>NW_005841916.1:3767976-3786035 GCF_000455745.1 Alligator sinensis
TGAGGCCTCCTCCAACCCCTACAGCCTCACCCAAGCCTCCGGTGTAATATCAAAGCCTGAACACAAACTCGAGCCTCCTGGCTATAACTCAAACATAACGCTCTCTGGCTATAACAACTTAACTCCAAGCCATCAGGCTAAACCATGGTGCTCAAACCTCTCAGAGCTGCCATCCTTCTCTCAGCTAGAGCAGTTCCTGCATTGCTGTCCTCCTAGCTCCAGGAGCTCCTACCCCTCTGGCTGCTGGCAGAGAACTGGCAGCCTGGCATCAGCCCTGGGCTTTATGAGGGCCAGGCCCTGCCTCCTACAGGCAGCTAGCTCTCCTTAGTTGTCCTGGCAACCTGCAGCTGTGCTCGTTAAGTCCTGCCAGGGCTCTCTCTCCCTGGCAGTTTCTACTCCCTAGGAGCAGGCACTGAGGTGCCCTGCGACAAAGATTTAAACATATTTAAAAATATTAAATATTATAGAGTTCTGGCCATGGTCTGAAAGCTGCTAGGTTCCACAGAGAGCTAGCCATGCTAATGCGGCAAACCCTGGTTAATTCACTACTCCAAGGGGAATGCAAACATGGACAATTATCCAATCAGGAGCTGATAATTTAGGATAGAAGCTGGGGAGAATTGAAATAATGCTAAATTAAACCACAGTGGTGAATTATCCTACAGGCAAATTAACAAGAATTTACTTTGTAATCACTTTTTAAAATAAAATTCAGCTGCCACTGCAGTCAGAGAAAAGACCCTATATATTTTAATGAGAGTTGGGTTGTGACATCAGTCACGATTTGAAACTTAGCCTAGAAAACATGACAGATATTCTCATGCTTCTATCAGATTAATTAGCATCTTCAATCTAATAGTATATTGTTATATATAAACAATAGCTTCTATTACAACTGGGATTCTTACTGAGTGTTTTACTGCAACAGGTCAAAGATTAAATAAGCACAAAGATAAAACTAGACCCTCAGTCTTAGAGTTGGCGTGTCAGGGTCAATATGCAACCATTGTCGGGGGGGGAGGCAGGAAGGAAGGGAGGATAGTTTAATAAGGCTCTTGCATTAACACTTATTATATTAATAGATTCATAGATGCTAGGGTCGGAAGGGACCTCAATAGATCATCGAGTCCGACCCCCTGCATAGGCAGAAAAGAGTGCTGGGTCTAGATGACCCCAGCTAGATGCTTATCTAACCTCCTCTTGAAGACCCCCAGGGTAGGGGAGAGCACCACCTCCCTTGGGAGCCCATTCCAAACCTTGGCCACTCGAACTGTGAAGAAGTTCTTCCTAATGTCTAGTCTAAATCTGCTCTCTGCTAGCTTGTGGCCATTATTTCTTGCAACCCCCAGGGGCGCCTTGGTGACCAAAACCTCACCAATTCCCTTCTGTGCCCCCATGATGAACTTATAGGCAGCCACAAGGTCGCCTCTCAACCTTCAGTTGTGGAGGCTGAAGAGGTCCAGGTGCCCCAGTCTCTCCTCATAGGGCTTGGCCTGCAAGCCCTTAACCATACGAGTGGCCCTTCTCTGGACCCTCTCCAGGTTACCCGCATCCCTCTTGAAGTGCGGCGCCCAGAATTGCACGCAGTACTCCAACTGCGGTCTGACCAGCGCCCGATAGAGGGGAAGTATCACCTCCTTGGACCTATTCATCATGCATCTGCTGATGCACGATAAAGTGCCATTGGCTTTTCTGATGGCTTCGTCACACTGCCGATTCATGTTCATCTTGGAGTCCCCTAGGACTCCAAGATTCCTTTCCGCTTCCATGCCACGCAGCAGGTCATTTCCTAGGCAGTAGGTATGCTGGACATTTTTCCTCCCTAGGTGCAGCACTTTGCATTTCTCCTTGTTGAATTGCATTCTGTTGTTTTTTGCCCATTTGTCCAACCTGTCCAGGTCTGCTTGTAGTTGTTCCCTGCCCTCTGACGTGTCCACTTCTCCCCACAGTTTTGTGTCATCCGCAAACTTGGACAGAGTACACTTCACCCCCTCGTCCAAGTCGCTGATGAAAACATTGAAGAGTATCGGTCCTAGGACCGAGCCCTGCGGGACCCCACTGCCCACACCCTTCCAGGTCGATACCGACCCGTCCACTACGACTCTCTGGGTGCGACCCTCCAGCCAATTCGCCACCCACCGGACTGTGTAGTCATCCAAGTCACAGTCTCTTAACTTGTTCACCAGTATGGGGTGGGATACTGTACTGAAGGCCTTCCTGAAGTCTAAGTAAACAACGTCAACCCCTACTCCTGCGTCCAGGTGTTTTGTAACCTGGTCATAAAAAGAGACTAGATTAGTCAGGCATGATCTACCTGCTACGAACCCGTGCTGCTTTCCCCTCAGCATAATTCTTCCTGCTGGGCTCTCGCAAATGTGAGCCTTGATAATTTTTTCAAAGACTTTCCCAAGGATGGAGGTGAGACTGACTGGCCTATAGTTGCCTGGGTCCTCCTTCCTCCCCTTCTTGAAAATGGGGACCACATTGGGCCTTTTCCAAGTATTGACAAGTACAAAACTTCCCTATTGACAAGTACAAAACTTTAATTTCCTATGCTGTCCATCTGTTTCTTTGATCAACACTTACAGATGAAACCTAAAGGCAAATAATGTTTATTACATTTTATTTTTCTGCACTTACTTTTATTTATTTTTAAATTTCTACTTTCTACCTATTTTAAAATTTCTTAAATTATGGTTTAAGTGAAGTAATTTTTTTCCTGAAAAGTGACACAAAAGCATGCTAAATGTCAGGAACACATTTTTTTCCTTACTATAATAATACCAAGTAACACCTATAAATATCTAACAATAGACCATGAAAATATCAAATAGATGTCATATCAGTTAAGTTTTTCTTCAGCAAAAGAGAACTACAAGCCCAATAAAAGTAGAAAGAATGAGAGTAAATGACATTTTTAGCTTGGTATAAAATCTAAGAGTTAAGTACAAAAATGATTATCTATCTATCTAGATACCTGTTTTAAAGGTAGAATAGGTCCATCATCCTTGAATCACAGATTGAATGTCCCAAACCCATTATTTTCAGCTCCAAAACAATATTTTCCAGTCCTCATTGAAGTTCAATTTCAGTATAAAAACCAGTGCTTGATAATTTAGCAGAACAACCTATTTCTGAAAAATGAATGCCTTAGAGTTTAATATTTAGTATATATGAACCAGTCATCTGAATCAGTCCATTTGTTTTCCAGACAGATTTGAGTTAATAAAATAAAGTGGCCATTTAGTTCCAAAATGTAAAATCCCGTATTTGGAGACTGGCTTAACAACCTGTCAGTAACTTGCAGGGTCACACATTAGTTGCTTTGCATTGCATATCAAGTTATAATGTAAGAGTCACTCAGACAATATACTTCAATCTCTAACTGTTATATACAATTATAAATGCAAAGACTTAGAAAAGGTTTGTTAAACTTGTGGCCTGCAGGCTGCTTGCAGCCCATGAGGGGTTAAACTGCTGCCCCTGGACTCCTATGTGGGAGCAGTCTGCCCCATTGTTATGGCTGCAGCAGCTGCCAGGGGCTCCAGGCTCCCCTTCCCTCTGGCTTCCTCTTCCCCTTCCTGCCCTTGCCCAGGTTGCAGGAACAGGGATGTACAGTGTAGTGCAGCATTCAGTGCTAGTGGAGCCCACAGCCCAAGGTGCCTGAATGGCATAGTGTAGTGCGGGGGAAGCTAAGGGTGAGTTGGAGCACCTGGGTGCACAGCACAAGAGTTGGGGAATGGGGAGCAGCAGCAGGGCATGCCTACTGCAGCAGGGAAGCAGGAGGAACAACAGTGGAGGGGAAACTTGCAGTACAGTAGAGAGGGCATGCTGCTCTTATTGGAGCCTCTGTTAGTGTGGCCCAAGGAGTGTTCAGCCCCTGGCTACTTAGCAGTTAGACATCCCTGCTTTAGAAGCTGGTGCAGGTATTATTTGATTGGTACACAAAGCCAGACTTTTCAAAAATAATCTTTTACATACAAATAGATCCAACAAATAAAGAGAAATTCAGTAGTAATGAAGGCTTGAATGAAAACTGGAGTAAGTTAACAGGTTTTGCCAGGGTTCAAATTATAATTTGGCTCTTGTGGGGTCTACAAAAAAAATTGGGCTGCTCATCACGATGCTCTAATAGAATCAGAGACCTCCCTACGTTAAGATTTTCAAATCTTAGGGGAGGGCTCCTGTGACTTATGGCGGGGGGTGGGGTGGGGTGGGGAACTCAGCCCCTTTGAGCTCCCCTGTAATTCAAACCCTGGGTTTTGCAAATTGACTAGAGTAGGAAAACTGTTCCTACTTTTCCAAGCATATTGGAGGAGAAGAAAAGGACTACATCAGACTCAACCCAGTTAGCTCTAAGGAACACTGTGTGAGGGTCAGATACTACTCCCATTTAATTCAATAGAGATTTTTGTCCCTCACTCCCAATGAATCAAGGTTGCTCAATTCTGTAAATATGTGTTTCCTGTACACACCATAACATTTCACTTTTCTTACACTGGATATTCCAGTGCACAGGATAACACCCTTTTCCAAAAACAAATGGAACAAGAACAAAAACACAGGCAATCTGATATGCTGAATTATTGGGGGTAATTTATACAAATAAGTAATAATACATTAAAAAACAGTTACTTCAAATGTTCTTAGTTTGGTTCACATTTTGATAGAGCTCTGTGGGCTACTTCTGTTCCCATTCACAATCATGTACTATCCCTGTGCCCTGTATAGCAATTATGCACATGGAGAATATCATCTGGAATTATATCTGATGCATTTTTAATACAATTCAGCTACTGAAACACACAAAGAGAGAACTCTGCTTTAGAATTTGTAGCAATGTCTAAATATTTGATTTGACATGTACCCATTTAAAAGTTAAAATTTTAGGTTAAGTGAGAAAAAAAGGAAATAAATCACAATATAGATGCATATATCTACATATACACATGTGAAAAAGCACTTCCCTTTGGATGCTATAAACTATGGTAATAATAAAGGAAGCTTTGTTGATTACAATTAGATTTTCTGTTGTACACTTGGTATTGTTCAGTAATACAATAAAATTGTCTTTTATTAAGGGTGGACTTTCCTCCCCCAGTAAACCTTTCAAATCTTTGACACTCACTTAACAAAGTTAACACTAGTCACTTATGCCCGGGGGTTAAGGAGGACAACACATATTTGAAAATGAAATACTCTGTGCATGTTTCCTAACTACTGTTAAATCTTTTTATAGAGAAAATTTGTTATATTTTCCTAGGGAGGCAAGTTTGATTTTTTTCTAAGGGTGAAAGCATATTAAAATCTTCAATCTAAGTATGTTGCTAGCAGACAGATATCTCTCATTATAAAACCTGGGCAGGAACAGATGAGAGCTTGTTATTAGAAATACTTTTTTTAAACTAACTCAACTGTAAAACAAATAGAATTCTTAAGCTTTGGAAACCTCATGTAATTTTGAATATGCTTTCAACTTTATTTCAATGTGCACAACTTAATACTATCATACTATATAAAAGAAAACTGTCTCCAAACTGCAAGCCTAAGGCAAATCCAGATGGAAGAGAAAAGGAAAGGAAAAGAGAAGGGTTGCTGTGTGTAATGAAGAAACTACATTTAAGAAGCAAATGAATCAGAGCAACCTGCTACCAACATAATTGCTTTAAAGACCCCGTAGCAAACATCAGCAGAATTGGTTTGTAATTTACCATGTCCTTCACTTTGAACATGCTCCCTAAAGGTTTATGTGAAAGTCATGACATCTACAAACACAATTTGTTTCAGATTGACTAGCCATGATTAATGTCTTCCTTTACTGCCTTTGACCAAAATAATTCCTCTTGCCAAGAAATAAGCAGAAGTCTTCATTTTGCTCGTCATGCACTAGGAATACCATAGGTTTTTCTTAATAAAATACCTTTCAGAAATGTCTAGGTAAATTTTGAAAACAGAAGGTTGCTTGTGTAACTCTGAAGAATCTCAGAAGTCAGTCAATTAAGATTTGTGGCAAAGGTTTCTAATTACTGAAGTCATCATCTTACATCTGGAATCTCTTGTATCCAACCCTGGATACAATATTTAATGATGATTCTTCTAACCATACTTTATTCACTGTGAAAGGTTCCAACAGAATACATGCATTTGATTACCTTAATATGGTTCCTAGCTGAGTACAGTGTAACAGAACAAATAGATTTATTTAGCATTATTTTAGAATCATCCAGGATGATGAATATACATCTTAATCCCTTAAGGCTTGATCATATGAAGTTCTGAATGCCCATAACACCCACTGACTGCAATAAGGACAATAAAAAAAATAAACTTAAAATCCAAATTTCTTCCTTTGACACTACAAATAAATATAAAATGTTTAGTTTATTCTCTTCTTTATAGATGTCCCCATTACATATTAAAATGGAACAATTGTAATGTTGTTGTGAAACGTATCATTAGTTAAGCAGCTTGGAACCAGAATTTTAGTTATTGAAACGTAAAGAGCTAAATCCAGTTGGAAATCTTCTTCATATGGTGATCATTAATTATTGCAATTAATAATATACCAAAGAATCAAAAACATTTGAAACACCAAAAGCCCCCATATTGATGGGAACACCAGAGAGAAATATTTTGCAAGGCACCAACTACCTAACGCATAACATGCATTTTCATTCAGTTTAGCTTCTCATGTTGCCTTAGTTAAAGAAACATTACTCAAAGCGGTGTACATTCTTGCTGATCAAATTGATAATACTGGTATACAAGGCATTAGTGTAACAGAATCATATTGGTTTCTGCTGTATTAAACAAACAGCAAAACATATATGCCTGCCAGATCAAAAAAAGAACAATTTTGGTAAGTAAAAAAAATCATAAATTACAGCTCTTAAGAATATCAAATGAGACTGGCTTTAAAAACAGTATCTGTCAGTAATTACTACACATTGGGTCGAGTATTCTGTTTCTCTCATAGGACTCTCTACATTCCCATTTACTATGATCTTACATTCTTTTTAGAAAATATGAAGATTGTTTTTCTCATTTTAAGCAATTAAAGAACTCAATGTACTTCATTTTTAGATTTCTTAAAACAAGGCTGTATAGATCCAAATACAAAACCAGCAACAAAGTAAATCCTGTTTGAAAATCTGAAATGTTTATACAACCAATGCAAATTCTGTCTCTATGTATTCTCTTACAGGACAAAGGATCAACTTATATTTACAAAGGCAATATTAACTGTCATCTATATTTGGCTTGCCGCAGGTCTCCAGCAGATGCATAAGGAGTTTAGTCATGTCCAATGTACAAATAATTGAAGTATTTTGAAGTAATCAGCAGACCTAAATATATAGGGGGAGCTCAATATCCTCTCCCTGAAATAGTACTCCAAAGCCGAGAATGTGAAGACCTTGCAGTGTGATCTCCACAGGCTTGAGAATCAAGACCTGTTAGTTGCAACCAGCAGTTTCTCTACAGACTATACATTCTTTGGGTGTGTCCCCATGAGTAGAAACATGTGTTCCCCTATAGACAAATACAGCGCACATATTTGTGCCACTGCTACTTGTCCCCGGGTATGCCCTTGCACACGCACTCTGGTGCATGGCAAACTGTCCTGAGTGGGGTAGGGGAGGTTGAAGGATCCTTACCTGGGATCCTGGGGGCCTCCCGGGGCTGCAGTGGTGGCAATCCAGGTGCACGGAGCTTGGCCGGCACCTGGAATGTGGCTCTGGCTGGCTAGGCTCAACTTTCTGGTGGATTTCCTGGTAGCTAACTTGCTGCCTTATGCAGCATGGAGAATGGATACGCATGCACTGTATCTGTTTCACGGTGCCTCAAAAGGTTTTGAGACACTGCAAACAGCACATTCTTGCTCATGTTGATGCGGCCTTAGATGCATATACATAGAGTTTCATACACTGAAGCCAGAATTTCTTGCACAGTGTTGAAGAAGGCTTTTCACAAAACTGCATAACTGGTGTTTGAAAAGTAAAAACTATAACAAAGCTTATAATTGGTTTAAAGAAAGTGCATTAAATAAAAAGAAAAAAGTTAAAAGATAACTTTCACCATGTTCAGAGAACAGCCAGTCTCCGCAGTCTGGGTTACAATCCATTTAGATGTTGACCTACTTTAAGAAGTGTGGTCCCAAAGAAGGGATCTAATTTGAAACAGGTGATCTCAGCTAGAAGTTCTCGATAAGGGAGACACCAAAGGAGATATTGTAAGTCAAGCAACACATTGTTTTCTGGCCTCTGTTGTTATAATTTTTTTTCTGTTTTTTCTTCTGTTATCACTTAAATTATCTGTTAAAGAAGCAAGTCTTAAGTACTTTTAAGAATCTTACAGCATACTCTCAAGTGTGTTTGGAAACTTTAGTAATTACAATTGTATTGGTATCTCATTCTCTCAAACAGCACTATGAGAAACAAATATTCACATTTAGCATACTATTTTTTTTACTGTTTTACACCACGATTTTAGTGACTAACACTAAAATTTAAGGAACAAAATGACTTGATGTTCAAGACACTTACTCATTCTAAAACACCACCTTACTTGCCCACAAAGAACAGGCATCCAAGCCTACTCATGTTTGTCCTTATTTGGCACAAGAACCCCCTAAAATACAAAACTCAACTGAGCCTCAACTGTGTACTTAGGATCAAGGTCTCAGTGCATGAAGGCTTCTGCATTTATTTTTTCAGAAGCTGGAATGTTTGCTTGTCTGTTTTTTGATTTCTCTAGCATGGAAGGACCTTTGACACAACATGCTAAATTGATGAGCTTTTGAAAAATGGCAATATGTCTTTGTAACTTAATTTCACAGATCTCAAGAATGATATAAGCCCCATTCCCCCAACCTCATCATGTATATTAATGTTTTCATGGGCATTCATTATCATATATGTAATGAAAACAGTCTCATGTTATCCCTGCATCATTTTAAATGCAGAGTACCAAACACAGCAGGACAAACAATATACATTAAATAATAATATTAGACAAATTTACTATTTAGAATAGACTCAGAATTTTACTAATTTATTACTTGAAATTGTTTGGTTTTAACTTAAACTTCTCAGGTTGGGGGAGCCCATCAGCTACCCCTGTCCAGCACCTGTCAACTCATGTGGCAGGCGGCCCATACAGCTATGCAGGCTGGACAGGTTTAAACAACCCAGCCTTGGGCTTCATCTCTCAGCTCTGACATGCCACATGTTCAAATTAATGTACAGTATTTATTGTGGGATATCTTTGTGGCTAGTTTGCCATTTTATCATATCATAAATTGCTTGAAGGTAAGGCATTTTACAATTCATGGTATGATTAATGCATCACTTGTGCCATACATATAAAAATGTCTCAGATACTTTTAAAATACCTGTTACTTTAATGTTTCAGTTTGGAAACAATAACATTAAAAGCAAAAGTGTCTTCAACTTCTTGCATTTTTGGTGTGCAAATGGTCATCTAATTTGCACTGTGTTGTCTTTACTATCTAACTGGGAAATAAATTTTTATAGGCAGCGAGAGATATATCAAAGATACTGCATTATGGTCACATATCTGACACTAGTGTAAAAATATAGTCAAAACAAATAATTGCGAACACATTCTCTTTTTGAGACTTCTTGAAAATGGGGGGAACAAACAAAACACCTACAAACCAAAAATCACTTTCATGAACGTTTGCAGGGAATGAATAAAAAGGGAAATGAATACTATCAAAACAATTTCACATTTCCTATCCCAATTAAAAATTTCAGTTTGTATAGTATTTGCTGAGATATGGTAGTACTTTAATCAATAAATCATAAAGGCAACAGATATATAATAAGGCCAACTTTTTGCAGGACTACTCTGTTATGTGAACCTAATTTCAGAATAAGATGCTGCTTTCTTTTAGTCTCTGATTGTACTCATTGTTAGAAGGGAGATTATCATTTTATCTCTTTGGTGGGGCCTATGGTTTTAGTATGATTTTTGTATATCCTGAATATAGAGAAGTGGATGAATCATTTGGAATGAGTTAATTTGTTCCATAAGTATGTATTCTCCCTTTGATCCACTCACAAAACTCTGCTTACTAATTGGGGTAGAATACTCCACCTCAGTTTCCAAGCATGCCCTGTGGTACTCTTCATTATATTAACTTAGCCAGCAAAATGCCAGAGGCCATAATTTATCAAACAAAAATAAAAAGAAACTAGTGATTTTGCTTATATAAAGAATAATCTGTTAGCTTGAAATAAGACATCAAAAAGCAGAAATCATGAAAAGGAAATAAATCCAACTTGGGCCAGATTTTCAGCTGGTGTACATTAGCATAGCTTTATTATATGGGTGAATATCTGACCCTTAATCTTGACAAGGACACATTAGGGTATAGGGAATGTTTTGTATAATTATAAAGTAAGAATTCTGCACGGCATGAGCATGTAGTAGAAATCTGAAGTAATAATACCTTGTTATGTAACTTAATATTATTGAACATACACTGAAAGGGACAAATGCTCAACTAATTATGTTAATTAAAAAGGATAGATGATGGATTTTTTTAGATTAGTACTACCAGAATAACTCCCTACACACTAAGATAATAAAGTGGTGTTATTCCAAAGACAGGCCACGATCCGGCCATATTGACTTCTATGCGTATACAGTGCATAATCATTTAAGCTCTACTCACACACTATTAATTTCAGAAGGACTAAGTATGTGAATAAAGGTTGGAAAACTGTGTCCACTGTATGGTAGCCCTGTTGGATGACACAACAAAGGTGGTGATCAGAGAAATTACACTTGGTGAATATAGAAAAAATATGGTATTTACTTACATAAAACATTTATTTCCCCTGAAAAATCATCCCTGCAAGATTAAGGTGTGTACATTAAGCAGAGAAGCAGATTTTCTGCCCTGGATAGAACCATCCTGCTTAATTCCTGCTTCACAGTGCTACAGCTGTAGTATTACTATTCAGGCAGCTTCAGGAATCAGTTGACTTAATGGATCATTGTTCTCCACTTCAGAGGTGTTAATGACTGCCTCTCCTTTTTAATAGTCTTGATATTTCACTAATCAATCTAACATATTTTAGAGTAATTTTGCTATCTGCACCTGGTTTCTGTCCTCCTATTTCACAGCCTAAGCAGGAAATGGAGAGTGAGGCATCTGAAGATTAGGCTCTGCCCCTGCTCTATTCAACCCCAACTCTGAAAAAAAAATGTTTTTTTCATTCTGCCTTTCAAAAATAAGGTCCATATTATATTTTGGGGTATATCGTACATGAGAAAATATGTACCGCAATTGAGGTAACATAATATAATGTTTCATTCAAAAGTTTCTATGCAATTCAGAAACATTAATACTCACTTTACTAGACAAGTGTACCCCTCTGTGTTCTTTGTTTCTCTCAGGTCAGATTTTTATAACAAATTTCCAATTTTCTAGCATAGTCACCATTTTTATCTGTGCCTAAGCAGAAGTTCATAAAAAATGTTTATTGTTTTTTCTAAATAATTTCCATCCAACAAAACTTAATTAATTTTCTTTCTAGGCATATTTCTTATTGACATTATCTTTCTCTCTTTATCTTTTTAAATATATAAGCTACCATTCTCACAGTTTTATATAACTATAGAATTTCTAAGCCTGCAGAAATGGCTTTATCTTTATAAATATGTTTTATAGAAGCTTGTCATTCCATTTATCACAGTGCCTCTTCCTACAAAACTGTCTTTTTATATCCAAATAAACTGATGTATATTCTGAACATCTTACTTTAAATTCTCTGAAGTTTTTCCAGTAATGCTTTTAGTAATATAATAATTATTGTGTGGAGTGCAGAAAGAGTACATTCCTAGGATTTACCATCAGGATGTAATTGATTATCAAGCCATAGCTCTTTTCCCTATTTCCTAAAATACAAAATTTTGTTATACAGGATAAAGATAGCAGCAAAAGATATATTATTTAAAAAGGAAAAAAAACCCACAAAATTTTGGTTAACTACAGCTCAATACGCTGTGTTCAGACAGCTGTTTGCCATTTTAAAAGTAAAACACATCTCTAGTGACCTCCTTCTGTGCACACTCAATAACATGCATTTAGCACTGGCTAGCAGTACCTCTAAAAGTAAGTACATATAGGAATCACTTCTAATACAGATCTTTTGCTTTAATGAGAATAGAAAGGAGGGTTTTTTGGGGTTTTTTTTAAAGCTTTTTTTGTTCCAAGCATCGTATTAAGGGTAGGCAAATAGATTCTGTGTGTCTTATTTCTGTGAAGATTTATTAACAAAGCACGTCATTAACATTCGTATGCCATGATGTTTGTTTCCTGAAACAGAAACAAATCATAAAACTCTCTCACCAACAAAGCTGCCTGTCCCAGATATGCAGGTGGACAGAACCTTGCAAGGTTAACAGGTGCAGGAATTAGTGCCTTCATGCAAACAGAACCTCTCTCTGGGTCCACTCATTGGACATTATTAATACTTCTACAGTAGCACTTCCAGTTTTGAGAAAACTTATTACCAAGTACTCTGCTGACTTAAACTTTAGATTCTATTAGTTTCTCTTTTGTAGTAAGAACCTCAGCTTCAGTTACAATGTCATAGCACGGTAGGTGAAAAAAATTTCTAGAACAAATGTCAGCAAGGGATAATTCTAAAGGAACCTTTTGATCTACAGCAACACCAACCAGAAGATACTACTGAAATAGTTTATTTTGTTGGTCATAGCTGGTATCCCTATTGGCAGTAGTGAGGAAAAGAAAAGAAAAAAAAGTAGAAGTAAAAGATAAAAGAACTCTTTTAGTTTATTTTATCTCCCATAAATTATCTCAACATGAATTTAGCTATAAAAAAATTAAAGCTGAAGAAAAAGTGAAGGATTAACAACATTTAGGATGTCATACTTTTACCCTTTAAGAAATGTGAAATTAGTGCATAAAAAGTATAATGCTCTACTCCTTTAAAATGGTTAGTTGCTGTGTTTTCCATAAAGTGGACTCTGATACATTTTTTTGCATCCTAACTAACACTTCTATCACTTTTATTAATAAAGACAAGTTAACCATTCAAAATAAATTGTTACCTCTAACCCTAAACAAAACCATTGTCCAATCTAGCAGTTCCAATTTTTCTAGCTGTAGGCCCAGTTTCAGGAAAGCTTCTGCATTCTGGAAGGGTAATTAAACATGCACTTAAACATATGTTTGAATCCACTGGGAACAATTTTGAGGGGGGACAAGTACCTTCAGGCAATGTGAGCTAAGAGTACCACCCTGGAAAGAGATATTTATTGGCTTCTAACAATTTGTAACACTTATTACTCTTTGCTTCAAGTGCCACTGAAACAAGTGATGTCCATAAACCCCCCCCCGAATGCACTGAACAGTCACAGTAACTGATTCATAGTAAAAAAAAAAACAACTTACCATCTTGATCTGTGGTAACTGTGATAGCTGTGAACTGCTTGGGAGAGAAACTCAGCTCTGAAACTCCATTCATGGCTTCTATTTCAAAGGTGTAATTCACATGAGAGACAAAGTCAAGTACAGTCACAGAGGAGTTGATCAGGCCTGTGTGTCTTGGGATGAAACGGATGCCTCCACCACATATCTCACATTGGTTGGTGTCTGACCCACACTTTTTGCAGATTACACTGTAGGTTAGATCTTTTCTCCCTCCTGTGTCACTGGGCGGGCTCCATTCCAACATAAGGGCTGTTTCATTAATGTTAAAAATCACATTCCTTGGAGCAGAAGGTGGCCCTAAAGAAAATAAGAGCCAGTTAAACTATAGGTGTGATAAATCAAAAATCCACACTAAATATGTATTAGGGCAGTGGGGAATCAAAAACGCATGTTGCTTATTTTATTTCCGTTATGATCAGCTTTTTCAATATCTTTCCAGTGTTATAGAAGATTTTAAATAAATTAGACAAAAACCTTCGTACATGTATAAAAGGAGTGATTCCGCACAGCCAGGAAGATAGACTAAAATAATTTTTATTTTTTAATGTACAATTGTTATGATTCTACAGCTCATCCAGGAAATGGAAGCTGTATCAGCACAACTCTGAGTAGTAGTCTGGGAGACTATTCAGAACTGATTTACAGGAAATCATGCCATTTGATGACCCACCCACACCATGATCATTATTATTAGTGATTAAATTATTAGTAGTATTTTATGTAGAACTGAGACCCAAGAGAATCCTGGAGTACAGTGTTACAGCTAGATTAACAGTTGCAGAATTCAATGTTTAAAATGAGGACACTAAAACCATAGGTAGGCAAATGCGTAAGAATGGACTGATTTTGACATGTATGGAAGTCCCATTCATTTCAATGAATGCTTCATGTGCTCAGGAACCAGACAGCTGAGAAGGATACGTAACTCAAGCTCCTTTGAACATATCAGTCTCTCATAACTAAAAGTCAAAAATCAAGGTTGGTCTGTGCATTTTGTAGATGACCAAATTCAAACATGGTTCAGGAAAGCTCTTGTGTAACTGGGCCTCAAGGTAGTAGCATGACCAGGGATGAGAGCTCTGGGTTGCTGGAACGGAGGCTTAGGTGCCAGAATGGATGCAGCTATTTTGGTACCTCCACAGCTACAGGCTCAGGCTGTGTGGCTTTGGGGCAGGAGCCAGGTGGAGGTGCATGGAGGCTCTAGCATCCTGGCAACTAAGTGCTTGGGGGAAGGCGCAGGAAGTGAAGACAGTGGGATGCCTCCCTCCTCCTCTTTCCATCACTGTCAACTTGACGATTTTATTAAGAATTTTATTTCTTTACTTAGCTTGACATTCAGCAGAGCTTGTTGGCAGTACAGGTAAGCAGCTTAACTCCTTGGCTGGGGAATACCTTCCCCCATAGCCACCAGGACCCTAGATCTGCCTTAGCTACTTCCTGGATTCTGGACACTAACTTGAGTCTGTAGCTGCCCCAGGGTACAAATGCTACCAGGTATGCCTCAGGCCTCATGTTCTTCATCCCCCAAGGCATCATAGCAGCTCACTACATCTCCACCTCAAGGTATATGAATGGTCCCTCCCACCCAGAGGCACACCTCCAGCAACTCCTCAATACCTGGCTCTTCTTGTACAGTCACAGGAAAGCACATAACCTTGCTTGAGATATCTTGGACATTAGTTTCTCCTTCCATTCATGCCCAGGTCTAGGTTGACTACAGCTGTCCTGTTCCTTGAATCTTCAGGGAGTGCAATAAGTGATCTTCCCCAAATCAAGTTTTTTTTTGAGAAGCTTCCTATTAAAAATTGTTGCATCCCAGGTTTTATTCCTTTTTCAAGATTCAGATGAGAAAGACACCCACTTATTTGTATGAGTTGAATATTTAGTGAGCTTGCTGCAGAAATGCACTCAACTCCTTAGAATGGAAATTACAGAACACTTTGGGATTGTCTATCACACAATAGTTGTTATGGCCCAGGAACTCTAAGGTTCCCAAAGGTAATCCCAAGGAAGATGTCTAGCAATTTTTATAAATAACTGGGATTTCTCTGATGCTGGTTCAGTAATCCAAGTAACTGGCAAATGAGAAATATTAGGAATAAAAGGGCAGAGGTACAATGTTTTCTCCTCTCTATAAACAGAAGGGTTGAAATAGAGAGAGCTTGGAGTGGGGGTGGATACAGGGCAGATTTCTTGAAGATCTTAAGGAGTCAAAGGGTAAGAGTCAGATTATCAGTCCCTCTTCCCCAGTGATGACCATGAAGATTGTATTTGGTTGAGGAATGGAGAAGGAATGAAGAACAACTTCTGGTTAGGGAACAGTAGAACATTCTTCTCAGGGTAATTTTGGGCTGCATAAAACTTAAATCTCCGTGTGAAACTCTAGATGAGCTGCAAATGACTGACTGAAAACTAACCCAGCATTATTCCACATATTGCCAACATGAACTGAATCTTGGTATTGACTTCCTGTGCAATGTTAAGAAATTCACCTTAACTCCTTACGTATTGATTTTTAGAAACGCATGTTAAATCATGGCAGAAAAACATATACTAAATAGCTGGAGTGAAGCATATCAAAGAGGATGGGGCAAAGGCAAAAATTATACCCAGTTTGAGTAATTAAATTCTGCTCTCTCTCTCTTTGATATGACTGTATTTCAGTGAAGCACTTAATGACACAGATTTTTCCAGAGCTACTTTTGGATACAAAAACAAAATAGACTTACAAAATAATTTGGAAGAAATGAAGACATATCAATATTCAAAGCCTTGATGACTAGCTCCTAAAAAATGTCAGAAGAGTATATAAGCTTCAGACTGGCATTCTTTTTTTAATTCAAGAGTTGACAAAACATTATATTCCAAGTTCTCGAAATAAAATCAAAGTGCACTTCAGTTGCTTAGTGAATGGTTGGCAGGGTTTTAAGTTTACACATGACTTATTATTTATCATGCCACAGTCCCCAAAGTTTCATTCTTATAGCTTTTCATGATTTATAACACTCGCCACTTAACTACAAAGTTTGAGATGCTTATTTAAATTTGAGTTGAGACAAAGCATTTTATCGCTTTGAAAATCATGATGCAGATTTAAAGATCTTTTTTAAACATCAGTCAGTTATTCCAGCCAGCTCTAAAATAAAATTTATTGAATACAACAGGTTGAATGGAACATACAATCAATCCTGAGGGGATTAAGAATTCAAAACCATATAGTTATTTATAACAATTTAAAATCAAGCCAGAACATTAGAGAAGAACAAGAATGCACTTCTCTGCCCCCCAAACTTGTTGAAGTCCAATTTTCTGTAGTTGAAACATAGGGTAAGCCCTTCTGTCAAAGCCAAGGAGTGGCACCTAATCAGAATTTAGAAAGGAGAACAGAGTGGGTAAGACTGATTATTATGTCAGAGCTTACAAATCTTAGTAAATAAATCTGACTTAGATATTTTAGGAACAAAATTATATACAAAACAGACAGGAATTAAACCATCAGCTAAAAGTATTTCTAAATGTTTTTGAAATATTTGAAAATCTGTTGTAGGCTTGATGCTTTAATTTTTTTTAAATCGAAGTCACTTGATATAATGCAGAAATAATACCTTATAAAATGAGCTGCTCAAGTCTTTTTGGCAATGTGCAACTCAAGAGTGGTATAATCTGGTTTATTAAAATACTGTGTTTTAAAGATGATTGAATATTTATTCAAAATATATATTCAAAGACAACACAGTTATATCTCTTACTGTACTTACAGAAATCTGGTTTATACAGACGTACAGTAAAAAATATGCAGTTTAATAATAGACCAGGACTGTAGTAGCCAAATAAAAACTCCACCTATATAACGTGCAGCGAGGCTGCTCTGACATGCTGTAATTACAGTGCATCAAAGCAGACACAATTAATCAAGTCTGCTGGAGCATGGTAATTACTGCGCTCCAGCAGACTCCACTGTCGTGTATCAACGTCCCCACGCTGAAAAATGGTGGCCTTTTTTCAGTGCAGGGATATTGATACACATGATGCTCCAGGCACTTTAATTAGAGTGACTCTCAAAGCCACTCTAATTAAAGCACTTCTAGCCCTCCCCCGACACTCCCAGACCATATCTATCAATGCCCTCAGTGTTTATCAACACCAAGGCATCTCCCCCTATTTCTTTTCATTTTTACCTTTACCCCAGACTTTCAGCAGGTCTCTCCTCAACTGTACATCAAAAAAAGGTTATATATCCTTGCTATACAATAGGGTTGTGTGAACCTTCAGGTGCTGATTCAATTCGGAGGCGATTCAGCCCCATTTGGTGGCCGAGTCTCCAAATCCAAATCAAATCAGGGGTCCAATAAAAAGGTCCAAATTGATTCAAAGCTCTCCAAATCAATTCAGAACAAATTCAGAGAGCTTCGATGATTTGGCCAGTCCCCATCCACTGCAGCAGGCTGCCCCATCCGGCCCCAGCTCCTGAACATGAGCCTGCAGTGCGACGCTGCGGTTAGTAAAGCGACCAAAATGCTGGCTTGCATCCATAGATGCTTCTCAAGCAAATCCCGGGACGTCATTCTCC
>NW_005841916.1:3786990-3789891 GCF_000455745.1 Alligator sinensis
CTCAAAGGGCTGGAGCTGGGGTGGGTGGGGCAGCCATAGGGGGGAACTGGGACAGCAGGGAGGGGAGGTCAGGGGGCTCATGCAGAGCCTCCCACACAGTGTAGGGCAGTGGGGATCGCCCCCCCACCTGGCAGAACCCAGTGAATCAGGGCTTTCTTTTTCAAAGTGCCGGAAGCTGGGGCAGGCAGGGCATCCATTGCCGGAACTGGGAGAGCAGGCAGGGGATGGGCCTGTGTGATTCGGAGATTCAGTAGCAGCCGAATCTCCGAATCAGATTCAGCTGAATCAATTTAGGACAGTGATTTGAATCACCAAATTGAATCACTGTCCCCCAAAATTGGCTGAATCTGAATCCAAAGTGAATACTAGCTGCTTCGCACAGGCCTACTATAAAAGGTTCCTCCCTTTTCTCCCTATCTGTGTTTCATAAAAATAGATTCTATATCAAGATTCTAGTCATATGAATTATCCTTACAAGTCTCTGTTATGCCAGCTAACTCATAATTTTGGTTATTTACTAAAACTTCTAATGCCGCCTGATTGTTCCCCATACTTCTTGCGGTATTATACAGATTCTTGCATTAAATATATATGTATATACACCCAAGTTTTTCAGCAGACTTACTGACTATATTTTTTTCTTATTCCTTCTACAAAACAGTTTCATTTTCCATACATTCCCCAGTGTTTAGACCTTTGTCCAGGACATTGGGATTTATGAACACTTAGAAGTTTATTTTTTCTTTTACACCATCCTTCCCAAAAAAGTTTCAGGGTAGCTTACAGTAAGAGGACAAAAAATTAATAAACAGGAGAACAAACAATAGAACAAGGCAAGCAAGCAAAACAATTTTTAAAAGCAAGTAGAAAATTAAAATAAAGCTAAACCATCCATCTCAGACAAGCCTAGCTTGCTAAACAGCTGCCCAAATGAGAAGGTCTTACAATTCTTCCAGAAGTCACCAAGGCTCAGGCTCTAGCAGGGTGCAAAGGGGAAGGAATTCTAGTGCTGAGGAGCAATTGCTGAGAATGACCTCCAATTCAGTTTTGCCAAGCAAACTTGACACACTGATGGTACTTGCAGGAGGCTACTCTTATGGCTGACTGTAGGAATTGCCAGAAGGGAGAAGGAATTCCCTTAAATATATAGGGCTTGAAACTTCTAGGGCCTTCACAGCTCAATAATAGCACCCTGACTTGCATTTGGAAAGCTACTTAATAGGCCTGTGCGAAGTGGCTAGTATTTGCTTTGGATTTGGATAATTTGCGGCACAGTGATTTGATTCGGTGATTCAAATCACTGTCCCAAATCAATTCAGCTGAATCTAATTCAGAGATCTGACCACCACCGAATCAGCTGAGTTGGCCCCATCCCTCACCCACTCTCAATGGCTACCTAGCCTGCTCTCCCAGCTACCACCTCTTAAAAAAAGAAGAAAAAGTCCCAACTCACCAGCTCCTGCTGGGCAGGGGGGCAATCCCTGATGCCCCACACTGTGCCGTGCTGTGTGGGGGGCTTTGCCATGAGCCCAAGGAAGCTCTGAGGCTGCTGCAGCAGCTGGTGAGTGGGGGCTTTTATTTATTTTTTTTAAGAGCTGGAAGCTGGGGTGTGCTGGGCAGCCATGGGTGGGGAAGGCTGGGAAAGCAGGTGGGGGTTGGGGGGCTCATGGCAGAACCCCCCATGGAGCGTGAGACAGTGGGGGGCAGAGGGTCATGCCTCACCCACCTGAAAGCAGCCGATGAGTGGGGGCTTTTTTTAAAGAGTTGGGGCAGGTAGGGCAGCTATGAATTGGGGGGTGGGAGAGGGGGCGGGGGTCAGGGGCACTCAGCTGGGCTGGGGGAGCAGGCAGGGGCTGGGGCCTGCTGTGGGTACCCCCATGGTCCCTTCCCCTCTCCCTACCAGCATGAAGTCTGGGTCCAACTCCCTACTGCAGCAAGTAGGAACCTCCCAAATCACTGAAGCTCTCCAAATCTTTTCCAAATTGATTTGGAGAGCTTTGAATCGATTCAGACCTTTTAATTAGTCTCCTGATTTGATTTGGATTTGGAGATTTAGCCGCTGAATTGGACTGAACCTCCTCCGAATTGAATCAGCACCCGAAGCTTCACACACCCCTACTACTGAAGCCAGTGCAGACTCAGAAACACTGGAGATATTTGCTCCTGGAAACCCAGCCCAGCCAGAAGGTGGGCTGCCCTGTTCTGCACCTGCTGCAGCCTCTAGTTTTCAAGGGCAGCCCCATGTGCACATTGCATGTTCACATGCACATAGCAGTAGTGTAATCCTAAGGTTAAGAAGCCATAGATAATAGTAGCCAGATATGGATCTGAACAAAAGGGTTACAGACTCCTTGCCAGATGGAGCAGGAGAAAGGCACTCTTAAACTGCTACCACCTGAAGATCTGGGTGCAGCAGAGTATTTAGCAGCACCATAAGGCTGCAAACCTGAGTGACCCATGGTGGTTGAAACCCATCAATGATAGATGCAGGGGTGTGTTGGTCTAAGGACATAGGCAGACAAGGTTCCTTGGGTGAATCTGATATCTTTTATTAGACCAACCCAAATAGTTGATGAATAGTTATTAAGCAAGCTTTCGAGTTCAAAAACCCTTCGTCAGGCTAAGGAAGTTTCAGCAGTTGGTGTGTGCTCTTCCTGGATGGACTGAAAAGTAAACAAGCCAGGGGCTGGGCTGGGCTGGACTGGGGAGTCAGTTGCCAGGCAGATTATAATGTATCGAAAATCCAATGTCTATGTTTAGTCCATAATCTCTAGTATCCAGGAGGTTGATGAAATGGAGCTCATAGGCTCATCTCTGGGAAGCAGTTCTTCACGTTCTTCACTGCTGCAGTACAGAAGAACCCCCCCCCCCCAAATCGCACCCCCCGGGTTTGGCCATTTC
>NW_005841916.1:3790005-3824647 GCF_000455745.1 Alligator sinensis
GACAAGAAATGCAAAACCTGCCAACACACCTCCACCACCCCCACAATTACTACACCCCACAACAGAGCCATCAGCATCCCTGGATCTTACAGCTGCACCTCCAGAAATGTAATATATCTCATCCAATGCACCAAATGCCCTGATGGAAAATATGTAGGAGAGACCAAACAACAACTGCGCACCAGAATGAACGCACACTGGAAATCTATCAAAGACAGAAATACCCAATTACCGGTGGGGGGCACATTTCTCACAGGAGGGCCACTCTCTCTCCAATCTCTCAATCCTGATCCTCAAGGGAAACTTACACAACACTTCCCAGAGACGAGCCTATGAGCTCCATTTCATCAACCTCCTGGATACTAGAGATCAGGGACTAAACATAGACATTGGATTTTTGATACATTATAATCTGCCTGGCATCTGACTCCCCAGCCCAGCCCCTGGCTGGTTTACTTTTCATTCCATCCAGGAAGAGCACACACCAACTGCTGAAACTTCCTTAGCCTGATGAAGGGTTTTTGAACTTGAAAGCTTGCTTAATAACTATTCTCCAACTATTTGGGTTGGTCTAATAAGAGATATCAAATTCATCCAAGGAACCTTGTCTGTCAATGATAGATGGACACCTATCTGCCTATCGCTATTGCTTCTGTCTTGTCCAGATTCAATTTCAGTTGGTTTACCAGTATCCAATACCCAACTGCAGCCATGTACTAGGAAGTAGCATCACCAGCCACTGTCAATTCTAGTTTTAAACACTCTTCCTTCTAGCTTCTTGATGTTAGCAAGTTTCTGACCATATATGTTCTTCCCCTTCTTCATTGGATAGATGCTATTTCTGCTCAACAATCTTCTATCTTTGAACATCACCCCCTGGCTGAGAGAGCTGATGTCAGCTTGGCAATACTATTTTTGGAGCCATGCACCCATTTCTGTAATACTTTAGTCTCTGCCTTGGCCTTTACCCTTGACTAAAAGGACTAAAGACAATACTACTTGAGCCCTCAGCTCCTTCACCCACATCCCAGAGTCCTTTAGTCAATTATTTTCTTCTCAAGACATATCTGTCAGTTTCATTAGCAGTCATAGAGATCAGAAGTATGGCATAATTTTCAACAAGCCTTCATAATCCTTCTGTAGTATCTCAGATGGGGGTTTTCAGGGAGTATACCTCCTCGGATATCAGCCAGGTCAGCAGAAGAATACATCTTTTCCCTTAGAAGAGCCACCCTCCCCTTTCATATTCTGTTGAGAGTAAAGGCAATGAAGCTTCCTAGTGTTGGGCCATTTGGAACTTCTTTATCCACCATGGGTGTTGGTTCCTAGGACAGCATACCCATTCTTCATCTTTAAGGACAGGGAGCAAATTGATAGCAGAATATCATCTACTACCAATGGTAACCAAAGGCCAGTGTTCTCCTTGCAGAGCAGCCTGTTTTTTTCTCCTTTGTTTGGGTTGGCACAATTATCCCCAGCCAACGATCTTAATCATCCATGGGGGGAAGAGGTGTGCTGTGTACATCATGTCAATGAAATCTTCATATTTTTGAATACTTCTCAGGCTAGCCAGTTTACCCTGAAGCTCTACTTGCTTTCTGAAAGATTCCACGAGCACACACTTCTCATGCCAGGGGGTTTCCTATCTGCCTTTCTTTGGCAGGAACACATAACATGTAGGGCACATTCCTTACAAAACTAGATGAGGGTAAGAGTGGAGACTGCCAGGGTTAGCTCCTTGTCTGGGTACAGATGAGGATTGAAGAAGACATAACAGCAGAACTAACTTTGATGATGTGATGTTTCCCAACTGCTGTGGTACTGCCTACTGTGGCCCTCAACTTCCCTCTCAAAGTCTCTTTATGACTTCCCACCTAGGACAGATCTAAAATTTAGTAAATGGAGGTACAGCATACCATGCCCCAGACCATGGTGGGGCATAGGGGCAAAGGGCAGTTAAAGACCCTGGGCCAGGGGTGGAGACAATGGAGGTGTGCAAGAGCAGGTGCAGGAGAAGGGGTCACTGACCCTAGGTGACCTGGGTGTATCAGGAAGCCCTAGAGCTCCGCCTGTTACTTCATTGGACCTGAAGGCCAGAGGGATGGCTGTGAGGAGCAGCTACTCATGGTACTAGGATTAGCTGAGGACAATCCTAGTGGTGGTGGTGGGAGGGTTATTCTTTCTTGCACCTGCTCCCTCTGGGTGTCCCTCACTGCCTGGGAGTAGCTGCTGGAAGGAGGAACCAATCTTCCCCCACCCCAGCCCTGCTACTGTTGTTGTCTCTGTCTGAGTCCAACTCCCTGCACAGCTGCTTCCTTCTGTCTGGCTGGACTGAGGCAGAAGGAACTCTGAAGTTTCCCTATGCCTGCATCTCTTTGGGCAGAAATGATGGTAGCAGGAGGGTTTCCTCTTCTTGCACCTGCTTCTAGACAGTGGGAACCACAAGGGCAGGGGGTGGGACACAGCAGGGAGAAGGGGCAGAGTGAGAAAAACTGCCCACTGCTGCCACTGTCCATAATTGATGAAGCATCCTGAACAGCCACACGAGATAGTAGCAGCTCTGGGCATCCCCCCCACCCCATGCACAGGTTGGCCAGGGACAGCATCAGGACTGGGCTGGCCCCCCTTACTGTACCTGCTCCCTGTCCAGGATGCTAGTGTCCCCTTTGGCCTGGGAGTTCCAGCTGCAGAAGGAGGCTACACAAGGTAACAGGCTCAGATGGAGACAATGTTGGCCGCCCTGGCTGCCTACTGATAAGCAGATGGCTCTTTAACCTCTTCTTGCCTCAGTCAAACCTGCCCCTTCATTAACATGCTGATACATAGTCCTTCTATCTATCAAGGAATAGAAGGCTAAAGGTCTAAGTGCTGGCCTCTGGGCCCACTTCAGTCTTCAGACAGATCACTCTATAAACTACCAGCTATAATCACCAGGACATAAATAGGAACAGGAACTCACCCCGTCTCACTAAGGCATTCTTGTTGTTCTCCTTTTGGTAGCAAGATAGGGTTAATATTCTGCTGCTTTCTTGTTCACTCTTCCCATTCTCCTCAGTTGTGTGATCAGGGGAGCATGCTATTTCATAAGGCCTACAGATAGACCTTTCCTGACTACTCCTGCTGACAGTGGACAGTGGGGCTATGAGAGGCTAGCTGATTGGTTCTCACCTTCAGGGCAGGGTAATGGCCCAATTACAGCAGCAGCTTCTCCTTGCTCTTGCCTTACAGAGTAGATAGTATCAGTTTCAGATCTGCCCATGCCCACCTTATCTAATGAGGTGGCTCTCTTATTATGACAGGGGCTGGGATGATTTCCAAACTTTGGTTAGGGTCTAGAAGTGATTTTTTTCCATATAGTGACATTTAGAAACTGTGTTGTGTTTCTTTTTTTATCTACCATTCAGCTTCTTATTAGAGGTCCAGTTTTTGGACAATTCAGACTATACTGGTATAACTTTGGCAGGATCCAGTGTGGTTGGCAGGTTAGAAAAGGTTTGATACTAACCCAGTGTACTTCGCATTGCATGACTTCACATGAATTGAGCATGACTGCATAAGAAGGGTATATACCTCACGTATCATGCAGCATGGGGCTCACCTCATCTTATTTCTTGTCCAGGAGCAAGTTGAGTGTCTGTCTTCCAACCAGGACTCTAGGCAGCCCTAAAATTATAATAGGGCAACATTTTCATATGATTCTTTAGGTTTGTAGAGCCTGAGATGATTGGTACCCAGCCAAAATCTGCCATGTAACACAGCCCCATTGGGAAGTTCAGGTCGTGGTTAGCAACTGGTTAAGGGTTTTTACTAAAGTTTCAGCGTTCACATTGCAAAATCATGTTCAAGACCTATGCCTGTCTAATCAGCACACTGGGTTAACAGGGACCTCAGATCAGACTCTTGCTAATTTATCAATCACAGTAGATCCTGCCAAAGTTATAGCAATGTAATTGAAACCCAGCAAAAGCAGACTTTTGGGAGGCTGAATGGTAGAACAACAACAACAAAAAGAAAGAAACACACTGCAGTTTCTAAGTTTCACATTAATAAAGTTAAGGCATACGTGTGTTAGCATTTCTATGGATGAATGAATGAATACATCTAATAGTGAAATGCATACAACAGCAAGCAGAGCTGATTTGTCAAAAAAGATGGAAATTTAAATTTCTTAGTAATAAAACAGATTTCTATTGATTCAAACTGAAATAAGGGCATTTATACATGTGGTCCAGCAGGCGGGGGGGAGAGGGGTAGGGACTTTAATTAGAGCAGCTCAAAGAGCCACTTTATTTAAAGCACCCAGATCTTCATGCGTATCAGCATCCCCACACTGAAAAATGGCAGCAGGAGCATTTTAACTAAAGGTCATCCAACGAGCTTTAGTTAAAGCACCCTCAACACCATTTTTCAGCATGGGGACTCTGATACACATGACGTTGGAGTCTGCTGAAGCACGGTAATTACCACACTCCAGCACACTCGATTAATCAGCCTTGATGCATGTGCATAGGCACCCAAAGGCACTGTTTCAGTCTATCAATACAATCTGCTCAACAAAGTAGCAGAAATCAATTTCCTCAACAGGGCGGGCAAGCCACTAAAAATTAAAAGGTAAAATAAAACACATTAAACCAAGGGAGAAGGAAGAGATATTTCAGTGAAATGAATTTATAACAAAATAATTAAAACAGAACTTGAGAAAAATGGGAAAAAGATAAATAGCTAGGATCATAAAAAGGCAGGATGTTAAACTAGTTTTCTTTCTTTCATAAAGAACAAATGTTCACATTTACTATACTAAATGATACTGTTAGTTGTAAGTGATATTTTTCCATAATTAACTTTTTTTCACTTGCATTCTCGGGTAAGCAAATTGGACTTTCATATTTGAAGTAAAGAGACCAGATAGGAACATTGTTTCCTTTCCTCAGCCCTCACCTCTAGCCTCAACCTTATCCTGTAAGCTTTTCTTATGTTAACCTCCTAATTTAAGTTCCAATCTCTCCAAGACCCATGCACAAATTACTTTACAAATACAAACAGTTCTGTGATCACATTATAACCATTCATACATACAACAAGATTCAAATGCACAAATGTTTGTTGGATTAGGGGAACTCTAAGGAACTGGGCCCCATCTCCACGTGAGACCCAACTAACTCGAGTTGGCCACACACACATGTAGGTGCCCAACCAAAAGGAGCTCATTTCTCTATCTCAGCCTTAGACTGAAAGTGTTTTCAAACAGGGTTTTTTTTTAATCTTTCTTGCTTGTAAGTTACTAAATTATGAACAGCAGTAATATCATGTTATGTCATTGCATTCAGTCCTAACCATGATTTATTTGAGATTTAAATGTCTGTTTTAGATATTACATCTAGTAACTGAATGGATTAGGAATCGTGTGGTATATACCAGTTACTGCCAGCATAACTGGGCCAGTCTCCATCGAACATTCCCTCTGATCCCCCTCCAGCATCCTTTTTTTTTTTTTAAAGTTTGTCATGTCTATGAGTAAACCTGAAATGTACTTATCTTATTCTAAAGTTAAAGAAACATCTAAAATTATTGAACATTAAGCTAATATTTGGCAACTGCCAGGTCATTACATCAGGATGGAAAGTTTCATGCAGAGGTATAAAATAGGGAAGGTAGGGCTGGAGGTCCTGGAGGATCATAAGAAAGTAATGAAAGTGGTATGGGAGAGAGACAGGATGGCATTGGTGGGAAACTTCACAGAAGGAAAAGTGAAGAAGGTGTGGGAAGCAGTGATGGGCAAACAACTAAAAGGGGAACATGCTGACCTAACATGGATGGTGAAAGGAAAACTTGTGGGTGAAAGAGGTTCAATGCAGTTGGAGCTTGAGGAACTCATCGAGGTGCCCAACGGAGAGGTGTGGGGGAGGAGACACAGTGGAAAATGTTTTGGGAGCATACATATGCACAGGGGGTATGGGAAAAGATCTGCTTCTTTCTGAGCATCACGAAAATAAACCTGTTGTTAGCATGAGAAATGGTACTATATGGACTCATACCAAAGAGACTGGAGGAAATTATGGACGTATTAATTAATTATGGATTACTACTACTACGAATGAATTACAAGTAAAATTTTGTAATTATTAAGGACTTTATTAGCATGTGTTAAAACTAGTTTATGGAAAGTAAGATACCGTTGGGTGTTTAGGGAATTGGCTTTCACTTAGAGTGTGCATGAAGCTTGGGCTCCATGAAATGAAATATTACATTGATCGGGACAAGGAAGAGATCAGAGAGGAAGAGGTGGAGAAGAAGTGGAGAAAAAGGACTGGACACACTTGTTTCACTGAATCAACAGAGAGGGCTGATGGGAAGGGAAGAGAGTTGCACATGGTTACTGAGGTAATAGTTTTTCATGGGGTTCTGTATGAAGAAAAAGAGTTCTGTAAGGGGTGACTGGGTAAGAAAACTTTAGGCACAAACAGAAGTGCAGCTCCCCGCTGTAAGTGAGACTGCTTTGCGGGGAGCTTTCTGAGTTACAACAGTCTTCTGGACCAAACAGAAGTTCACTCTTGGTTTCGGGGGGGGAATGTAGCTGCTGGCTTGGAGCCTGCAGCTGTTTTCCCCTAGCAACAGCCCCTCCTCCCTGCAAGGTTATAAAGTTTTCAGAAAGGGAGCAGAGGGAGCTCATTCTAGGGGTTCTCCAGCCAGTGCTGGAGGGTGGGGTGGGTGAAATGCAGTCCCCCTCCCCCCTCAGGGGCGGGTGGGTTCCAATACACCTACCCCACCCTCCAGTGGGAGCTGAAACCCCACCAGATGAAAAACTCCCTCTGTTTCCTTTTCCTCCTCCCATTCTGAAAACAGCTTGAGGCTGGGAGGCAGCTTCCCTCATATAATGAGGGTTCAGATTTTCACCTGATTGGTCATTTTTTAAGTTGTCTGCAGCAATGCACTTGTGTTTGGTCATGGCCATAGACCGCTTCCTGTGGGCAGCTCAGGCAAAAATTGTTACTTCTGTCTGCACCCCTTGTCTTGTATTCAAGTAAATCCAGTATTTAAAGCTATCTTCTTATTGTGTTGTACTTTGTAAGTGGTCTTGCGTATTTGTTATGTGGGTAGTGAAAAGTTTGCAAGAACATGTAGGAAAAGTTGTATTTTTTAATTTGGAGCACTCCATAAAGGAGACAAAGCTTGCTTTCTTTATTGTTGAGGAACTGGGGATAACGTGGATTTTTTTTTTCAATCAGTGATATGTAGTTGAGCATCTCAGTGGAGGTTTTCTTGTAGTTAACTAGTACATGTAGAAAAGAGAATGTGGTTTTACTAGGAGGAAGTTTACATTACGAGTAATGATGAGTTAGGTGTGATTTTCCAAGCACATTAGATTGAATAGGGTTTTTTCCACTTGCACAGGTAGATTTTTAAATATTTTTGTATGGGTGATCATAGTTAATCTCTGTCTGTATTAAATACTTAATTTAGCAGCTAAAAAGATGGCTCTTTCGGTAGGGACCAGTTACTGCTCAAAGTACCAGGAAAGCATTTACAAACTAGTTCTAGCATTAGGCTTAGGGCCAGAAATATTATGGCTCATTTGTGGTAAAGACTAATACATAACTTTTTGATTTGAGCAGCAGTAGTTTATTTTGCTTTTTCTTATTCTTCTTAACTCTATAGCTACACAAAATATTTTAAGCAACTGTTTCTTGGTATGTGACATTCAAATATATCTAATATTGGAGATTTGAAATACTTTTAATTAAAAAAATATGTATCAATGCAGCTCACATCAAGAACTCATGTTAATTAGTAGTTTCTCTCTCATGCAGATCATTTGAGAGAGTGAAACAATTTACAGCCAGGGGCATAGCAACTATTTCCAGATTTTTAAAAATGACAACTAAGTGCGAGTGCCTCAACTTTCACATATCCAGCATGGGAAAGAAGTCCTGATCCTAGGATATAAAATGGGGGTATCCATGCACCTTTGAAAATTAGGTTTCACATTTCTTAATTTGGAACACCTACAATTAATAAATGGCTTTCAAGATTTAATCTTAATTTTTGTTCTTTCATCTGTAAAATTGAGGTAATTATTCCTGTCTCCCAAGACATATTGTAATGATTAAACAATGAATAGCCCTAACAAACTCCCACTATTAAAGCCAAAGGGGTGTTTTAGGTGTGCAAGGAATTCTGTATAAGTCTTAATCATGCTAACGTGTAAAACTTGAAGCACATAAGTAATCCCATTGACATTATTGGGAATACTTAAACACTGGAAGATTAGAATGTGTGTAAATCCTTGCAGGATTGGAGCCAATGTTTGCAGACTGTGGTTTAAATTTAGTGCTACACAAGAGATAAATATTATGATAACGGTCATCATAGCTCAATTTTAGTACATTACTTGACTGGATTTGGCAGATCAAGACAAAGAAATTCAAGTGGATCCAAGCACTGAGGGCACAGCTTTGTCTTTCGCAGGCTTTGTCTGTTTCAATATTCTGCCAGATTTTTGTCACTATGTAGATGATATCAGTAGAGGAACCAGTACTGTAGGAAAAAAATCAGATGTTGTTACTTTTTTGTTAATTTTGTACTAGAGAGTGATATATTCATGATTTGGGACTTTTTCCTTAGTTATAATAGAAAAAATGAATTACTGTGCATTCATATTCCCATGAATAGGAAGAATGTTATCAATTATGTTAGGCGTGTCTGAAAGCATATAACTGTCCTCCTTCAGATACTGAAAAAAAAAGACACCCTTCATTCTCAAGGGCCCTAATGCCAATTTGCATGATGATTAAATAGCTTTTTAATTGCTGGTAAATTATGCCAGCTAAACTGTGATTTCATGCAAATATTAAGCTATAATGACATGCCGTGAATCATTTACTAAGATTTAGAACTTGGAACAAAGAGAGACAATTAATTCTAATCCTCAGATTCAGCTAAATTATGTGTCACTGGGCTTTTATGAATGTGGCCTGATTGCTTTGTTATAATTTATAAATTATACAAAGATTATTTGACACATTGAAAAAACTTGGCAGCAATAAACCTTTTGCAGACATCTGTGTGCAAAGCTCTTAGGGATTTCCTTATGTTGATTTTTTTATGAAAACAAGCACATTAGTGAAAATGGTGGATTTCACCCTCTCGTCCCAGGAAAAAAAATCATGACTGTTATGAGTTTCACTACTATTTAGATCAACTATTTGACACTCAACATTAGAAAATAAAGTCCTACAATTATTTCTACATGAAACATTTTCCCAAGCATGAACCAATTCTTTCACATTATTAAGTATCACAAGGTGGTACTTCTCTGCATACACATTTCTCTGCACACATGCGCAGCCTGGCAAAGAAATCCTCATAGGGAAGCAGGCTGGAGGTGAAAGCATAGATCAAATTTTATACCTCAGAGTGGTTCACACCTGGTCTTGGTTTGTGTGCAGGTAGAAAATTCACCACAGTTCTTCTGCACAGACTTCAAATGTGTAGGCTCAATGAGGGTAAAGTGAATTCTACCCTTTGTACATAAAAGGTAAGGGTAAGCAAACTGAATGCTGCAGAAATCTCAAAAGGGAAAGGCAAACTCAAATACAACCATATGGTAATTGGTCAGAAAATGTTGATGATAATGGTATGCACCAATAAGTTGTCACACAGCACAAATGTATGCAATATTAGCCTATCCAAATTCAGCTGCAGAAATAAATGGCTATGGAAACTATACCCACTCATGTCAATGGCACCAGAGAGCAGCAGCTGTACAGAGGAGAACGTGCCCAGGAACTCACTCTACTAGGAGACTAACTTGGGCCCTGATCACACTGCAATTTTGCTGGATTCTAATAAAGCATTCAAATTGCAAGAGTAGCCTGCTCAACACTGTTGCTGAGAGCCATTTTTGGGGTGGTTATGCAACATCTGCATAGAATATCCCTTACCAATGGTAGAGGACAAGGTAGCCACTGCCGGAAAATATCCAGGGGAGAAGAGAGAATACAAAAACACCATCATATGCCTATCTCTTGAAAAAGGTTGTGGATTCTAGGGTTAATTGGAAGGTAAATGGGAAAATGTTGTTGGGAGTATAACAGTTTGCTGGAAGTGAGAAGAAAAATATCATGATGTCTATTGATGAAACAAGGTAATAGTTGGAATCTGGGTTCCCAATACTATCCAAAAGTTAGCATATCACAGTTACTCTCCCCAGAATCCACTGTTTCAGATTAAGCTATTTATTCATAACCAAGAATGCTTCTTTGCCTATAAATGAAGCACAGTCTCATCGGAATATACTAAAAGGTTTTATCATGGGTCCCAGTTAAATCACGATTTAAGCTCAGATTTTGGAACATGAAGAATCTTATCCTGGATGTTATGCCCTGAGTCCATTACTGTATTTAGTGCACACATTTAACAAATGCTACTTAGTGTGGAGTGCCAGATTAGATGACCTTCTGTTCAAAGCTTTTCACTTCATTATTACAAATCAAGAATGAAAGGTCTCTTTCTGAGTAGAACAAGGGAATGAATTGCATATTCTTTTCTGGTCACTCATACTTACATTCCAAATTTTTTGCTTGTGTTTGCCCATTTGTTAAATGGGTATGATACACATATCAGGGGGGATGTTAAGTCTCTCTTACAAAGGTCTAAAAGGTCCACTTTGGAGGTCAATGGATGAAAGCCAGTTTTTTTTTTCCCCCTAAAAAGGGACTATAAAAATATATATCTGTTTTGTTTTTGTTTTGCTACTCTACAATAGGGCTGTGTGAGGCTTCGGACAGAGCTTCAGATCCAGAGAAGCTTCAGACGCTTTGGCATCTGAAGCAGCATGTTTAGATCGAAGTTTAGATCGAAGCGCTGGCTTCGTTAGGCTTTCTGAAGCAGTTCGGAGCTTCCAAAGTGCTTCGGAAAAGCTTTGGAGCCATTGCAGAGATCCGGCCATAGGGTATAATGGAGAAACAATGAAATATCTATAACTGTGTTGTTTTTTGTCTTATTTGGATTAAATTTGCAGGGATTGTAGTCTCTGCTAAGAGCATGAAGCCTGCCAAGTTCCAAGAAGATCAGTACAGGGGTTCATGGGGAATTGCATCCCAAATTATTGAAAGCAAAACTGATGTCACATGTATGTGTTACATCACAGGGGGGTGAAAACTGCAGGGATCGTAGATCCTGGTGAGGCCACAAAGCCTGCCAGGTTTCAAGAAGATCGGTGCAGGGGTTTGGGGGGAACTGCACTTCAAGCTGTGGACAAGCAAACTCGTGACATGAGTAACACTGAGTGTTAAGGTGCAGCAGAGTGAAAGCTGCAGGGATGGTGGCCCCTGCTGCAGCCATGAAGCCTTCCAGCTGTTGAGGAAATCGGTGCAGGGGGGGTCTGGGGCCCTGCACCCCTAGCTGCTGACAGACAAAACTCATGCCATGGGTGCTTGTGTAACTGACTGTCTCGGTCTTGGGGTGTGGGAGACACTACTGCAGGCCTGGCTGCTAAGCTACTGTGTTACCAGTTACCAATCAATCATTTCATAGACATCAGGGCTGGAAGGGACCTTGGAAGATCATCGAGTCCAGCTCCCTGCCCAAAGGGCAGGAAGTCATGATTCACTCTGGGACCAGCTAAATACACAGTACCTAGCTAATGTAGCCATTTAATCACCATCAATTAGCACCTACAAAAGCAGAGACTAAGGAGAGGAAATTATCAATACAGACAATCAACTGCCCCAAGACAGAGATAGTCAGTTGCACAAGCGCCCATTTCACAAGTTTTGCCTGTCAGCAGGTAGGGGTGCAGGGTCCCAGAACCCTCCTGCACCAATCTCCTTGACAGCTGACAGGCTTTGTGGCCTCAGCAGGGGCTACCACCCCTGCAGCTTTCACCCTGATGTGCCTTAACACACACACATGGTCATTTGTATCACGAGTTTTGCCTGTCAGCAGCTTGAAGTACAGTTCCCCCCTAACCTCTGCATTGATCTTCTTGAAACTTGGCAGGCTTTGTGATCTCACCAGGGGCCACCACCCCTGCAGTTTCCACCCCCACTATGTTGTAACACATACATGTGACATGAGTTTTGCTTTCAAGAATTTGAGGTACAGTTCCCCCCAAACTACTTCAACGATCTTTTTGAAACTTGTCAGTCTCCATGCTCTCAGCAGGGGCTACTACCCCTGTAAGTTTCATCCAAATCGGATGAAAAAACCAAAAGTTATAGATATTTCATTGATTCCCCATTATACCCTATGGCCGGATCCCCGAGGTGGCTCTGAAGCTTCGGAGCTGCTTCAGCCAGACTGAAGTAGAAACCTGATCCGGAGCTCTGGATCGGATCCCTGGCATCCGAAGTGGTTGGATCCAAAGCCAGATTGGATCGAAGCCGACTTGCACAGGCTCGCTACAATGATTTTACACTACTCAACACACTGGTGACTTCATAATTATTTAAGACATGCATTCAGACTTGGATACTTAATTTAAGCCTACCTGCCTCTGACCTTGAAAAAAGTGGATCAATTGTTCTAATCACATTATAGTGGGAAGTGTTAGAGTTTATGTGCAGAGTAATCAGACAAGGGATTAGATACACTGCTACTTGTTGTTTGTTATGTGTATGCAGAGAGATCACCGATAGAGTACTCACATATGGCAAATCCAATAAATAAATAGAATGGGAACAAGAGATTGATAACAAATGACATTTAAATAGAAAGAGGACACGAGAAAGAGATTGACAATATATCTTAATGTTATTTTCATTCTCACATTTTAATTTAATCAAACTGAAAAACCATTCATACAAATGCTGAGTGGGGTTCCCTCCTCCTCTCTACTATTTTCAATTTGATTTCAAGGCTTAACTTACAGGTGTGGTACAACAGTAGATTTTTCAAAGTTTTGTCAAGGACTTCAGTTGGGTGGAACAGGATTGTGTTTACAGAGTTAGGGCCTGTCTATACCATGTCAAGAAGAATGAGAGTGCCATTACAGGTTGCCTTTAAGCCATTCTAAATCTGTGGAATGTTAAGGTTAGAACAGTTTCAGTCTTAATACGGTCTCTGATCTGCATAACTGTGACTTGCCACTAGAAGGCCTCATGAGCAAGGGCATGGCAAGGACCAGGACTCCATCCCTTCTCTGGTAGAGAAGTCCCAAGGGTTGTGTGTGGCAAGAGTGTGGAGCATGCATGCCTCCCTACACTCCATGCTCTTGCTACCTGATGGCTCCTTTCTCTATGAAAAACTGCCAGGGGCTAACCATGGTGACAGCATGGACCGGGGGGAAGCATGCCTCCTCAGGCTCCATGCTCTCACCATGCTCAGAACTAGGCAGTTCTTTTCCCCCTCCCCTCCAAGAATGCGGGAAAGCCATGCCTTCTCCCACCCCCCCAAATTTTTTGGGAGAGGAGAGCTGCCCAGATTTGGGCAAAAGCATAGCCTTCTGAGAGGAGGGCCATGTGCCTGATCCCTGGCTCAGATTGGGTCTCCTGGGATCCTTGAAGCAAGCAGCATGGTGCCATATGGGTTGGGGGGGTCATACCTACTGAGGGAAGCTGGGGTGTTGGCTTTGGGGCAGCAGAGCATGGGAGGGTAGGAATCTTGTCAAAGATAAAGGGGATGGGAGCTGTGCATGCTGGGATGCTGAATGATTACACTGGTCACATGATCTCTGTGAAGCAGCCTAACAAGACTCTAGCTCAAGCTAGGCAGAACAGCTCAAAAGTTAACACTTGCCTGAGGTGGCTTAGCATTAAGATGCTTAGAGCATACTTAGCACAGTTGAAATATGCTTTAATGCATTTTAAAGCAACTTTAGAATGATTTTAAAAGGGTTCTAGAGGATTCTAGAGATGAGTTTGGAACCGCCTCATTGATGAACTTGCAACACTTGCAGCAGCAGATGCAAGTGACTGGGACATGCTTATCCCCACAATCCCTGTAATACACTGCTGACATAGTATAGACAAGTTGCCAAATGCCAAATCTCATTTACCAGACTGAGGTACAAACTGTTCAGGAAGGACAGGCAGGGGAAAAGAGGAGGAGGAGTTGCATTTTATCTAAGACAGCTGTATGATTGCTGAGAGCTTCAGTATGAAACTGGAGATAACCCAGAGACTGGGTAATGTTGTGGTGCTATAGACCACCTACACAGGAGGATGAGATAGATGAGGCTTTCTTCAGACAAGTAGTGAAATATCCATATTACAGGCCCTGGTTCTCATGGGGAATTTCAATCACCCTGACATCTGCTGGGAGGGCAGTACAGCAGTGCACAGGCAATCCAGCAAGTTTTTGGGGAGTGCTGGAGACAACTTCCTGGTGCAAGTGTTGGAGAAATCAATTAGGGTCTGTGCACTTCTTGACCTGCTCACAAACAGGGAAGAATTGGTAGGGGATATAGAAGTGGATGGGAAGTTGGGCTGCAGAGACTACGAAAAAATTGAGTTCAGTATCCTGAAAAAAGGAAGAAAAGAGAGGAGCAGAGTATGGACCCTGGACTTCAGAAAAGCAAATTTTTTACTCCCTCAGGGAACTGATGGGCAGGATCCCCTGGAAGGCCAGTCTGAGGGGGAAAATAGTCCAGGAATGCTGGCTGTATTTTACAGAAACTTTACTGAAGTCATAGGAACAACCCATCCTGATGTGCAGGAAGAATAGCAAATGTGACAGGTGACCAGCTTGGTTTATCAGAGAACTCCTTCAGTGAGCTTAAACACAAACAGGAAGCTTACAAGAAGTGGAAGCTTGGACAAACAAGTTAGGAGGAGTATAAGAATAGTATTCAGACATGCAGGGATGGAGTCAGGAAGGCCAAAGAGCAATTGGAGTTGCAGGGTAAAGGAAGGGTTTCTACAAGTATGTCAGTAACATGAGGATGGTCAGAGAAAGTGTGGGTCCCTTACTGAATGGGGGGGCAACCTAGTGACAGATGTTGAGGGAAAGGCTAAAGTACTCAATACCTTTTTTACCTCAATCTTCACAGGCAAGGACAGCTCCTATACTACTGCACTAGGCAGCAAAGTTCGGGGAGGAGGTCAGCAGCCTTCAGTGGTGAAAGAACAGGTTAGGGACTATTTGAAAAGCTGGATGTGTGCAAGTCCATGGGGCTAGATGCAGATTGCAGAGCCGCTAGCCATTATCTTTGAAAACTCATTGCAATCAGGACAGGTCCCAAGCAATTGGAAAAGGGCAAATATAGTGTTCATCTTTAAGAAAGGGAAGAAGGAGGATCTATGGAACTATAGACCAGTCAGCCTCACCTCAATCCCTGGAAAAATCACAGAGCAGGTCCTCAAATAATCCATTTTTAAGCACCTGAAGGAGAAGAAGGTGATCAGAAACAGTCAGCATGGATTCACCAGGGCAAATCATTCCTGACCAACCTGATTGCTTTCTATGATGAGACAACTGGCTCTGTGGATGCAGGGAAAACAGTGGACAGTGTACCTTGGCTTTAGCAAGGCTTTTGAAACTGTCACCAAACAGCATTCTTGCAAGCAAGCTGAGGAAGTATGGGGTTGGATGAATGGACTGTAAGGTGGATAGGAAGCTGGCTGGATCATCGGGCTCATCGGGTAGTAATCAATGGCTCAATGTCTAGCTGGCACCCAATATCAAGTGGAGTGCCCCTGGGGCCAGTTTTGTTAAATATCTTCATTAATTATCTGGACAACAGGTTGGATTGTACCCTCACCAAGTTCGCAGATGATACAAAGCTGGGGGTATAGTAGACACACTGGAGGGTAGGGCTAGGATTCAGGGTAAACTAGAGAAATTGGAGGACTGGGTCAAAAGAAATCTCATGAGGTTCAATGATAAGAAGTGCAAAGTCCTGCGCTTAGGACAGAACAATCGCATGCATGAGTACAGGCTGGAGACCAACTGGCTAAGCAGCAGCTCTGCAGAAAGGACCTGTGGGCTACAGTGGACAATAAGCTGAGTATGAGCCAACAGTGTGCCCTTGCTGTGAAGAAGGCTAATGGCACACTAGGCTGCATTAGTAGCGGTGTTGCCAGCAGATTGAGGAAAGTAATTATTCTGCTCTATTCCATACTGCTGAAGCCACATCTGAAGTACTGTGCTCAGGTTTGGGCCCTCCACTACACAAGGACATGGACAAGTTGGAGAGAGTCTAGTGGAGAGCAACAAAAATGGTTTGGGGCCTGGGGCACATGACTTATGAGGACAGGCTGGGAGAACTGGATTCATTGAGTTTGCAGAAGAGAAGACAGAGGAGATTTGATAGCAGCCTTCAACTACCTGAAGGGGGGTTCCAAAGAGGAACTAGACTGTTCCCAGTGGTGACAGATGACAGAACAAGGAGCAATGGTCTCAAGTTGCAGAAACAGAGGTTTAGGTTGGATATTAGGAAAAAACTCTCTCACTAGGAGGGTGGTGAAGCACTGGAACAGCTATCTAGAGAGGTGGTGGAATCTCCATCCTTGGAGGTTTTTAAGGCCTGGCTTGACAACGTTTTGGCTGGGATGATCTAGTTGGGGATGGTCCTGCTTTGAGCAGGGGGTTGGACTAGATGACTTCCTGAGGTCCCTATGATTCTCTAATCTAGGACTAATAGGGGGAATAGAATCCAGCCCCTTGAAAGGTAGGTGAACCCTGAAATGTAATTATGTCAAGAGAAAAAAAAAGGACCTTCCTTAGTCCATAAATTTACAATACAATTATTCAGCTAGCTCTCACTTCAGGGAGTATTTTACATTTTTCCTGCTTTATATACCCCTGTTAGCATAGCAGAACATAACTGTTCAGAGGGAGTGAGCTGAATTCTATTCTGTCATGTACACTGCCGTTATATTTGTTTATTAAATTTCAATTAGCTGCATCTGTGCAGACCTCCTGAAGGCAATGGGGTTGTCTTTATGACAGAAACATCATGTTAATCACTGACAGCATAATTTGAAAGCATTGGGGCTACAAAGATATCACTTAGGGAATAATTTGGCCTGCAGATTCCTTATTACTGATGATGTTCAAGAGGAGAAGAACGCAGCCTGTTTCTCAGAGACCCAGCTTATCTTACAGGGTTGACAATTAGTTAAATAATCAATTTACTAGCGAAATGAGCACATTTGCTATTTAAGTTAATGAAGGTTTGTGACATTTCAACTGACACATTGAAATGTAGCCCAGGTACAACGTAGCACATAACCACACTACCCAGGGGAAGAGCCAAAACCAGTTTGAGAATCGGAGTTGCATGTCGGTTCCGCTTTCCCCTTGTTCTACTTAGAGCAGTGGCAGCCAATCTTTCTGGTAAGCCAATATCAACACCTGCTCCAAGTGACACTCCAGTACCCTTCCTTTGCCGGATCTGCTGCTCTGCTTTTTGATCCCTGTTCAATATGCCCATGCCACACACAGGTTGACCACCCCTTAGCTGGAAGGGAAGAATAAATGGTAGCTAAATGGTTGTCACAAAATTAAGGGGTTGATGGAGTATCATGAGCACTGCGTGGACTGGGGGAGCTGGGGGAGCAGGCAGGGGCAGTGGGGGTCCCCCCCCCATAATCCTCTCCCTCCTCCTCCAGCCCCCCAACCCCTTACTCACCAGCTCTGGAGCCCTGGTGCTGAAGCAAGCTACTTCAGCACCAGGGCGAGGGGCCAACCATGGAGACGCTCTGGCAGCCAGAGCATCTTCATGGAGGACCCAGCCTCTGGTTTCCTCAGGACTGGACTGTGCCCTGCTTTGCTTTTATAAACTTAAGTTTTTTTAGACCCCTGGATAGCCAGGGGTCTAATTTTCTCCCCGCGCTGTTTTTTCATTCCTGCACATACCTCTTGCCCCATCTCAAAGGGGTTTGAGACAGGGCAAGAGGCACACGCACGCTTGTCTAGACATGGCCCTAGTGTATAGCCTTGTTGTCCTTACATTTATATGAATTGTGGTATTTGATATAGATGCAGTTTTGATATATTGTTATACATTAGCTAAGAATGTTTAGTAAGGCAGTGATTAACTCAAGTGTTCCTCATCTCTTCACAATTAGGAGAAGTAATTGCTGAGAATTAGCATCCGACATAAGTTTGTTTACTCAAACAGGCCCTTCCAGATAATGAAGAATCTATATTTTAAAAAAAGGAACCTGTAAGAATGTCACCTGGCTATTCAGACCACTGGAGGAAAGACATTTCCCACAGTGGGGAAATGTAGAGAGAAACAGTATTTTTACAATTTTGGATTACTTATACTCATGCAAAGATGCAAATATTCTCCAGTTTCTACTTGGATCAGGAAAGTCTTTTAGTCTCCTAAACATGCAGGAGGCTTTGTGCATATTGTGGCCTCCCCAAGAATCCACTAGGTGATGTATGTAAATGACATATAAGGAACCATACATAAACTTTGCCTTGAGAGCAAGCATTTATCTTAATGCTTCTAGGGCAGATGGTGCTTTGGTTCCTCAGCTAGTAAGCCAAATAGAAAATTTGTTCAGATTACTGTCCCGATATTTCCTTTTCTTTATTCTTCTTATATTTCTGCCTGTATCTCATATAACAATGACTGGTTTCTTATGTTTACTCTTGTTTTTATATGAATTATTTTCTATCATTTTAATTTACTTATTTTGAGGGTAAGTATGATTTCAAAGTATTTGACCATACAGGCAGGCCTCTGCCAGGGACATGGGAAATGTATCTTTTCTGAGCATATACTTCTAGCTAGCAAATCCCCCCTACTAAGGGCTAGCAAGACCTATGTGAGACAGGTAAGGCTGAGGTGCCAGCAGTCAAGGGGTTGGCCCCTAACACACCTCAGTTTGTTCTCTGCAGAGAGTAGAGATGTTTGGAACACAAGGGCACCCTGAAGGTATGAAATCCCCCCAGGAATGTCTCTCAAAGGCACCCCTGGCAACATCTGGTGCCAGGGAATGTCACATTGCTCCTTACTTTCCCATCCATGTTGGTTTAACTGGACTCGTCAGCACATTTGGAGTAGAAAAGGTGAGAGGGAATTCCAGAATCGAGGTTCCACTCTCAATCTTCTTCCAGCCTCGCTGTGCTCTGACTGTCTGTAAAGTCCATTGTCCTACTCTCATAGGGATTAGGAATCTATATAGCAGGCTTAGTGGCATAAAGGTGCCCTTATATTCCTCTCTTTCTTCAATGATTATGTGTAGCTGGACTCAGAGTTAAGTCCTTGTGACAAGACAAGCCCTGAGGGCAGCCATGGCATCCTCTGGGAGCCACCCTAATCTGGCCTGCACTCCAGGTCCTCTGTATACTCCCTACTTTTTATCTCACCTGTTACACCTTGAAGTCCTATCTATATTAATTGGGAGACTGCCCTCGAGTCCTGGAGTGATCTCCCTGGTGCCTGACTCAAACTCTGGTCTCTGGACCCTTCGTCTCCTAATAGAAGCTTGCCTGTTCCCTATGGGCAGCTCACATGTCCCATCATGCCCCGCTGGCACTACCCAGACTCTATGATCACAGCTCATGAGCCTATGGGCTCTAATTGTGGCTTCCAGCCTCCCCCATAGCCATGCCTCGCTGGTGTCACTGTCATCATCTACCTTCCTCTACAGGCTTCAGCCCTCTTCACCTTAGTCCTATTATGACCTATTACTTTTGTTGTATGCCTCTAGCCTGGGCCCACTTACTCTGACCCAGCTTCTCTTCTCTTCCCAGGGCTCAGGCCATGGCCCTCTTGGTTGCAGCCTGCTTCTGTCTCTCCCTCTCTTGGGGATCAGGCTTTGACCATCTTGGCCTCAGCCCACCCGTTGGCCTCTGGCCCCTTCCTGATGTCAGGTTCCATCTTCACTGGCAATGCCTTTAGCCCTCTCAGATTTGGCCCAGGCTCTTGCATTACTGCCCCTTGCAGAGCTCCAAATCCTGAGTGCCTCTCAGGCATTCCTCCACGGCCTCCTAGTCACCCCCACAACCACAATCTATTCCTCCGGTATAAACCTGAAACAAAATGCCAGCAACCTGCTTCAAATAAAACTCTCAAAGCCCTTCTGGGTCATCACATGGCTGAGAAGCCCCCTCCCCTCTCATTGACTGTCCTAGCCCATGGGGTACCTCCAGGGCTTCAGCTTTCACTCCCTCACAGCTTAGGCTGCAGGAGCTCTTCCCTCTGCAAGGAGTCCAGGGCTCCAGTAGTCCCTCCACCTCAGGTATCCAGGCTTATATTACCTGAGCTCCTCCTTTTCTGTTAGGTGTTCCCTTAACCAGGTGCAGGTATGCTCCCTAGGCCTACTGAGCAGCTTGCTGCTGATCTCCTGGCACAGCTGGAATTATTTCTGTTCTAACTACCTGGAGCTCTATCTTATTGCCCTACTACTCTGAAGCCAGCTACCAGGTAGTTATTTGCAGCCCTTTAGCTCCCTAGCTACCTCTTCTCCTGAAGCTAGCCCAGGTTCAGCTGCCTACTCTTGCCTGTACATCTTATCAGTTATAGTCTTCATCTTATAGTAATAGGATAGAGCCCCTGGCTTCCTATTACAGTCCTGAAAAAAGCCATGGAGCTCAGAGTCACTTTTCACAGAAGAAATATAATAGAAAGGAGGGAAAATGGATAGACTGTAAATAATATGGAAACATATACTCACAATACAAAACTGAATTTGTCATTATGTAAGCAAACAGCATTCTCTTTCAATCTCTGACTCTCCATCTTTTCACCTCAATGTTTCACTTATTATAGTTAAACAACATTTTTCTTGATCACCTGGCATAGTGCTAGGCTAGAAAATCAAGCATATAACCAATCATGCTGGCATATCAAGCATGTAACCAAAGATGCTTTTTTTCCATTACCATGATGTTCAGGACTCTGTCAATGCTCTTTAACTCTGGCCCTTTTTTCTATGCAGATTATATCAAAGTGCATCCTTTCAATACATTTGCCCCTTTCTTCACATTATCCTTGTCCTATTTTAATTAATTTCTACCTTAACATACTTGTTCTCAATGCAATAGATCCACATATGATATGGTCCCGTTATCCCAAACTCAAGTAGCTGTGTCTCCCTGCTCAACATGTTTAACTGAGTTCATTTTATATGGAAATGACTATTTCACAATATTCCAAAGGTGTCTTATTTGGATTTTGCAAACCAGCACTGGAACTGTGTCTTTAATCATTCGTCATTATAACCACAAGAGGACTAAGGTGCCTGCTTGGTATGCTAGATGTCTACATCTAAAATTTAGATCTTCAAAACCCATGTTCACCTGCCACAGTAAAAACACCTACGCACCTAAATCTTCTGCTAAGTCCTGACAATGCTAAGCAACTATGTGCCTTGCTCACGAAGAAGTATTACTAGGATTCAGAAACCAGGCATTCCATTTGGATGGACAAGAGGCACGAGAAGGGGCCTTCAAAGCCCAGTAGCATAGGACATTTACCTAGGGAAAACCTGAGTTCCAGTACCTGCTCAAATGAATGTGTGTGCTGTGCGAAGTAGAACTGGGAGGCTGTCAGAGCCCACCCCAGAATACCATATAGCCAGGTGGCTAAAACATTCTCCTGGTATGTGAGAGATGTGAATACAAGTCCCATCAGACTTTTCCCATTATAGGAAAGGTTTGAACATGTGTTCCCTGCATACAAGGTGATTGTTTTAGGTTCTTGAGTTGCAAGGGAAACCATCACTTTCTCTTCACCATATTTTAGAAGAAAGGGCTAGCCTAGAAAATCCTTACCACCTCTCCAGTGATCCCGGAACAACTGCCAAGATGGTAGTGACCTCTACTCACTTGTTTCCATGTGGGCCAAGAACATGCAATGAAAATGGCATGAAAATGTGGTCCAGAGAACACCCCAGGGCACACAGTGAAAAATGGCCACACTTTTGCCAGCGAAGTGTGCAGAGCATGAGTGACTGGACAGTACTCGTCTCTTAGTAGCAATCTCAGGACTAAGCCGTGCAGTCCTCAGCTCCTTTTGTGGTTGTAGCCCTTGGGTGCTTTGCATAGTTAATGTTGAAAGTTGAATTTTTGGAACAGCCTAAGTGGTAACTTGAATGCAGCACAAAAACAATTTGAAAGAATATAATCCTTACCAGAGTATTAAACAGAGAAAATGGAGACAGTACACAGACAACTAGAGACCTTAGAAAATTTTGCAAAGTCTAGTAATAATTAAAGTAATAACATTCATTAAACAAAGTAATAATATTTTATATTTAAATAACATAATTCATATGCTAATCTTTAATTGCTCCCATTGCTGATTGCATGCTCTAAAATAGAACGGATATTGTTACTTGGGATCAACAAATTAACACCAGTGAATAATGAACCACAGATGAAAATCCAGGGGAACTATTTTATTAACTGACAAGAAAATTTATATTATTGCATTGCTTCTAGATCTAAGCAAATTGATCCAAGTAAGAAGAAAAATGCCTCTCTCCAGACAGAAATTCTGCCCTTACGTTTTTATGCATTTGTTTTGTTTCATGACAAATTTAGATTAATCAAAGATTACAAAAATGCCTCTCTCAAATTTTAAAAAGGCAAAATAATTTTCATAATCAAAACTAGATAAAAAAGAGTTGCCTTCTGAAAGAAGTGGAAATGCTAGAGGGTTCAATTACACCTGTGTCTGACTGAATGCATTTTTCTTTCTTTTTTTTTTTCCATAATTTTTGTGCCCTTTGGATAGTTGAGCTTTTATTCCAATATGCTGGATGATGTTTGTTTCATAGATATAATTTTTATTTAAGCCGGAGGAAATAATGGAGTAAGTAATATTTTTCCCTGTCAACTTTATGTGACTCCTCAGTGTTTGGAAGGGCTTTGTACAGTGTTATTTTCCATATGTGAAATGTATATTAGTGCTCAGACTTCAACCCTGTTATCTGTGTGAGGCAATTAGATAATTCTCAAGTCTCAAAATAAATTAAAAACCCCAGGTCTTTAAAATGGAGAATTTTTCAATTATTTTTAGGAACCTGAGGACTAAACAAACTGGATGTTCAAATTTTGATTATGGAAAACATCTTCTCTCTGTTTCCTTTCAGAGGAATGAGTCACAACATTTGCATGCTGAGATGTCACCTTTGTTAAGTGAAAGTAAATAGGACACAGAAGAATGGAATTTCAAATGCTGATATTGATTAGACTTACGGGTACATGCCATAGTTGGTGGGTCTTTCTCAGCTCTGAAGTAACCTTTTTCACACTGACAGACAGAAGTTGCTTCTACATAGGTTAAACTGTGTGGAGGGCACTTGGAACACTTTATATTCCCAGCAAAAGCTTTATAGAATCCTGGCCTGCAAGCTGTAAAACAGGAAAACAATTTTTCATTATTATCAGGAGACTCCCATCATAAATACCATAAGTTCAACATGTTTCCAGTGTTCTCTCTTTTTCTTCCTAATCTAGTTACAGACCATATTGCAATCAGAGTAAGAATCCACTACCTGGCTTTGTATTCAGGTATCTGGCCTAAGTGGAAAATCTCTGTTCTCAGCATTTCAGGCAGGACAACCATGAAAAGAGACAAATTGCTCTCTTAGCAATTTACCGCCAGATTGTAGTCAGCACTATTGCTAGGGAAATAATGTGTAGAAGGCTACAATAGTATCACAAACTGCAGATGTATTTTGCTTTCTGTTCATTTGATAATAGAGAAAAACTTGGGTAGTTCATTATCTAAGGCAGTGGTACCCAACCTTTTAGCCCCATGGGCTGGATGGGCAATGCCAGATCCATCTGCAGGCCAGATGCAGCTTGTGGGCTTGATTTGGTGTTCAGGGTAGGTGGGGTTGGCCTTGATGCAGCCATGCAGGGCTTGCAAATTTGGCAGTGGGAGGAGGGGAGGACAGTGGAGTACTTTAGCTTCTGTTTTCCTGCCACCAAATTTCCCAACCTGTAGGGAGCACTGTGGGCCAGAGGCCATGGCTCCATAGGCTAAGTGTGGCCTGTAGGCTGCAAGTTGGGCATGCCTAGTCTAAGGTGTACAATTTTTGTTATTAAAGTAACTGAGTGCTTCACAGTAATGAATTTCTTACAACATCCCTGTAAATAAGGGTATGCTACAATTCCATTTTATAGATGGGTGAAAATACATCAGATCTACACAAAATACTTGCAGTCACAAGGGAAGCCTCTACTGAAATGGTAGCAATTAACTTAGGCTACACCTTTCCCAAGTTTCTACCAGTGTCATGGTGCAAGAGGCAAAAAAAGGCCAAGCCTTGGCTGGTGTGATGGTCCTAGTATTATATAAGCAAGCACAGTATGGAGGAGCCCTGAGTCTACTTTAATTTCTGCCAGGATGCAAACTAGATCTCCAGCTTCCTTGGAGGCTGAAGAAATACAAAGGTGTTTTAAATATACTTTAGGGTTCAAAGTATGCCAGGCAGAGCTCCTGAGCATCTGGGACAGAATACTATACGGTATCTACTGATTTACTGCTGTCCGGTGGCATACAAACCAGTCATTTTAAAAAAAGCTAATGCTTCCGCCCAATAAATACTCAAGCTGTTCCCTTACAATATTATTTTGAAAATAGTTTCAGACTCCACACTGCATTGTGATAGAGATTTATTTCTTCCTCCTGACAACTACCAAATTTGCTCACGCAAATCTGCATACCTGTTTTTGACTAGTTTATTGCAGTTACAGAATTACATATTCCTTTTCAGAAAACAGAACTGAAACAAATTAAAGTTTAGCTAAAACATCTAAGGGCTGCGCACCATATCAGAATCCTTCCGACTTCTCCAGCTGTAACATAAAAGTCCTTGCTATAAATATTACTTTAAAGATTGATGTGGCTTTTTTGGATTTTGACACATTCAGGCCTATCTGTTTTCTACTGCAACAATAACTAAGCAGTATTTCTGTTCTCTTGTCATAAGACAAAGTAAAAATATGATAATGAAGTATTCTATAAATATGTAAAGACCACTACGGAGTATGCTCTTTGTATGTGTTTTGGTACCTCATATTACATGCGTTTTTTTAAGATGATAAATTGAGATCAACATATACTAGAAACAAATTCTGTCCCATGTGTTTACCAAGAGTGCTTGATACAAGGCTAATCTCTTTAGTAGCTGGGGTTGAAGCAAATGAGGGAATAAAAAATTGGGGATTGGCAAAGACGCTAGTTCATTACATAGCAGAATTCAGATACCATTTGTTGAAATGCAATTTCAAGAGTTTAGTTTGGGTCTAATAACTTCAACAGCTTTCCCAGAATGCATCTCCTATTTGCATTCTAGAAGAAATCCATTCTATTAGCACTGAAAAGCAAAGCAAAACAACAAATAAAACAACAAACAAACCTTAAACAGATTTAGTAGAAAAAAAGAAAAATAAACTCTGAGACTCTTAACATTTAGAAAGCATAATTTAGGATCTAATATTGTTATATCTGAAGCCAATAGTTGCTACTGACTTTAATAGAAGGAGTTTGGTCTGTACAACAAATGCCTTGTCTACATAGTACATTCTTCTTAGCAGCAGCTGCCTCCAGCATGCTCCCCTGCTCCCAGTATGCAGCCTCCCAGGCTGGAAGTACCACAGCCACATTTGTATAGCACCATAAGTGGGCTAGTCAGTAAGGGTGTGCAAAATGGGCTGTATTCGATTCGAGTTTGGCCTGAATCGGGGAACTGTTGATTCAGATCACTGTCCCAATTCGATTTGGCCAAATCCAAATCTGAAGATTCGATGCTGATTCAGAGAATCAGCAATTCAGCCATAGACACAGCTTTAAATGTTTTTTCTACATACCTTGAGGTACCAGGCTCAGCTTTGTGAACACTGTGATGGTGGAGGGGATGAAGCATCCCACAGGAATGCGGGGGGGGGTGGTCTTTCATGCTCGGTGGCAAACCTGGAAGTGGACTGGAAGTACTTTCAGACCACTTCCAGGTCCAGCACTGAGCGTGCAGGGGACCACCCCTTCCGTGCCTCCCTGGTTCAGTGATCAGCTGTGGTAGGACCCCAGGTGCCCCCCCACCCCAGACCCAGGAGGCACCAGTTGCCGAGCCAGGGGGCAGGCCCTCATGTGCTCCCCAGTGGACCCAGAAGTGAACTGGAAGTGCTTCTGGTCCACTTTCAGGTCCGCTGCGAAGCATGCTGGGGACCCCCCCTGCACTCCCATGGGATGCTCCATTCACTCCAGCATCTCAGCATTCATGAGTCACCTGGTACCTTGAGGTATGCAGAAAAAACATTTAAAGGCGTGTCTGTGTCCAAATCATCAAATCTTTCCGAATCTCTTGGAATCAATTTGGAGGGTTCTCATTTGATTCAGAGAGATTAAAGTGTCTCCTGATTCGATTCAGATATGGAGATTCAGCCACCGAATCTGGCCAAATCTCTGCCAAATTGAATCAGTGACCAAAACTTCGCACAGCCCTACTAGTCAGCACTGCTAAGAGACTGTGCCAATGAGTCTCCCTCCCACTGAGTAGTCTGTCCACAACATTGTGCAGACATGGTTAGCTTGTTTCCAATTTAGGAGGCCACTTGCACATAGCAGCACAGTATGTTTGAAGGTGCCACTGCTGAACATGGTAAATTTACAATGCAGACATAGCCAAATGAACAAAATAATTGTTTGTTAATGAAATGTAGTGGTAAACGACATTCAATTTCTGAATGTTTATTGCTACCTATTATTTTAAAGGTAGGACTAGCCACAAGAAACAAACCATTTTAAAATGTCTCACACAAATAAATTGGTGGAAATTATTTAATCTGTACAAGATTTCAGTGAAGAGTTCTGTGCCTTGAGGATGGGCCATGAAGATGAATCTTAGTCTGAGGAAGGATGACTCGGCAATTAGCTTGATATCTCAGAATACAAGAGAATACAAATATAAAGACAAATACAAATTCTTCCTTAGTCACATATTCTCTTTTTGACTAGGCTTAATCTGATTTTTTTAGACCTCAGGGCAGTCCCTGCCTGATGATGACTGATTGGATTGCCCTGGGACTCAAACCTCAGGGTTGTCCCAATCAGCAAACTGGCAGTTGGCAGGGACCTCCCAGGACTTGAGCCCTCAGGTGGCCACTGCCAGCTGATAGGGACTGCTCTGGGGCTTGAGCTCTTGGGTAGTCCCTACAAGCTGATGGCAGATAGGGATGGGTCAGGGGACTGAGCCCCAGAACCATCCTGATCTCCTATCATCAGCTCACATGGACTGCCCTGGGACTGGAATCCCAGGGGGGTCCCTGACAACTAATGGGAGATTATGGCAGCATCACAGCTCAAACTCTGGGACTTTCCTGATCAGCTGATTGTCACCTAGCAGGGACTGTCCCAGGGTTGATACTCCTGGGGAGATCCCTGCCAGGCAACTACAGATTGGGACTGCCCTGGACTCAAACTTGAGGGCAGTCCCAAGCTGTCGATGATCAACTGATTGTTGGCTGGCTCCAGGGATCATGGGGGGGTGGCTCAAATGGCATATGTGGCATGGCAGGAAGTGCAACTGTTGGGACCACCCATCAGATCTTATCATGTCTTCTACTGCACATCTGCTAGGGGTGTTATTTTCAGAGAAGTCAGAGGGACCCACTACACATTGTATTTATGCTGAAATGAACGTGTTAACCATGACATAAATGGCAAGGCTGCTACATGTAAACCCAATTTAAGTTGCCATGAAATGGCAAACCTGCATAAAAATGTTCCACATATAGAATGTAGAATGTTTTTAGAGCTGGTTTGTATAGATCCTTAAACTGAACATGTGGCATGTCTGGGGCTGTTCCAGGGCCTGTGCTGACAATGAGTGGATTGCTGGTCCCAGCCCCAGGACAGCCTGGGAATTTCAAACTGGCCCCAAAACAGCCATGGGCCCGGAATGACAGTACGCTAATGCAGGGTGCATGCCAGGCTATGGGTACCTGACTTTCAATTTTCCAGTGCAGGGAGAGCCTGGGATCAAAATCTCAGGTTCGCCCTGTACTCCCAAGTAGAAAAGGCACAACTGGAATTTAATCCCTAATCCCAAAATTGTGCTATCTGCCATGTATGACAGGAAGTGTCATTGCTGAAATTGGGGATCAGATCCCATGGCACCTCTAAATGAATGTATGCCAGGGGCCACAGACATTTTTTTTCCTCCGTCAAATCCAACCTAAATCTTTTGTGCTTCACTGACCTGATTAATTCTTGCCTAATGCCAACTGTTCAAGGTGAGCAATAGAATACCATCTTCCTTATAACAGTTTTCCAATATGTAAAATGTTGCTTTCATGTCTCTTATCCCCAACTTCTTCCTTCTGGATTAAACAAACAGTTCCTTCAAGCTTTCCACATTGATCATATTTCCTAATCTTATCACAGTTGTTGTCCTCCCCGGACTCTCGTCAAGTTTCCAACATGTTAGCGTTGTGCCCAAAACTGGATAGAGTACTCCAGAATTATGCTTACAGATACCGCATATAGTGGAACAATTACCTCATATTTTGCCTGTATTCTACTTAGTGAGACTAATAATGCATGATTATTAATAATGACATTTGTATTTTTTTTAACATCATCTCACTGATGAAGGCATGGACAAATAAATAATTATATTACTTTTATCTGGAGTGCAGAAACTTACCGATTGCGAGAGCATATTACCTAACTTGTCAGCTCCTACCTTGCAGTAGGTAAAGCTAAACCACAAGGTTTTCCTATGACTGTCAGGTGGTAAATTATTATAATTTAACTTCCACATGCAGCAGGATAGATCAAACAGATAATAGTTACAGTAGATTCAGTTGAACAAGTGCTCCCCACATCTGCACCATCTTGTCAATCAGTACATACTTGTATCTGTTCACACGGTGCCCTCTTTTCAATTTTTTGTTGTCCAATATAATCCTCCCCCACTCTGATTTTATAATACTGTTGCCAGTTATTCCCCATGATGCATGTATGCATTTGATTTTCTTTCTCCGGTACAGTACTTTGCACTTTATTTAATTTCAAATTGTTGATTTTGAGACATTTCTCTAATTTAGCAAAATCATTTTGAATTCCAATCCTGTGCTTACTGTGTCTTTCAGATTGGAATCATACATGCATTTTATATATATGGTTTGTATTCCATCATTCAAGTTGTTAATGGAAACACTGAACAAGGCTGCAGGACAAACCTATATATGAGACACCACTTGAAATATCTCCCCATTTGGCAAGTAATGCATTTGTAATTGCTGTGGAACGTGGTTTTCCAATCAGATGGGCACCTACTTTATGGCAATTTCTTCAATAAAATGTTTACCTAGTTTTATTATCAGACTGTTTTATGGGACAGTTTCAAAAGTTATACTTAAATCAAGATATATCACATCCATTGCTCCTCCCTTTTTCACTAGGCCATTTCCCTGTCACAGCAGGAAATGAGATTGGTTTGATGCAATTTAATTTGTTCTTGGTCAATTCATTCTGTTTTTTTTTTATCACCTTGCTGTCCTCTATATATTCAAAATGGGTGGCTTAATAATGTGTACTAATATTGTTTCAGGTATTAAGATTAGGCTGATTGGTCTTTAATTCCCTAGATTCTCCTTTTCCCCCTTTCTTTAGGTGTCCATATATGAAATGGGAACAAGGACTCTTCTTTCCCTTGTAGGGGTGCAGAAAGGATAAATGCTTCACAAGATGTTGGAAGGATAAATCATAAATCACTCTGCTTCTAAGATAAATAAGGCCATGTAAATTCTCTCACATAGAGAGAGGGGATTTATTGGGAAATCTCTATTTAATATAGAGATCATATGCACTCAGTTAACTCCAGACTGTTAAATGTCAGACTATTTTTAGACTAGTTGCCTTTTCTCTTAGCTGGTAAACATGAAAGAGTGGGACATTAATGGAGTTTAATTTGTTTAAAAGTAACCAGTAAGCGTACGATTCTAAGTTAGTGGTTAGAGCTGGGCAAAGAAATGACTTTTAGTTAAAAAGAAGCAAGTTGAAGGGAAAAACGTTTTTGGTTAAACAAAACATTTCAAGCATTTTACTTTTTTAGAAAATAAACTTGCAAAAATTGCATTTTGTCTTTTGGAACTTATTTTTAAGTTTGTATACAATTAGAACAGACACAAATGTGCAATGTTTGCATCACCGATTATATATTTTTTGCCAAAAAATGTTACCCACCCTTTTTATGATTGTTAAAATTAATTGCTAGCATAACACTGAAGAGCTCTCATTCTAAAGCCTGGGGCCTGAAAGTGCATGTCAGGTCAGTCCTGCTCCTGAACAAAGTCTTTAGAGACGATCAATGTGAGTGCAGTGAATGTTTTTCTTTTCACACACTTAGTTGCAGGCTTGGTTTCTTCAGCAAGGTAAGTTGACAAAAAACAATGGGTATACTCTTTGGAGTCCTCTCCCCTAACAAGTTAGACTGGGTGTCTCTGCATGCATCTTGCTGGTTCTTCATTTAGCTTTCTTTATCCTTTCCACCCCCCCTCTCCAAAAGCTAGAAAATGTAATAACATACTGAAACATTTCAGTGACTAAAAGGATCATTTCATATCATGCTGAAGCCAAGCCAAGCCAAGCCAAGTAAATTTACCTGATAAATCAGGCACATTCCACGCATCCTAAGGCAGAAGAGATAGCAGAAAACCGTTTCTATAGGTAATGTTACTGAAATCCCCAAGGCCAAACATAAAATGAAACAATGATGATCACTGAATACTTTCAAATAAAAATCAGTACTTTATAGATATAATAGGGTAAGACATACTAAGAATCACAAATGATCACAAATGTAGAATAACTGAACTCTGTAGAAGTCTGATTGCCAAATTCAAGATGAAAAGAAAGACACTTTTTCTTTATAGAAACAAAGTCATACATATTCAGAATCAGGAATAAAGCACCTCAATTGGTGTACCTCCTTAGGCTTAGATTCTGCTAGCAGACATCAGATTTTAGTGACACCATTTTACCTCCAGATGGAACATTTGCTACAACCCTAGTCTTTGCCACAGAAAATTTATGAGCATTCGAATTACTACCGAGGCTTTTAAAAACTCATTTAACAACCATGTCAGATAGGCATGATTGAAGTGATATGCAGGCAATCTTTGATATTAAAGGAGTACAGTTCAGCATTATCAGGAAAGAAAGCTGGAATATTTTGCTCAAGTTTATTTCAGAGAGAGACAGGGATCAATATAGGTGAAAGGCTTTGAAGATTTAAGAGGAAATTGATCAGACAGCAAGGATGCAAAATTAACATGATCCTCCCATTCAATATGGAAATGTGCATTTCTTGCCTGACAAAAACAGAAAGAAGTAAACTTCTAAAGTTGTACAGTCAGTCAGTGAACTTTGCAGGTGGTGATAGGAAAAAAAAGGGATACATTTCTTTATGTTCCACCTTGATCCCAAAGGTCATCCTACCTGTGTACCAAGTTCACGTAGTGAAAACAGGAACATCTACATGAGATGTTTACTGCACAATAGACTAATTATATGTGCAGCCGCTACATGTATGCCCTCATTAGGCTGCAGTACTCTAGTTTACTCCACAGCAGGATAGTACTTGTAAATACAAGTACTATCTTGCTGTTGAGTAAGACACTTTGGATCAGTGCACGTGTAGATGCTGCTCCAACTGGCTGGGGCATGAGGGTGCTTCAGTGTGGGAGCTGCTTACTGGCTAGCTCCACAGTGAAGTACCCTTGTGCCCTAGCCAGTCCCTCTTAAGCACGCTGAGCTGGGGGTGGAGCAGCCCTGAGCTGGCAGACCCTGGGCTGGCAGACACTTCCTGGGCCCCTTGCCAGCCATGTCTGCATATAATAAACTCCAAAACAATACAATCCATGTGTAGATGTGCCCAACATGTAGTAAGTTGTTCCCAGTAATTTTTTTCCTCGTCTGCTCTAGAAATCTCTCCCCTTTGTGGCTAGTCAGAGTCTGAGCATTAAAAAAAATTCAGAAGTGCTGCAAGACCTTTTTAGGAAGCAAAGTTAAGTTGGGGTATTGTTTGGGAGTGTTTGTCATACATCTTTAATATATTATCTACTTAAGTTACCTTCTATTGTAGGCCCCCATGAACTTTTTCTAGGAAGGGTTGTGTGACACACACACACACAGACATTTGTGTCTGGTGAGTCTTTGAGACACACTCAAGGGGTGCTCTGATATCTTCATGGGTGCTCTTGTGCTCCAAATCTCTCTTTAACATCAGCAGCTTTACCACTGAGAACAGAATGTGATAATCCAAAAGTCAACTGCCTAACCTAAGGCACTTCAGGTTTACATATCTCATCCAGGCCTTGCCAGCTCTTAGCAGAGGGGATTTTGCCAGTTGGAAGAATCAGGCCATTGTTTGGTCATGCACTCAAAAGATGGACCCCACTTTCTTGGGAGAGGCCTGCTGGTGTGGTCACATACTTTGACAATAAGTTAACATTAACAATAAGCAAATGAAAACGATAACAAAAGATTCCATTATAAAAACAAGAATAAGCATAAAAATTCAGTAACCATATGCTGAGATACAGGCAGAGAGATAAGACTAAACAAACAAAATAAAATGTCAGAACAATACCCTGGTCTTACCCTGCATCCTAAATCCAAGAAAGCAGTTCCTACCCAGCTCTACAGATCAGAAAGCAGCTTCTGTCTATGACTTCAATGCCATAAGCTCCCTGCAATTTTTCTTCTCAGCCAGCTGTATTCTGATGGTTGGCTGAAGAACTCTAATGTTTCCCTAAGCTCAGGAAAACTGAAGACAAAACCTTACTTTCATGGCCAAACTTAAAGTATGGTTTCTTATCTGGCCACTTACATATGTGACCCATTTGATTCTTGGAGAACCCAAATTTGTTGTCAGTAATCACTCAGTTTAAGGATGATCTCCATCATGGCTCACTGATGGGTCTTGAGGTGCCTTGAGTCCAGTCCTTGAGCCATATATCTATTCACAGATGTTGCAGGTCTTTCCACAGGGGACAGTAGAGTGTAGGTTAGGATTTCTCTCCTTGTCCTTCTTCCACTCTCTCTTCTCTGCTCCAAGGGAAAAATACTTTACTTTGAAGTGTTCTGCTGCTTGGTTGAAGCTGTGGAGTCATGACATCAATTAGCAGCTAGCTCCTCCCAGCTTCTGAGGGTGGAGGAGTGGACGCTGGAGGAGATCAACATGATGCTCTTCAGGTTCCAGAACAGTCAGACTCCTGGGACAGATGGCTTGCCCAAGGAGTTCTATGTTGCTTTCTGGGACCATGTGGGCCTGGACCTGCTGGAGGTCTTTAGAGAGCACCTGAGGGAGGGCCATCTGGGAGCAGGGATGGAGGAAGACCTCATAACCCTTCTTTACAAGAAGGGGGAGAGGTGGGACTTGAAAAACTGGTGCCAGATTATACTGCTGAACTTTGACTACAAATTAAAGGCCAAAGTCTTGTCTGAATATTTTAAGTCTGTTATAGGTGCAGTGATCCATGAGCACCAGGTATTCATGGTACCGGGGTGATAGATCCACGATGCCCTGTTGCAGCTGTAAGATGCGCTACAGTACCAATGGGAGAGGGGACAGAATGTTGTCATGCTGAACCCTGACTCAAAGCAGGCCTACTACCAGGTATCCCATTGCTTCCTACTAGAGATACTGAAAAAAGATGGGAGTCCCCACAACGTTTGTCACCTGGATAAAGGCACTATACAGCAGCATGAGCAGCAGGGTACTGGTGAACAGGTCCCTGACAGCCCCAATCGTGGTGTGTGAAGTAGGGCTGCCTGCTCTCCCCAATCCTTTTCATTCGTGCAATGAAACTAGGATTATGGATGGACCCAGGGGAGGCACCACCATGCCTAGGGTTAGGGACGACCTAGTTAGGGAATTTCTGGAGTTCTGACACGGCTTTATGAGTGCTCGTGGGGCTCTGGCCAGGTACCAGAGGATTGGAAAAGGGCCAGTGTGGTCCCCATTTACAAGAAGGGGAGAAAGGAGGACCCCGGCAGTTATAGGCCAGTCAGTCTTACCTTGGTCCTTAGGAAGACCTTTGAGAAAATTATCAAGGAACACATCTGCAAGGGCCCAGCAGGGGAGGTAATGCTCAGGGGCAACCAACATGGGTTCATTGAGGGCAGATCCTGCCTGATTAACCTGGTTTCCTTTTATGATCAGGTCACAAAGTCCCTGGACGAGGGCGTTGAGGTGGATGGCGTCTTCCTGGACTTTAAGAAGGCCTTTGATACGGTTTCCCACCACATTCTCTTAAAAAAAACTAGGTGACAGCAGCATGGATGCCTACACATTCAGATGCGTGGCATATTGGCTAGATGGTCACACCCAGAGAGTGGTGGTGGATGGGTCATTTTTGCCCTGGAGGGATGTGGGCAGTGGAGTCCCTCAGGGCTTGGTCCTGGGGCCTGTATTGTTCAACATCTTTATCGGTGATCTGGATGTGGGTATGGAAAGCATGCTGTCCACATTCACTGATGACACGAAGATATGGGGCAAGGTGGGCACACTGGAGGGGTGGGACAGAATCCAGCTAGATCTAGACAGGTTACAGAGGTGGACGGATGAGAATAAGATGGAATTCAACACAGACAAGTGCAGGGTACTGCATCTAGGGAGAAGAAACCAGCAGCACACCTATAGGCTGGGGAACACCCTTCTTGTCAACACAATGGCAGAAAGGGATCTTGGAGTCACTGTTGACTCCAGGATGAACATGA
>NW_005841916.1:3824701-3826074 GCF_000455745.1 Alligator sinensis
TCCAGTTCTGGGCACTGCACTTCAAGAGGGATGTGGCTAGCATTGAGAGGGTCCAGAGGAGGGCCACTCGCATGGTCAAGGGGCAGCGGGGCAGGCCCTACGAAGAGAGGCTAAAGGGCCTGAACCTATTCAGCCTCCACAAGAGAAGGCTGAGAGGGGATCTGATGGCTGTTTACAAACTCACCAGGGGGGGGCCAGCGGAAATTGGGTGAGGCTCTGTTCCCTTGGGCACCACTGGGGGTTACTAGGAATAATGGCCACAAACTGTTAGAGAGAAGGTTCAGGCTCAACATGAGAGACATTACTTTATGGTTAGGGCTGCCAGGCTCTGGAATGGGCTTCAATGGGAGGTGGTGCTCTCTCCTACCTTGGGGGGTCTTCAAGAGGAGGCTGAGTAGATATTTGGCTGGGGTGTTATGAACCCAGCACTTGTTCCTGCCTGGGCCAGGGGGTTGGACCTAATGATCTCTTTAGGTCCCTTCTGACCTTAAGCACTATGAAACTATGAAACCACTACCACAGTGGCTCAGGCAGGGTCCTGGGGTCAGTGGCATGAAGATTCCCGGGAGCAACAGGGAAGAGACAAAAGTCCTTGTGAACATGGATGACCTGAACATCATATGCAGGGACAAAGGGTCTGTGGAAAGTATGCTACAACACACCCAGGTATATGGAGCAACATCAGGGGCCAAGCGCACCCTGAGCAAAAGCACCTGCCTAGTCCTGGGTAAGCTCAGGGAACTGTTGACCCTAGGGGTTTCTGTCCCCTGTGAGGGGGTAAAAATCCTCAGGGTGGAGTCTGACTCAGAGCTGATGGGGCAGAGGGCATGGGAAAAGATGGAGGCCAAGGCCAGACAGAAACTGGGGCTATGGCAATCATGCTGCCTGTCAATGGGAGTGAGCTGTGCTGATGAAGGCTGTGCTACTGCCGATACTTCTGCACACTGCCTTAGTCATCCTCTACTCACAACAAGTCATTTGCTGAATCCAAAAAGCTGTGTGTGTTTTGTTTTGGAACTCCACATGGGAGAAAGTTTTGAGGACCAAACTGTACAAAGTGAAGAACCCAGAGGCAGAGGAATGCCAGATATGCTTCTCTTCCTCTGGGCCAAGTACATGAGCCAGGTTTGCAAACTGGCAAGAGCGGTGGAATCCAAAACAGCTCACTTCATCAAGTATTTTGCAGGGCAGCTGCTCTGATAGTGGCAGGTGTATAATTTCACCAATGGGACCAATTTGGACCAATGGGAGCCTATGAGTCAGTGTCCCCATGGTTGTATGAGGTCCTGAAAAGTTTCTGGGACAAATACAAGTTGCATGATGCTACCCTAGTGACCCTGGTGAGACACCACAAGATACGGGAGGTGGCAAGG
>NW_005841916.1:3826084-3841429 GCF_000455745.1 Alligator sinensis
CCCGTGGACTTTGTACCTGGTGATAGCTGCCACACCATGGGAGTTAATTTTCCACAAGGACCTGCAGAAGGAGCACAGAAGCCTAAATTGGCAGGGAGCCCACCAGGCACTCCCTGTGTGTGTGTGGAAAAACAGTGCAGGGCAGAGAGGTCCATCAAACTGCCTGAGACCAACCTGGCACTGGCAGGCAAAAACAATCACCCACCTCTTCTGGGACTGTTCATATGCCAGAGAGATGTGCAAGAAAGTCCATGCACTCCTCCTGATGGTGACAGGTTTCAGAACCCTGACCAGAGAAGCGGTCCTCTATGGGCATGTGACCAAACAACAATGGGGCTGAGTGAAATGTACTGGTACTACAGAAAGACAGAAGAGGATGATGTGAAATAAATGGCAGACCTCATATGGTGGAGGGGGGTCTGGCATAGACTTTTCAGAGTAAGAACCCTCTGAAGAGAACAATATATGAAAGCACTGGAATGGTGATGGGTGGGTGTGTGTGAATTGTGAGAGGGGACTAAAATAGTTTAACTGTCAAAGTATGCTTTGGTTTGCCAAGTGAACCACGGTGGTGCCTTGACAGGCTGTTAGGAGGTACAGTTATATATATTTATAGATATAGATATAGAAATACATATTTTTTTCAAAGAAACCACCAAACAAGCCAAAAAACCGATCCTTGTAGGTTCCTATCATCATGTTTGCCCAGTATTGGTCATGTGTTTATAGAAAGCCCCAATGCCAAAACGGGGGCATTCATGGAAGAGAGGGAACCCTCCGAGACTGAGGAGATGGAACATGAGGATTGGAAGTAGGTAGCCCCAAGAAAGAGGACCCTGGCGGCATCCTGCACCCCTCCCACCCCATGAAGAGAAAGGAACCAAAACCCAGAGAGAACCCAGCAGTTAAGAGGGAAGCTTTACCCTAAGCAAAGAGCCAAAGAAGGCAAAGAGTGAGAAAGGGAAGGTAGCAATCACCTCCCCCTCCTCTACAGCCTGCAAAATGAAGATGCAAATCACCTCTGTAAATGTAAGAATCCTGGTGAAAAAGGAAAAGTGAGACTCAGTTCAGCAAACCCTGGAAGAGCTGGAAGCAGACATTATCTGCCTCCAAGAACATGGCTTACCCTTCCAAACAAACTTTCCTTTGAGAAATGCTAGCTGCATGGCAAGGCCATGTGGAGTGGAACAGATGATAATAGGGCTGCTGATGTCACAATCCTCATAAAGGAGATAGAGTGTACCCCCTGCAGCACAGAGAAATAGTTGCAGGCAGGCTATTGTAAGCCACCTTTGAAACAAAGTGGGGTGCTTTCAACCTGCTGAATGTTTATACACTGGCAAACAAAGAAGTGAGGTGCATCTTCCGGGCCATGATGCTGAGTACCCAGCTAGTGACTTCAACTACATCATCAATGAGGGAGACAGAGTGAGCAAAGCCTGAAAGACGGGCTTGGCCATATCCTCTAGGGTGCTGAAGCAGCTCGTCAGTGACCACAACCCGGTGGATGCAGGCAAAAGAGCTCAAGGCCCCAATAGACACTTCACCCAGGTGGACCCCATGGGTAACACCAACAGATTTACTTTGTCTTCCTCATCAAGGGATGGAAAGCTGGGAAAGCCCAATCCACACATCTGCTTTTCAGACCAGTGCTTCCTAACAGTACAGGCTGAGAGGGGTAGAGGGATGTGGAAGTTAAATGTGAGCCTCCTGGAGAATGAGAAGACCCTGCAAAACTATAGGCAGTACTACATGGGGTGCAGGACCCACAGAGCTGAACATCAAAGAGAGGACCAGGGCCCTCTTCCAGGAGGCTGGCAGTGGGGTGAGCCCAGTTCCAGAGAAGGCAGCATGAGTGCCTAAACCACAAATTACAAGAGCTGCACAAACAGGTGGCAGTGGGCTGGGATGTACAGGAGGATATACAGGAGGTGAAGGCCCAGATTAGAGCCTGGTACAGGGAACAGGTCAGGAAAAAGATCTTTCAGGCCCCCTGGGTGAAGGAGGGGCAGGAGCAGTCTGTTTATTTCAGCAGGTTGAAGAAGACCAAGAGGGAGTCCATGGGCAGCTTCAGAGATGGAGCTGGGGTGTAGCACCAGTCGAAGGAGAGGGTGCTGGAGATGGTGGTCACCTTCTATTGGGATCTCTACACCACATGCCTGGAAGGCCCATGGGCTATGCAGCAGTGGTTGCAGAAGTTGACCTGGGCCCTTGGGGAGGATGAGCAGCAGAGGTTAGAGGAGGAGACTGAAGGAGAGGCAGAGGCTAGAGAAGAGCAGAGGCTAGAGGAGGATGATGCTGGAGGAGAGCCTCTGCAGCTTCAAGAACTGTAAGACTCCTGTGGTGGATGATCTGCCCAAGGAGTTCCACATGGCCTTCTGGGAACATGTGGCCTCTGACCTGTTGGAGGTCTTTAGGGAGTAACTACAGAATGCTAGCATGGGGACTGGGGTGGACCAGGGCCTTGTGACCCTTCTTTATAAGAAGGGTCTGAGGGAGGGCCTGAATAACTAGAGGCCCATGACTCTCCTAAACTGACTATAAGCTGCTGGCCAAAGCCTTGGCTGAACATTTCAAATCCATCCTGGGGTCGATTATCGCTGAGCACCAGTTGCGAGTGGTGCTGTGGCACCAAATCCATGGAGTCTCGCTGCAGCTGAAACACGCGTTACATTTCCAATGGGAGAGAAAGCAGAATGTCTCTGTGCTAAACCTCAACCTAGAGAAAAACAGTGCAGGGCAGAAAGGTCCTAGACTGGGTATCCCACCAGTTCCTATATGAAATGCTAAGAAAGATAGGCTTCTCCCCTGATGTTCATCACCTGGATAAAGATGCTGTACACAGACATAAGCAACAAGGCACTGGTCAATAGAAAGTCAGGGCTGCTCACTCTCCCCGATCCTCTTCATTTGCATGATGGAGCCCCTAACCTAGCAGATCAGGCAGTACTCCAGGATCAGTGGGGAAGAGACCAGGGTTCTGGTCTACATGGACAATCTCAATAACCTGTGCAGGGACAAGTGATCAGCTGAAAGAGTGCTTAAACATACACAGGTGTATAAAGTGGCAGTCAGAGTCAAGCTCAATGTGAGCAAAGGCACTTGTCTCACACTGAGCAAACTCAGGGACTTACTCTACCCTGGGGCTCTTTGTCCCCCATGAAGGGGTCGAGTTCCTCAGGGTAGAGTTCAACCCCAAGTTAAATGGATGGAAGGCATGGGAAAAGACAGAGGACAAAGTTAAACAGAGGTTGGGACTGTGGCGCACATGCTGCCTCTCCACGGGGGCACATGGCACTCATGAAGACAGTGCAGCTACTAGTGCTCCTGTATACTGCACTGGTTTTCTCCATGATGACACATGTCAGCCACAGAAGCCAGAGGGCCATGTGCATCTTCTTCTGGGGACCTAGATAGGAGAAGGTGGTGAGGAAGACATTGTACATGATGAAATTGACCAGGGGCAGGGGAATGCCAGACACCCTGCTGGTCTTTTGGGCCAAGTACGTGAGCCAAATCTGCAAGCTGGCAAGCAGGACTGGGACAAAAATGGTCTGCTTCATAAAGTACTAGGTAGGGAACCTGCTGAGATGTTGGTGGGTTTACATACCACCCAACAGGAGACTGTGGACCATGGAGCAACTGTGGTTTTACAAGGTCCTGGAGCAAATATGACTTGTACAAAGATGTCCTTGTGACCATGGCCAACTACCATTAGATGCAGGAGGTGGTCAGAGCCAGAGACAGACTATAAACCATGGACCTTCTCCCCAGCAATGGCTTCCAGGCTGTGTGGGAGTGAATTTCCACAAGCACTTATAGAAAGATGCCAGTTCAAGTCCCTTTGAAGACTCAGGAAAGAAATATAGGGCTTGGGGGAGTTCGGGGTAGCAAAGTGGGGGATAGAGGGAGTGGAGGCAGACCAGTGTAATTGAAATGGTTAAGATATTGCAAACGGGTGCACAGGAGTGTGGGTGCAAGAAATGTAATGGGTATGTGATATAGAATTGGTGATGTGCTTGAGGACCTGTTGAGTGAATCAGACCCATCATGAGACAAGGCTGGAAGAGTTGTAGTGTACCTAGATATATCTATCAACATATAAAAATGTTTTTGTTTGCAAAAATGTGTTTTATAGCCTTGCTCAGTGTCGGCTACATTTAATCAACTTCATAGTTTGTTTCGATTATTGAGCACTTGTTGCTACTGGCAGTAGTCCAATGATAGACAGTGTATTTAAAGAGGTTTCCTTGTCTGCAAATGCAAGATGAGGGGTTCCCTCCTGCCATGCTGATTGGGGGGCGGGGAATCCTTTGTCTTGCCTTTAAGTAAATGCAGTATCTGAGCAATGTCTATGTCCAGAGATACTAGTTGAGAAAGAACAGTCGTGAGAATGAGAATCCTTGCCAGCAAGCTCCTCTTTACCACTGAAAAGAACTAGCCAGCATTTCCTAAAGCACTGTTTCTCACCTTTGTACAAAGGAATAGATCTGGAATTACATCTAAATCTGACACACACCCTTGTGACACCCCTTTGTCTGTAGCTGAAATGCATCTGACACATTGGTATTGCATTGAAAAAGTGCTGGATCCTCATCTCCCAGCCCCCACTTTGCCATTGTGATCAGGGAACAGGAGGCTGGGAGATCCTTCTTTCCCAATGTCAGCTCTGTGGTTGCAGGGCTTGGACTGGGAGATTCTCATCTCAGATGCCTGCCTGCGAGCATTTACTCACAAGTAAACTAATCTTGGATTGAATACATCTATAGGTGCCCCCAGTTTGAATTTTGGTTGACTGCACGCATTAAATTAGCCCAAAACTAGGGATGCTGTATTAAATGTGTATGGTTTTAGATGCCTTAGCATATACAATCTAGATGCAAGTATTTAAGCCTGATTCAACAAGGGACTGGATCCCTGGGATTCTTCACATGCTGAAAAATTAGCCATGGTCCTGTAATCTTTGCTATCCTATTTTTAAACTTATTCTCATAATATTACTACTCTTAATGGTAAAACTAGTAAAAAATGTGCTTAATGGGCTTAACTATGGTGTCTAGCTTAACAGTAAGGTTTGGATGTTTCTGTGCTTAGACTGAATATGTTATTTCCTATATAAGAATTTTTTTCTAGTATAAGAATCCAGCATATGCAAAATATATCCCACCTCATTTAAAAGGTTCCTACAGATGTTTAGGTGTATTGAAACTTGCACTTTGTTCAGATCAAGAACACGAATTCTCAACAGAAGTTATCACCATAATGTTTGCAAACCTTTACTGTATTCTTCAATGTATATTTAGTGTGTCTGTCATTTCACAAGGTAGGAGTGTGTGTGTGTGTGTGTATGTGTGTGTGTTAGTACAAGTATGTGATTTAGCTAACTTGAACTATGAAAACCTAGTCTGAAAAATCATTCTGGTTTGATGAGGACTGTTTAAAAACAAAGTTTATCTTTGCTAACACACAGTGTCTTTCCTAACCCACAAATTACCAGTTGAAGTTTTATTTTCCCTACCTTTATCTAATAGAAATAGGTTTGTATGCTAGTAATTATACTAACTATGTGAGATTTGACTTTTGTAAAGCCTAAGGGGATGATAAGATGTTGCCTTAATGGTTAAGTAATTAGCTGGGTATCTGAATAAACAATTCGAAGCCACTAAAGAAGGATTTTCTCCAGTGAAGTACCAGGGATCCTGTAAATAAACACTGATATTTTTAATTTATTTGGTTTATAAACAATAACATTTCATATATACACATTATTGCAGTTCTATCAGAATTTGACTATATTAACATGTTTAAACTGCAGAAAGTATGTAATTAATATCACTTTCTTATTTAGTGTATGAAAGTTAGATTAGCTTACATTGCACATTGATGGACGTGGTGAGAATTTAACCACTTAAGGCTCTAATGAACTCCTGAAAGTAGTCTTCCACATGCTGATCATCACTTCAGCATCTCAACACACACTTTCTCTGACATTTCATGCAATACAACTGAGCGTCAATTTGTTATGTAGCACCCCCTAAGTGCTTCACACAATAAAAGACTTATGCTCCTTGTAAATTATCTGCTATGATACCTATTTTTAGACCCTTTGCCCCAGAGTGTAATCCAAAACCTTGACTTTGGCACCCAGACCCCCTACAAAATGCACATAGAGACTCAGATCTCTTAAAGGGGTGATCCAAAAGACAGCATGCTGAGAGGGAAACTGCCTATAGCAAATCTATATGGAAGAAGTATGTCCCAACTTCCACACTTTCTCCAAAACCTATGGACACAGACAGTAGCGATGATTTTCACTTGATCCGGCCGCAGAAAGTGGTCTACAGCTGTGACCAAACAAGTGCACAGCTGCAGTCCACATTAAAAGGATCCAATCCTGCAAATATCTGAAACTGCATTTCATGAGGTTTAGATTAGCAGATTCCAAAATGGAGTGCATTCTGTAACTTGTGTTTGCGGGGCTCCCAGCCTGTCACTATTTTCAGAATGGGAGGGGGGAGAAGGGAGTGGAGGGAGTTCCGTCTGGAGGTTTTTCAGCTGGTGTTGGAGGGTGGGGTGGGTGGACTGGAGCACCTGCACCTCAGGGGAGCTCCAATCTGCCCACCCCACCCTCCAGTGCTGGCTGGAAAACCCCCAAAACAAGCTCTCTCTGCTCCCTTTCCTTCCTCCCATTCTGAAAACAGCAGCCGCGCTGAGAGGGAGGAGTGGCATTGCTATGGAGACTGGGCTGCAGGCTCACAGCAAGCAGCTGGAATTCCCAACTTCTAGACCCAACAGCAAACTTCTCTTGGGTCTGAGGGGATCATTGCAACTCATAACGCTTCTTACAAAGTGCTATGAATTGCAACGGGGAGCCGCGTTTCTGTCTGCACCCTATGAGCCTGATTTAGAGTTGCCTGCAGGTACTTCTGCTCACAAAGGATACAGATCCCAAATGGCAGCACCTGCTTTCAAAGTATGACAGTGGTGGCAGGACGAAAGCAACCTTTTACATAACAGCCTCTTGGTTAAAGAATGTTCTAATTGGTAAGCTATAGGTTAGTCAGTCATTCTCCACTTTGCTTTTTCAAGCTGGGCCACTGTGTATAAAGCAATGCAAGATACAGGCAGCCAAAGTTAAAATATGGAGGAGAAAATCCTGTGATGAGGTCACTCCTGTGGAGAAGGGGAGTCCTGGGTTAAAGACCCCAGTCACAGGATCACGTCCATTTTACTTTCAATGACTGTTTAAAGTTAAATACATAAATAATATTGGAAGCAGGGATCAGAACCCATGTATCTTCTCTCCTAAGCAAGTTTCCTACCTACTAGGCTACAGAGTTATTCTCCCTCTTCTGCCCCCTCTCTCAGGTCTTACGATTTTTTTAAAAATCTGCTCAGTGGCCCAGCTATAGCATGAAGGGCCAAGAGTGTCTCTATCCAGTATAGCCATCCATACAGCAATTATGACCCTTTCTGGGAGGTGGGAGATGTGGATCTTAACCAAATCTGATGCATGCTGAGATCATGCTTTCTGAATTTGCTTCCTCAGGCAACATAGGGTATATACAGATGCTACACGTAGATTGATCTAACTAGGGTTAGATTGACCTAAGTGATGAACTGTACACAAGTTCAGAAGGTTAGATGGGGCAAAAAAATGGCCACTCTATCTTAGTTCACTCACATGTGGATCTTAAACTTAGATGGACCTAACTAGGGGTTAGGTCAATCTAAGTGGCAAACACTACAGGTGTTTGGAAAGTTAGATCAGAAAAAAGTGGCTGCCCCAATCTAACCTTAGTTCACCAAGGAGATGAACTCTAGCCCATGCCTGATCCAACCCAAGCATATGTATGGGGAACCACTAACAGAAAACAGCTTTCTCCATGGACCTGCTAGCCTCACCCTTTTCCCCTAGACCTGCTAATACTCCTTTGTACTCGCTAGCCTCTCTGATCTCACCAACCCCACCCAAGCCCCACCAACCCTTCTGATACCATCAAAACCCTCCCTGCACTGGACCTGCTAGCTCCCTCCTCCCCCCAATATTCCCCACCTCTCTCCCTACCCTGACTTACCTAGATCAGGCTGTCAGCCCCAGTCAACATCTGTACAGCCAGCATATGAGCTACAATCTGATTAAAGCAAGCCACATGATTATAGATTACATCCTGGGAACATCTGCATGTGGCTATAGACACTGCATTACCTACTTTCTAGATTCTGCTAGGCTCAGGAATCCCGCATGCCCCTGGAGGTTGTGGGGGCATGGTAAGCTCCTGGCAGGTGGCAATAGTGCTGTTGGTGGTGGAAGCATGGTGGTGGCAAGTGGGGAGCTCCCGCAGGTGGCCACAGCGCTGTTGGCGGTGGGGGTGGGTTTCAAATGCTGACCAGAGGTTGGTGACCACCCGCAGATGCCGCCGGCAGCAGCAGCAGCAGCCAGTGGCGATTGCAGACCATCCGCAGATGCTGCTGTACGTGATCGTGGCGAGCGGGGGGTGGCAAGCGGTGACTACCCGCAGGCACCATCGGCAGTGTTGGCAGTGCCTTTTCACAGGGGGTGCACTGCCACACTCAGGGGGTGCATGTGCACCCACATGTTCCCCCTACGCATCAATGGCTTATGCTAGGCTTATGCAGGAGCTGGGCCCCCAGTTGGTCAGGCTGAGACAGTTTTGAACATGTGTAGAAACATAACTATGGGAGTCTAGGGAAATTTCAAGCTGGAGAGAGAGACACCTAGTGAGTTTTAGGTACATCCAGAGTTATGAGGCCACTAAGTAGGGTTTTAGGCAGCAATATTGGACTTAGGCACCTACATTCTGCCTAATGACTCTTACAAGGACCTAAGTCCTTGTTTGTCTCTGGTGCTAATTGTTTTGAGAAGTGTCAGGTAGCCTGTAACAGAGGGGGTCCACAGGCACCCAAAGAGAGTGGTGTCCCTCCCCCCATTCTAGGGCAGTTTGCCCCTGCACTCGCCTCCCACACTATGATATAAAAGGATGTATAATGTAGAACGCTGCCCCATTTGCAGCTCTGGTATACTGAGCCAGTCAGCACTGTACCTAGGCTCCTGGTGGCCCCAAGTGAACCCCCTTCGTCCCCCTTTCGCCAGAGATAACGATAATAATCATTATTATTATTTTTACCATTTTTGGGCCCTGTTTTTGTCTGGGCTCTGGGCAGCCATCCAGTTCACTTATGCCTGTGTTCAGCCCGGGAGCCAATCACATGGCTCTGAGCTACCCCTACACCATGTCCCATGCCTCACAGGTGGTATCCTATTTTCTGTGCTACTCCCCCAGGACCATAAGAAACCTCCTTTACCCCCATAATTCCTACCCTAAACCTCCGGGTGTTACAGGAGCTTCAGTGTTCAGACTGGGTGATGTTATTCCTCCAGCTCCCAGATGTAACTGCTGGCCCTGCTCCCAGGGTTTGGGTTTATAGTCTCCCTGCCCAACCCTCCTCCAAATCAGGCGGCCCCCTGCAGTCAGGTGACTACGTCATTGGGCCTGAATCCAGAGCCTGCCTGATGGGCTTAAAGTGGCAGGCATAACCAGTGCACTGCCACATAGCCCCAAAGTGAGCAGTTTCTTATTCACTTCATTCCTTACAATTAATTTGCTTTCACATGAATATTATGTATTGCAAAATTGCTCCATTGTGGCAATCATATCTGTCAAACAGCTTTTCATCTTTTTTTGTTCTTGTCTGTTTTAGCTTTCATTTCAGACAATTCCTGGGAATACCATTCTTTTGCTTCTGTTCAATTTCTAGATGGATCTTTGTGTAGGATAGGATTTGTTTGGAAGGCAAGCCATACCAAGAAAGATTGAAGGAAATAGGCATGTTCAACTTGTGGAAAAGGTGCTTAAGAGAGGACATGACAGAAGTCTAATTATCTGTAGGGCTGTCAAAACAGAGGAAAAACTTTTTCTCCCTTGCTGCAGGCAGCAGGATACTGACCAATGGCTTGAAGTTGCAGCAAACTAGGTTTAGATTGAGTATCAGGAAAAACTTCACCCCTGTTAAAACAATGAAGAAATGGAATAGACTGCCTAGGCAAGTTGTATAATTCCCATCACTGAAGGCATTTAAGAAGAGATTGGACAAGCATTGGTCAGGGATAATCTAGGGACCTTGTTATACTTAACACTTGTGAGCCACACAAAAGTTGATTGGTGTTAGTGCTAGCTCAAGTTTGGAGCATTCACACTTCAGGCCAGAAGGGGCCTGGAGAGCTGAATGGTAAAAATTCCACCCTTCTGCCCATTCCAGGCTTACCCCACTGCCTCTGGGGCTGCCCCCCCACCCAGGACATTACTTACTTGGGGCTGCTTGTCCCATAGTAGCAGGCAGAGAAGGGTTAACCTGCCTGCCTGGCCACCACTGCTGCCAGGCTGCTGCTTTTTTGGCCACAGTGTTAGGTGTTAGCAGTGTCAGGCATTAATGTGAGGACAACTCAGGGGTTAGTCACTCCAGAAGCTGCCCAAAATTACTGTGTAACAAGGCCCTAGGGTTAGCCATATCTACAACTATAGATATTTCCCATGTTTCTGAGCTTTGCTGGTTTGCCACCATGTGGGGCTGGGAAAGAATTTTGTCCCCTCCTCCTGCCAAGTGTCAGGTTTCTTTGTCCCCCCCCCCTGCATTCCTTGGAAGCATTAGAGGTTGGGCTCCAGCCAAGACTAGGCATTTTGACTTGTGTGGACCAATGCTCACAACTTCAACCTGGAGCTTTCAAACTACAGGGTCTTTCTCCCAAGCTTCCCCCACTCCAATTGGTATGGGTTTTCCCCTAGCTGGTCCTCAGCCTTTTGGCTAGGAGTAAGCAAGGGAAGAGGGCATCTGAACTCCAAGGCTTCTGGGCCTGGGACTTGCATGTAAGATGCCAACCAAAAAAAAGAAAAAAAAGAGGTTCCTATCAGCATGTCTCTCTCATATGAGTCATGTGTTCTGTAGTCATGCTCAGTGTTGGCTGCATTTAATCAACTTCATAGTTGGTTTCTATTGCTGAGCACATGCTGCTTTTGGCAGCAGTTTAATGATTGATAGACAACGTATTTAGTGAGATTTCACTGTATGCGATTATAAAGCAAGGGGGCTTTTATCTCTATGCCAACTGGAGGATAAAAACCTTGTTTTATATTCAAGTAAATGCATTACTTTTGCTAATAGGCTAGACAATGAATTTGTATGGGATATGGGAAGGATTAGACTGGATAGGAACAGCCCTGTCTGGAGAGGTGGGGGGGAAGAGAGTGTTGGATTAAATGACCTCTGGAGGTCCTTCGCAACCCTACTTCCCTATGATGTACTATAGCCATTGAGAAAATGGGTTTTTTTGTACCTTTGGGTTTTCATCTCTTCTTGCACCCCACCATTCATTACAATTCATTTGACAAGTAGGAATTATTTTGTTGTTTATGTATACACATACACCCCTGCCCCCAGATTTTTACACCTCACTCATTACTGTAATATGTAGTAACTTTACAAAAACATGATATTCTAGTAACAGCCACAATTGTTAGCACAATCTGATATCCATTGTGCAGATAAAAGATCCTGCCCCAAACAGATCATTTTAATTAGAAAAGCCACATACAGAAGAACAGGTGAAAAAAGTACAATCAAAATGTATATAGCTTCTATTTCAAACAAACACTCTGTTAAAACAGCACTAAAATGCAAAGTCAAGGTGTACAACATTAGTAATGAAAATATCCCATGTTAATAGTGTCCACCAGTGAACCAGTATTAGCATTATATCATTTCCGATGCCATTTTTTCCACGTAATGCCTGCCTCAAATTGGACTGTGAGAAAAGATTAAGAGTTCAGTTTGGCATTCCCATACTTCAATGTCCTATTGATATAATTTACTAAAAAATATTGCAAGATACACAAAACAGATTTCCTAGGTACCTATGCCTTTATCAATTCACCTTACTGCTGTTTTTCCCCTGCACTGCACAGTTGTTGCAACATAACTTGAGCAGTGATGCAGGTCACACATCAAGTTTTAAGAAGAATCTGTGGTTTATCTAAACTCTCACAGATTATTGAATACAGATGAGAAGAGAAGTCAGTGATATTAGTATTATCAGTGCTTGTTGTGCTAGACACAATTCAAGAGTTCAAAGAGAGAGCTACGCTATAAAGCATGGATGAGTACTATCCTTCACTTCTTCAGATGCTGTCAGCTACTTCTCAAATACTTTTAAAGATGGCAACAACAAAAAAATCCTGATAGCAACAAAGAATAATACCTTGCTTGGTGCTGAACTTATTCAAAAAGCTTCTTTCCGTGAGTAAACATGCACTCTGCTTGTAATTCTAGGCTTTGCTTTTGGCATACAGTTCAACAATTGTGCGGTGACTTGAGCTACTTTTAAACATTCATATTCGGTTCCAATCAACAAGTGATCTTTGAAAATCTATTACCAGGAAATGAGAAATTTCTGTGAGAAAGATTGGCTGTCATCATTCTAGACACCTCAAAATCAACATTCACCTGGAAATTTGAATTCATATCTAGTAAACAATTTAGAAGTAATTCACCCATTGGCATTTTTGTGCAGGTTTCAGAGAATGGTACAAGCAGAAAGATGCTGAATGTTCTTCTTACAAATTGGTTTTGTACAAAATATTTTGGTTACTTTATTAACTGCCTGTGACATTTTACCTATATATATTGTCCCATTAAGTATATACATGGCATTCAACCTATAGCTAATTCCTCATATATTGTTTTCATGGACATAAATAAACTTCTTGAAATCAGTGTCCTTTGAATTTTCCTAAATATTCTGTCTTGTACATAATCATGAAATATATTTATAATAAAATCACAGAAAAAAGGTGTGGAATAGACTTCAAATGGTTTTCTAATCCAACCCTCTGCTCATTGCAGGATCATTCTTGCCTAAACTAAATCTCAGACAAACATGCATCTAACCTGCTCTTAAAAGTGTCCACGGATGGAGATTCTATACCAGCTACGGGTAGCTGGTTCCAGTGCATAGCCAAATTTATAGTGAGAAAATTCTTCCTAATATCTGACTTAAATTTACTTCGTTACAATTTAAGATTCTCCTTGTCCCAGCTTGTGCAGCCAGAGGACAGTGTATCACTATCCTCCTTACAATCACATTTGAGGAATTTTAAAACTTCCATCAAATACCCCTCAGTTCTTCCTCAGACTAAATAAGTTCTCCAATTCTTTTAATTTCTCTTAAATCATGTCTCCTTGACCTCTAATAATTTTTGTTGCTCTCTGCTACACTTTCTTCTTTGCCCATAATCCTACTTGAAATGCAGTGCCCAGAAGTGGACACAGTTCTCCAGGTTATTAAAGTAATTTTCAATCCTAAAATGATTATTAACTCATCATTCTTACTGTTATTTTTCTTATTATTTTATCTCCATTCCCCCCCACACTTTTTTTTTTGTCCTGGCATATCACATCATCATGTTTAACCATGTTTAACCTTTCATTATAAGTTGTTGAAGCCAGCCACGATCACTTCTTTTTCTGTTCCTGGGCGGTACCAGGTGTGTCATTGAGCTCTCTACACATATAGGTATGCATAGTTGTAAGAAAAGAACATTCAAACTCTCAAAACTCAAGGTGTCAAAACTTAGGAAATAACAGAAATACCAGAAAGGAAACAAACGTAGTCTGACATGTCATTTGTTCTGCCTTAATTTTTTTAAGGTGGTACAAAGGCTGAAAAAACAGACATTATTTACTCATTATACTCTTTGTTGTACCACATGACAGGGAAATCAGTGGCACAACAGAAGGTAGTAATAGACTTTGCCACTTTATTGTGGTGAATGTCTATTACCTGTGCAGTGCTTTTCCCCTCAGCCAGCCCTGTGCTGTGTGTCTGGGCCAGTGGGAAAACAAGTGCTTTCCCACTCAGGTAGCCACAGGGGTCTGGATGGGCAAGGGAAACCCCTACTTTCCCTTCTACCCCAAACCCGCACCACAGGACCATTAAAGACGGGACGAGGGGCAATGTGTGCTTTGCCCAATAAAGCAGATCATCTGTGCCATGATGAATCACGGCACAGCTGATACACCTTAGTGATGTCTATTTCTAGTCTTAAGGTTGCCTTTCATCTTATGCAATTTTGACCTTGAATCCTCTGGCACAGATGTTTTCATGGGTATGACCCAGATATGGAGGGTCAGTGTTCAGAAACTGAGGGCTGATTATACCATTAGTCCAAAACTGAGGGTCACAATACCATAGTTGGATTCAACTGACTGATTGTGCCAAGAGTCAAGCGAATCTGTGAACATGGACAGGCTAGAGGTCAGTAGCCAGGGAATATAATATATGGAATAGAGTAGTCAGGAGTTAGGTACTGGGGTATAGGTAAGGATAATTTTACCTTACCCAATGGGATAGCCACAAAATGTCCTTTGCATCCTGGAATGTATGGACTCTACTAGATGACCTGAACAGTGACAGACCTGCATGTAGAACAGCTTTTGTCACCTGAGAACTCTCACAGTATAACATCGAGATCACTGCTTTCAGTGAGACCAGACGTGCAAAAAAAGGTCATCAGGGGGGTGGGGGAGGTAGCTACAAGTTCTTCCAGAAATGGAAACCTGGAAACGACAGGCAATCAGAAGAGAACATTTTCTGTGACAGGCAAAACCATCCTACATCCAGTCAGAAGCAGCAAACTTTGATGGCAGCTGAAGCCCAGAGGAAGATTTGAGATCAAAAACAAATGGTGGGAAGAGAAGTCAGAATAAATCCGACAATTTGTTGACAATTATGACATGCAGAGCTTCTTCAGTGCAATCAAGACCAAGTTTTTATGGACTCACCCCACTCAGATCTGAAGACAGCAGTATACTCCTCAAAGACAATGAATCCATCAAAAACTGCTGGAAGAGGTACTATCAAAAGCTCCTGAACTGGGACAACATAACCTGGCAAGGCGCCAGACTTCCATGCGTAGACCCTGAGATGGTGCAGAGTCACTTAGAAGAACTGGATGCCTTTAAGTCGGCAGGCCCGGATGAGCTCCATCCGAGGGTGCTGAAGGCACTGGCCGACATCATTGCAGAGCCACTGGCGGGAATATTCGAACACTCGTGGCGCACGGGCCAAGTCCCGGAGGACTGGAAAAGGGCCAATGTGGTCCCCATTTTCAAGAAGGGGAGGAAGGAGGACCCGGGCAACTATAGGCCAGTCAGTCTCACCTCCATCCTTGGCAAAGTCTTTGAAAAAATTATCAAGCCTCACATTTGCCAGAGCCCGGCAGGACAAATTATGCTGAGGGGAAACCAGCACGGGCTCGTGGCAGGCAGATC
>NW_005841916.1:3842052-3858350 GCF_000455745.1 Alligator sinensis
TTCAAGAGGGATGCGGATAACCTGGAGAGGGCCCAGAGAAGGGCCACTCATATGGTTAAGGGCCTGCAGACCAAGCCCTACGAGGAGAGACTAGATAAACTGGACCTTTTCAGCCTCCGCAAGAGAAGGTTGAGAGGTGACCTTGTGACTGCCTATAAGTTCACCATGGGGGCACAGAAGGGAATTGGTGAGTATTTATTCACCAAGGCGCCCCCGGGGGTTACAAGAAATAATGGCCACAAGCTAGCAGAGAGCAGATTTAGACTGGACATTAGGAGGAACTTCTTCACAGTTCGAGTGGCCAAGGTCTGGAACAGGGTCCCAAGGGAGGTGGTGCTCTCCCCTACCCTGGGGGTCTTCAAGAGGAGGTTAGATGAGTATCTAGCTGGGGTCATCTAGACCCAGCATTCTTTCCTGCCTATGCAGGGGGTCGGACTCGATGATCTATTGAGGTCCCTTCCGACCCTAACATCTATGAATCTATGAATCTATGAACCTGATGGCATACCAGCTGAGGTCTTCAGGGTTGGTGGGGAAACTATGACCAACAAGCCCGAGACACTGTTTCTTAAAATCTGAAATGCTGAAGAAATTCTTGCTGACCTAAATAATGCATTATTGTCAGCATTTTTTAAAAGGAAGATAAGGCTAGCTGTGAAAACTATCGCGGTATTGCCCTTCTCTCCATTGCTGGGAAGATCCTTGCTCAAATTCTGCTAAACCAACTACTTTCTCTTGCCAAGGAAATCTTTCCTGAGTCTCAGCATGGTTTTATACTATCAAGAGGCAATGTGGACATGATTTTTGTGGACTGGCAGATCCAGGAAAAATGTTGAGAGCAACACCAGGAACTGTATATGACCTTTATCAATTTGACCAAAACCTTTGACTCTGTTAACCATGAGGCTCTATGGAAGATCTTATTGAAGTTTAGCTGCCCAGGCAAATTTATCACCATCCTAAGACTCCTTCATGATCAGATGACTGTCTCCATCCTATAAAATGGCTCTGCTATGTAGCCCTTTGCCACTCAAACTGGCATCAAGCAGGACTGCATGATTGTGCCAATTCTGATTTCCATCTTTCTTGCAGTCATCAAGATGCTCTTGAAGCTCTTCTCTATGGCTGTGAAGCTTGGGTGACTTACAGGGATCACCTGAAAAAGCTTGGAACACCTTCACCAGTGCTATCTCCGGAAGACCCTTAGCATAATGTGGAAGGATAGCCACACAAATGCCAGTCTCCTCACTGATATTAACACCACCAGTATGGAAGCACTGATTATTCAACATCAGCTGCAGTGGATAGAGCACTGTGTGTACATGCCTGATGTATGTTTATCAAAACTGCTATACTCCCAACTCAGCCAATGATGAAGGACACATGGGGACTAGAGGAAACTTCAAAGACACCCTCAAGGCAAATATAAAGAAGTGTGGCTAACCACTTGCACTACTTCACACATTTCCCTTCCTTCCTCCCCTTTCACCTCCTATCTCTAACCATTGTATTCCAAACTTCCACTCATTCGCATTTTCACAGACTTGTTTACTTGAGCTTCTTTTCTAGCTTGGAGAACTCATAACAGCACCAGAGAATCCCAATGCCTGAAGAAGGGCGTTTGTGCCCAAAATCTTGCAAAGAACTTTTTTCCAACTATTCAGTTGGTCTAATTCCAGATATCACATCTCCCCAAAGAACCTTGCCTGCCTATGCCTTAAAGCAGTGGTTTTCAATCTGTGGTCCACAGTCTCCTGGGAGTCCACAGATTATGTCTAAGGGGTACATTAAAATTACTATGATCAATCAAAACTATGTGAATACCCATACTTACAATTCAAAGGGATCCACACTTCCATTCAAAATTTCTAAAGGGGCCCACACCTCCATTAAAACATTTTTAGGGGTCCACAAATGAAAAAAGGTTGAAAACCACTGCCTTAAAGGAAAATAATTTTGTTACAGGTAGTTATGAACACACACAAAACCCCCAAAGAATACAGACTCAGTACCTACAATGATAACTTCTGTATTATAGCCCTATTATAAGGCTATATTTTAATAAGTTAGATTCAGCGTTCAGTTTTTCAGTTCAAATACCACATGGCTAATTACCTTCATAATGGATCATCTACAACAAGACAAGCCACTCTTTTACCTTCCCTATGTTGTCTCCTTCACTATTAGAGTTAGAGAAAGCATCAAAATGACAGTGCAAACTAAGCTACAACTAGAGAAGAATTATAGCTCCGATTTTGTATGGAAGGGGTTTAAAAGTTATATTCATAATTACTATTACACAACTGTGTATTCAAACTGGTACTTATATCTGTGGATGGTTTAAACACCTCCCAGCATTTGAAAATTAAGATTTGGTCTCTGTAAATGCCTGCTGTCAAGACAATGTAGTTATGGGCACTCCATAAATGTAGGGAATAGATTATTAAAGAATAGACATTCTATGCCCATGGAGACATTTCTAGCTACATTAAAAAAAAGGCTAGTACTGTTTAACACAACATTATTCTTTGTACTTTTATGTCCTTATTGAAACATGTATGCATTTGATTGCTGGCATGCTAAACACCAGTGATTCTATTGACCTGAAGAGCAGTTTCAGAGATCAAGTAGCTATAAAAAATAGCTTTTGCCTGCAAATTACCTAATCTGATTATGAAGATTTTTTTTTAACAAATTCCTCTATCTTTAACACTGATGGATCATACACTAAATAATTTTGCTTTATCTGTTGCTTTGCAAGGCATGGTGTAACACTATGTGATACCTCTGAATAAGGTCACGTTATGTGTCAGGAATTTATGAAATTTAAATCAAACACTGATTAGCAATCTGTCCATTAATATATCATCTTAAATGTTTTGCTGAAGATCACTGCTTCACTATCTATGAATGACATTAAAAATACTTCCATACACACAATCCACTAGTTTATATTCAGCTTGAAGATGCAGATGAAACTTTCAACTAAAAATAAATGCTGATTGGATCTTTTTAAATTAAGCATCCAAGTAAGTTCTACTTATAAAGTTCAGGCACATTCAGAGCCTGGTCTTGCTGGCATTAAATTTGTTAGGAAAACTCTCATTGCTGTTATTAATTCCTATTCCCATGAAAGTCAATTTAAAATACATCACTATTATAATAAGTAACAATAATGAGTAACAACACAGGATAATAATAAATGCATTCTTACTAGGGCTGTGTGAAGCTTTGGTCCCCAATCTGATTTGGCGGAGATTCAGCCCGATTCAGTGGGTGAATTTCTTAATCCGAATTGAATCAGGAGACCCTTTAATCTCTCTGAATTGAATTGGAACCCTCCTGTGGCAGGGCACCAGTGGTGCCTGGCATTTTAGGGGCTAGATCAAGCATTCAGCAGATGTTTCATTACAGTGGCTGTTTTAGAGCTCTGGCCATCTATATAAATAAGAGCAGTTTGGTGCTGGGGCCAGGCAAGAAACATCGCCTAACTGAGCTGCTGCATGGGGACACCTTGCGGGTAGGAGCAGGAGGCTCTGGTCCTGGGCATGACCTAAAACTGCACCCTGCTGGGAGTGGGTGGTCTGGTTAGGCTCCCAGTGGTGTGGGAACCCCAGGAAAATACCAGGCCAGTTACCACCCTGGTGAAAGGCAGGTAGGGGCATCTTAACCCCAGCCCTAACCTTTGGGTGAATTATATAATCCATCTAATCCAGGGGAGGCCAGGTAAGCTTCTTGAAACGCCTGAGCCTGCTGGGGTGAGTGACCCCATGGGGCCAGGCATGCTTTGTGAAGCACCTGAGCTGGGAATGGGGGACCCTGAACCCTGAGTGCAGGCAGGAGGCTTAGACCTCACCCGAGGGACCCAACTGGTCAATGCTGGGGCCAGGAGCCAGATAGGGGTCAAAAGGGTCAGGGGCCCACCGTGAGGGATGCCCATATACAGCAGATAAGCTCAGGGTCCCAACTAGCCTGAGATGGGGACAGGGCTTAAAGGGAAGCCAAAGGTCCCAGGGAAGGGGCCACAGGTAATGGGCAAAGTGGATGGTTGAGTTGACTGCATAAGATGCCCTCTGCGAGGCTTGGACCACGGTGTAGGGGTGGAATAGAGCCGCGGATAGCCCCCCCGCCCAAATATCGGGGTGTATAATGGGCAACCTCCTGCATAATTATTACATCAACATTACATCAAGGCATAGCAGAAGAGAGAGACGGGTGGCTGACCCGTAGACAGGGGGCAGGGTGGTGCTTGCACTGGGCATCAAAGCTTGCCCCTGTCACACCTCTGAATCAGTTCAGAGAGATTCAGAAAGATTCAACAATTCGGACATAGACACAGCTTTAAATTCTTCTTTCTTCATACCTTAAGGTACCAGGTGGCCTATTAATGCTGAGATGGTGGGCAAATGGAACATCCCACAAGAGCACAGGGGGCTCCCCAGCATGCTCAGCAGCAGACCCAGAAGGGGGCCAGAAGCATTCCCGGTCCATTTCTGGGTCCACTGAGGAGCACGCGGGGGGCCCCCTCCGCCCCCTCCAGCTCGGCGACTGGTGCCTCCTGCATCTCGGGGGGGCACCTAGGGTCCCCCTGTGGCTGACTGCTGAGCACACAGGGTGGGGGGGCCCTCCTGCACTCCTGTGGGATGCTCCATCTGCCAGAAAATCATTTTGCTCACTGGATGTTATGGTATTATAATAATATTACTAATATAACAGTGATACTAATATTAGCAATAACAGCAAGATAATATCACCTATACCCCTTATAGAACATTTTGTGTCAGCAGAGCACAACATGGCTTAAAAACATGGTCATTTTTCTTATCCCCATTTCACAAAGGGGGAACCTGAAGCTCAACAGAGTTGATGCTACTTGCCCAAGGTCACCTGGGAAGATAGTCGTATAGTCATGATAACTGCTCAGGTCTCCTACGCATCAGTCCAGGTGCTTTAAAAACCCACAACATGGGGATGGACAATTTCAGGAAGATCCAAAAAAATAAAGTAGAGGTAAGTGAAGACATATTTAGGTGCTGACTCATTTATGTTGAAACATGCAGGGTAGTGGGGCAGTTACCATAAATATCCTCTTTTAGGACAAATCAAACAACTTTTGGAGTTCATCTTTAAATTCCTTGTAGTCCTGAAACAGTATCATATAGGCACTACAAAGCTACTGTGTCCCATAAGGCAGATGATGTCTCATTTTCAAGATTGTAAGCTCATTTAATTCATGGAAACAAAAGTCACCGGTATTATATTTGATAATTAACTGCATATTCTAACATTTTACAGCAGTGAAAACTCATTTGAAAAGAACTCTTGCTTGCTTAAAACTTACCTTTTCCTGAGGTATAAATTGTATCAGCTTTAAAAAGTATTTTTAAAAATACATTTTTCACAAACTTGAGACATAGCAAGAATAAATTGTTCAAGCAAAAAAAGCAAATGAAAAGTTGCAGTTATATAAATACTTAATATGCAACAGCTGAAAATACATCCCAATTCGTAAGCAACCCACAGAGTAGATGACTATTAGATTGATTTATTTTTCAAATGTTTTAATATTTCTGGGAATATGTTTTATTCAGAGGAAAAAAGGTAAGTTCCATCTAACTGGTACCCAGATTTACTTTCTTTCATGCTTAATACATTAATTTTTTAAAACAATGGTCTACATTTTAAAAATCCTTTAATAACAGAGAACCTAGCAGTATCATAGCCTTTTTCAATATCTGAACAATCTGAAAAAGAGTAACAACTGGAAACACCTGACCCACACATCATTATGACCTACACAATATTAGATGAAGAAAGATGATATAATATTGAATCTTTTCAACCTGGAAGTTCACAAAAATCATACGGCTGCCAAAATTCTTCTAATGGTCATTAGCCTTTACATCTATTTGCAGGGAGCTGGGGTGGCATGGGCACTAAGGTGGTGACAGTCTACAGATCGCAAGTTCAAGGCCATAGCAGAAGTGCTTGAGGTACAGCCCTGACAGATTCCAACATATCTGCAAATTCTGTCAAAGACCTTGTCAGAAGGACATGAAAAATGAAAGGACATGTTGGTAGGGCTGTGTGAAGCTTTGGGTGCTGATTCGATTTGGAGGAGATTCGGCCTGATTCGGTGGCTGATTCTATGAATCTGAATTGAATCAGGAGCCCAATAAAAAAATCTGAATCAATTCAGAGATTCGGCAATTTGGGCAATCCTTGCTTGCCACCACAGGGAGCTGGACCTGGGCTCTATGCCAGTAAGTAGGGGGGGCGGGGGGGCTGGAGGAGAGGGAAGAGGACCATGGGGGACCCCGGTCAGGCTTCTTCCCTTGCCTGATTCCTCAGCCTCCCTGAACACCCCCTGACCCCTGCCTGTTCTCCCAGCCCCATCAATGGCTGCCCTGCCCTGGCCCAGCATCTTTAATTTAAAAAAAAAAAAAAAAAAGACTCACACTCCCCAGCTCCTGCTAGGCGGGGGAACAATCACTGCTGCTCCCCACTTCCCTGAGCTGTGTGGTGGGGGCTCTGCCATGAGCCCCCATCTCATGTCTGCTTTCCCAGCTCTGTCAATGGCTGCCCTGCCTGGGTCCAGCGTCCCGGCTCTTGAAAAAACAAGAAAAAGACCCATACTCACCAGCTGCTGCCAGGCAGGGCTGCTCCATGCTGCATGGGGGAGCTCTACCATGAGCTCTCGGAGGCCCTGATGGCCACTGCAGCAGTTGGTGAATGCAGGGGTTTTTTTTAATTTTAATTTTTTTTTAAAGAGTTGGGACTCTGGGGCTGGGTAGGGCAGCCATTGACAGGGCTGGGAGAGCAGGCAGGGGATGAGGCTTGCTTGATTCACCAAATTGAATCCCCACATCGAATCACTTTCCCCCGAATCGGCTGAATCTGAAGTGAATACTAGCCGATTCATACAGGCCTACTTATTGGCAGGGCAATTTCTAAAATGACATAATTTTTGTACAGGATCAGGACATTTTATTTATTTTTAAGCCCCATACCACCAATGTTGTTCTAGTAATGCAATTTAACAGGTAAACACACCATGCAAGTTCAGAATTTCAAAGACAAGAGGATGCACCAAAATTAGGCTCCTATTACTGGTAAATATAAAATTCGACAGAAGTTCAACTACTGAATATGAAACATAATTAATTTAAAGATCAGACAACCAGCAGTCTTTTGGGGGTTCATAACCATCTGTTACTCAAATTGGGCTTTTAAAGCAGGTGGAACATTTTCTCACCTCTTATTATTGCACCCATAATCATCACCATTTTGAGATTAATTTTTTTCCTTCCATTTTTTTCCCCAAACCCTCTTTTTCCCTGAACTCTATGTTAAATGTTATCTGTATGAAAAGGAGTACCCTGTCTTAATAGAAAGGCTCTATATTAAACATACTTATTTATGCACGTAACTTTATTGAAGCGTATTGACCCCCTGTGGTCAGTGGCACTGCTCATATAAGTGAAGGTAAACATTCTTATGAGAATAGAAAATCAAGGTTTAAGTTTGTAAAACACTATGTGGTCTTAAGGTAGTTATTATGTTAAAAAGAATAATTCTTCTATTAAAACAAATATAAATATAACCATATGTACTCAACTATAACACAACCCCCAATAATTAGATTCTATACATGGACAATTTATACATTTTTTACAATATCCCAAGTATAGAATCCAGTTATTGGAGGTTGGCCTTAAATTTGTCTCCCTCCCACTGCTACAAAAAGGAAAATAAATCTGGGGGTCTGGCAGTGCCCTTGCCCTTTGTCCCCCCCAACTTCTTGCAGGCAGCCCCTTCTCCTAGTAGCACTGGTAGTCTATAAACATACTTTAAAGCAGCACTTCTGTATGTACTTGTATATAGGACAAACTACACATTATATTAGTCCAAAACCAAAAAGATGTTACCATATAGTTCATTGAGCTGGGCCCCACCAGAGATGATAATGTTTCAAACTATGGTAACCTGACAATGGAGCACTATTCAGTATATGTGTGTAGTCCAGATACTAATGCCTACCCCACATTACCAAAGGATCCATGTGCTAATTAGCACCACACTCATGACTGGAACTGGGTGTTCTTGTCATGAGTCCTGGGATCCTCCAAAAATGTGTATGCAGATGACATGCAGGGGAACCAGGTCTAGTTTGCTTCAAGGAGGGAAGGGCCACACTAACCATATGTTCCAGGCTGATAGTGGCGGTGACAGGGATTCTGGGTTAGCTGTTTGGGGCCCTGTTTGGTGATGTTTGACAAACACTTAAGGCTGGTTTAAAGAATAGGACTCATTGAAAATGGGAAAGAAAGACACAGCTCAGCTGTGGGAATGAAGAGGAAGTCTAAATGTATTTGATATAGGAGCTCACTATGACTTGAAAGAATCAGTGCAGTGAGGCACTGCATTCAATCAGTACTACTATATAGTGTATTTGCTTAAATACAAGAGGAGGGATCCCTCTCCCCGACACCCATCAGCATGGGGAAAAAAGTCCCTCATGTCACATTCACATACAAAGAAACCTCATTAAATACACTGACTATCACTGACCTGCTGCTAAAAGCAGCATGTGCTCAGTAACAGAAACAAACTATGAAGTTGATTAAATGCAGCCAACACTGAGCATGACTATAAAACACATGGCCCATACTGAGCAGACATACTGATAGAAACCTACCACAAGGATGGGTTAGCATAGCTCCTCTGAGTAAGATACATGGGAGTGCCCATTAAGTGCAGTTCCTCTCATCACCAACTCTTTTTCATGTCATGATAGAAAAGAGAGAAGAGTGCAGTAAGAGCAAGAAAGCAATATGATGCTGTGATTACTTTAGGTATGCACACCTCTGTTGACATACTGAAAAGTCTGTCTAATCAGTGGCTTGTTGGCCTCAGCAGCCATCTATCCCACTGCCATGTGGCAGGGGGGCTGCCCAGGAATTATGTGTTGCCTTCACAGTGAGGGTTACAGGGGCAGTGTGCCACTGGCAAATGGGGTGTGGAGGAGGAAAGCTTGTGGTAGGGCTTGTGGGGTTACCCTCACAGCATGTGGCCCCTGGCCCTGCTGATGATTGGACAGTCAGGTACTACAAAGTTATGAAAACATACTTTTTTTTTTAAACTGAGGAAATCTGACATTTTTCACCAACTGTTCCATACGAATTCAGTAGGCTAGTATAGCCTACTGAAGAAACTATCCCCTGGCTGCTTACATTTCTTGCTTACATTTTACCTCCTGGATTTCTGCTTTAACTATCCCAGGGCTGAGTATCCCTTTTGAAAATCCAGGCTAAATCTGGCCCATTAGCTACAGAAAGATTATCCACTTTTAAATCAATCAGGATTTGATCCCAGAGAAAAACCATGAGATATTAATATTTCTATCACACTGGGCTTGTTCACATGTGCCCCTATAGTGCCACAGTTACTGCATCGTCACTTAGTACTTCCTTTGGAAGTACTAAAAGACAGCATAGTAACAGCCCATGCTGCACAGTCTGCACGGCACAGGGTTATTATTAGCCGCTGCGTCACCATAGCAATGTGCTATACTGAGGGAGCACATCACTATGGTGATGTAGCTGCAGTGTCAGGGTTTTTGCCTGACAATGCTATGGCATTGTAGCATGTTGTTATGTCAACATAGCATCTCATGTAGACATGCCCAGTGATGACTAGCAGTCCCTGCTAAAGTCAAGTCCATAGTATGGGGTCTTGTACAAGCAAGCAGCCCCCAACTTAAGGGCCTAGTAGTCCAAATAGATTTTTTGCAATGGGGTTTACAAGAGAACTCACATAGCCCAGCAGACAATAGTGAAGTCAACATTAATATTGAAATGCCATAATAAATGTGCTTACACATACTGCAGGCAGGCTGACATGCTAATATATTTTTTGATTTTGGATTGTACACTTTGTTTAAACTAAAACAGAAAAAAAAAACTATTCAGCTATCATCTAAAAATAGGATATGCCATTACTCTTCTTTGTATTAGAGGTGTTATTCTCAAAATGAGAAATGTTTTTAGGGGTCAAAGAAAAAAAAATCAATGTAGGTCAAAAATAGAAATAAGTAGGGGCAGTCTCATTCTTCTTCTACACATGCATACATATGTAGCAAGTCTATTGCAGCAGAGCTTGACTAGCAAGAAGCCTGATTAAGAAAGGTACAAAACTAGAATAAAAGAGTATTCTAATTTTGTGGTGATAGTAGTCTAGGGAAGTATAAACGTATCTTATAATGCACTGATGCCAGCTCATGTTATGAATCTAATTTTTTTAGTAATATCTCCAATACTAGCAGCCCCCCATACACACAGCCACATTCACCCTCTCTCTCCCAGTAAACATTATGCATCATAAAACTATTGCAATGGAGCCTCATCTGTCTCTTTCACAGAGCAAAATGAAATCCTGATGCAGTACAAACATCACATGAAGAGGTCCAGGCAGCTAAGCTTATAGTTACTTCTAGCAACATGTGGCAGAGAACAATGAACTTGGCCCCTTTGTGATGAACAACAGAAAAGGGACTTTACACAGGAATCTGGAAGCACAAAACCAAAATGAAACCAATGGAAAAGGAATGCTCATTGCTTATACAGTTTGAGGGACTCCTTGAAATAAAACTTGAAACCACCTCAGTCCACCCCAGTCTTTTAATCTGTTCATCCCTAAGTACTAGCACTTCTACATTCCAGAACTCTTTGTAGGCTGTCTCAGTTTTGCTCCACATCCACACTTCCACTGTAACATACCCATATAGTTGCATATATACCACATCTATAGGTTTTGGACATTAGCAACTTTTACAGAAGAAACTGAATGTCTATACATGGCCTAAACCAGATTGGTAGAATCACATTGTTCTTGAGACCAGAGGAGCAATAGTGATTGCTTAACTTCAACATAAAGAAGGACACTTCCTGCACTTCTCAAAAGTGTGCCCTGACATTGTAGTGCCATGACTAGGAGGATGGAAGCTCAATTAAGCATATAAAAGAAAATGTCAAATAACCCAGGGAAGGCCAACTATACTGAATAGTTACCAGCACCAGTTTGGGTGTTAGTTTTGTAGATACATAAGCAAGACTATATCATCTATTGCAAGGCTAGAAAAGCTAGCTGACTGCTGTGCTAAACATAACTCAGACATGTAAACAATTGCATTTCCAAAATGGTTTGGGGGCTATTGATAGACCTCACATGCTAAGGCTCCCACAGATAGCCTAGGAAGATATTATATCAGTGGTAATCACTGATTAATGACTCAGGAGATCACTAGGGGTCTTGAACGTTAATAAGGAAGCCAGATAAAATTCCAGACTTTGTAAACACCTTCACTTTTCCAGCATAGGATTCCCCTATACCCCTCCCCAGAAAAAAAAAAATACAACCCCAAACTGAACCAAATCAAATCAAAACTGAAAACCACTGAAACTAAGTGTCTCCTTCCCAGTTGTGGTTCTTGATGGACTTTTGTACTCAGTTTTGCACATGGCACATAAGAGCATCCCCACCTGATGAGAAGCTTACTTTAGTGTGCACTCTATCTGTGCAGATAAGTGTTGGAGTGGTCTTCCCGAAGACAAGACGGACAAAGATGTCCGTTGAACCACAATAATATTGTCATGACTAACATACCAACAATATAATCTTATTCTACTTCTTGCATTTTGCTTAATATATGTAGAAACAAAGGTGAAGTTTTGATACAAAAATGGAAGGACGAGGCAGCTGGACTTGCAGCAATTTATGCACAGCCAGACAGACAAGCTGTTGGAACTGATGCTGTTACTCATTTTAGCAGTCTGAAGTTGGCACACTGCTTAATTTAGAAGCATTCTGCACACACTTTCAAACTGATGGTGGAGTACAGACGATCAATCATGCATATCACTGAACTAGTACATTTTAATTATTATTTGGTGTCATTATTTGCTAAGTCAGTGCTGGGTTTCTTCTTGGGTACTAGATGCAACCCTTATTAATTAATATCACTCACTTCATTTGTGTGGCAAGTGATTTTATAGAGTGCCGAACTGTACTAAGTATGTCAATAATGCTTTTTACGTATTAAGCAGAAAGCCAGAATGAAGTGTGATTGCTGGCAGATAAGAGCAGCATGCTAACTAATGAACCAGTCTGGCATATGGACCAACAGACACAAACGTTTCTGTATAACACACAGGTTTAACATGCTGTAGTTGTAATAACTGAACATGATTTGAGGAGCTGGTATATGGTGACTTCTATTTCACCTTCACTCATCCCAGTAGATCAGTGGATGAAGTTAATTTTTTTCCTTCACTTGTCATGTGGAATGGATTACAAAAGCTGACATGGTGAAGCCAGCTCCTGCAGGCACTGACCCTGGGAGGTTCTACCCACCCATCACAATCTGCGTAGACACTGGATGTGTCAGACTTGGCCAGGGAGATGAAACAGAGCTGGATGATTCAGAGAGGGAGGCTTGGCAGCTCCATTTATGCTTCAAAGGCAGGCAGGAGATGGGGATAATAGAGTTAGAGAGGAGGGAAAGTTTCTGAACCAGGGAGTGAACTGGACATTTCTACCTTTGCACAAAGATGCATCTTCCCACATAAAAAACAGTAACAGAGATTACTAAAAAACCCAGGACACTTTGCTCCTGCTGCAAAATCAGCTCCACTGAATTTGTCACAGCACATTTTGAATGCCCAATACAAACAGTTTTTTTGTTCACATTTCCATTTCTTGCTGCTGAGCCACAGCATTTGTTGCCATGAATTGATGCTGGGCACCCTGAGAAGAACTTTGATTGTTTTGCAGCGCTACTGGACCTATCTCACCTTCATGCTCACACAGCCAGTCGTGCACTAAACTATCGCTTATAACCAAGTTCAATGGGCCCTAGATTCCACTTTATCTTCCCAAAGGGGCTGCTAGCAGATGCTCACTAGCTTCCAGCTAATTGCTTGCATATTCTGAGAAAGGGTCCTGTCAGACACACTAGCAGTCCAAGCAAAGTGAAGATGGCTTTTTCAGAAAAAGCTGCCTGCTCAGGAAATAGCATGCAAAGGCGGCCCATGGTGTATCCAGCTCTGGTTAGTATGGCTTCTGACAAGCTTGACCCAATGCAGCAGAGTTAAAAAAACAGACCAGGAAGACCACCAAAACCATGAAGAAGGCTGTGCAAAAGGCCGTGAAAAGGCTATTTGCACCATTGGTGTTACTGTGTAAAAAACGCCTGTTTTGCATTGGTATTGCCTGAGAGGAGACTGTCAAGGTGTAGGACCATTTTGTGGTTTGTTATACTGAGGAAATTTAATTCAAACAGTGATATGCTATTCTGTGGACCATTGGGAACACATATGGTTGGCTGCTTGCAGGACCAAACTCCTTTGTATAGACAAGACTAAATAGTATCCTCAAGTTCTTATGCCATCCATCACCAGTTCACAATGGCTTTTTTCCTGCTAGCAGAAAGGGAAACCAGAAGAATCCTTCATTAACGTGCAAGGACCTGATGGATGGCTCCCCACTCCTTTGGTAATACGGTTTATGTTTTACATTTTATTTGTGACAAACACTGTATTTTGTTCTGCTTTAAGATGGCATTAGAGCTGATGGCTGTTTCAGGTTACTGCTGCCAGGTCCAGAGACACCAGGGCATGGAGAGAGCAGCTGCAGCCAGCTGACTGACAGGTCTAAAAACGCCCGGGAAAGGACCAGAGCACAAGAAATAGCAGCTCAGTGCAAAACAAATTAGGACCCCATTTATTTTCTAGGAGACATTGTATCACCTGCCAGTCTCCATCCCACTGAAGTATTGTAGTGGACTGGTGTGAATGAAGGGAACTCATAGATGTTAATAATGAGGGAGCAAGGAAACCACCAGCTTCTTAACTCTATACAAAGCACTTTTAGACTGAGAGCACATGAATTTATCCCCTGCTTTAGGTTTTCACAGCAAAATAGCTATCATACTGTTAAACCCAGGGCAGCAGTTAATACATTATGAGTTTACATGCCTAAAGGTAACTGTCAGACAGTACCCTGGTTCTAGAATATCATCCTATCTGTATATTAAAAATGTTTAAATGGATTTTTCAAATTACCAAGCACCAGTATTTTAAACAGTTCTATTTTAATGTTTAACCTGTGGTTTTTAGCTCCTGACCTCTGTTGACAATGGTTCAGAGCCATATTAGACAAGAAAGAGCTTTGGGAGGGATTTTAATACATTGACAACACAGGCCTTACCAGACATCAACAGCACTCAAGAGTGGCAATCCCTCTTCATTCCGCATTAGCTTTTCCCTTCTTTGGGACACAAGGAAAGACTGAAATAATGTCCCTTTGCATGGGATGAAAAGATGGGGGGAAAAATCTTTGTGCGCTCTCTCATTTGCCAGAGATGAAACACAGTCCAAATATTTAATCACTAGTTTTTTTAATGCCAAAGTAACTTGTAAGTAAATGTTAGCATTCCCTCAACTTTATTAGGAACTCACTTTCCTGAAGATTTCACTTTTTACCAACCCTTTGGCTTGTCGCTTAATGTCTTTTCATTGTATTTGCCAATTAAAGAAATACTAATTGATATTCATATCTGGCTTTAAAAATGAATGGATATGTATGTGAGGCTTGCATAAATGTAATTCATGACGTTTCCTAGTCTAATCCTGTTTTGCAGTCCTAGTCTTAATTTCAAGCAGACTTTTCAATTACTAGGTATGTTCCTCCTGAAGAAATCTTATAATCTTTTGAGATAAAGTACTCAACAGATTGCCCATAAATGCAGTTTGATAACTGACACAGTTTAAATATATTTTATTTAAAACTCTGAAATATGAACCTATAGCATTATTTATAAAACATTTATAAAAAGATCATCACTTGCCCGATCCTATTAGTGTTCTCGCATACTAAATGGTAAAACCACTTATCTCCTGTTCTTGGTACATATTAAACAATTCATAAGAGCACGTTATGATACCTAATAGTAGAAGATTTTTCAAATACAGAAGAACTTCAACTCTGGGCTGAAATACCTGGAAAAAGAACAGTTCAAAAAAGTGCAGCAGCCTAATGGTTCCAGGAAAATAATAATTTAAAACGTCTATTTATTCAAATAGACAGGAGGCAGTGATACTGAATCAAAGTGTGAAAGACCCCAAGAAACACATATATACTTGTGATTCAAGATTGCAACAAGGAAGGCAAATGCAATTTTGAATTGCATATACACAGAACTGCAACATGGAGAAGGGAAGTTCTTATATATGGCTATCCTACAATTTTCCCTAGAAGACTATATTAATATCTGGGCACTCTGTTGTAGTAAGATGTTAACCAACTGGAGGAAATTCAGAGAAAAGCAACAAAGATGATTTAAGGGTCTGGAGACATTGACCAAGAAGGAAACATTAGAATAACTAAATATTTATGGCTTTGCTAAGCAAGAACTATGGGAGCACAAGCAAATACTCCAGCGACATTTAAAGTATGTCAGCACCAACAAGAAGAAATCACTAAGTATAGGTCAGGGAGTATTAACTAGGATAATGGTATGAAATCTTATGCTGAATGGCAGAAAAAAATACTTGGCGACAATACTTATTCACCTCTAAAATATTCTCCCATAGGGTAGCTCCCGACCTTATCATATTTCAAAATAAATTATACACTCCACTAATGCAATATAAGCATGGGGAATAACCTCCATTGACCAAACTAACTTCATACAGTTTTCTGCCACTTATCTCTAAGATTCAATGAACAGACATTTAAACTGTCTTTCCCTCCAGGGGTCGGTCTCATCAGAAAGCAGAATTTCTAATGATACATGTGTACAGAAATCATCATTTCACCTGTGATATTTACAGCCTGCAGTACAAGCTTAATACCTGAATTTTCTTTCATTAAGGTTGATAACGAGATTACTTAATCAGAAACCTGAAGAACTGGAACTGTATCACAGGTGTGTCCCGAGGTGAAAGAGCAAATTACCATGATCATGATTATAGCACATTAGTGCTTAATTGTGTGCGATAAGAAATGGAAAATGCCTGCTGTGTACTTAGTTATCTTTTCCTTGGCGTTCAATAGCAAAAAGTGATCTATATCATATGAATACATTGAAGGGCTGAGAAAATAGAACTATTGGATGCCCACAGTTTTAAAGCAGGAACACAGCAGCACATACTAGAAAAAAGTTAAATACTTTTTTTCTTTTTTCTTTTTCTATGAACAATAGTGCAGGCTTAAAAAAAAAAAAAAAAAAAAGGGTTTCA
>NW_005841916.1:3858360-3913363 GCF_000455745.1 Alligator sinensis
ATAGAAAAAGGATGCAAAAGGACACCAATTTCAAGTACAATTTTTAAACAAAATGCTTCACTTTCACCCCAAGTGACCCTTCTTGAGCGAAATGTCTAGCTGAATCAATTTCAACAGCGGCATGGAATTTGGCAGCAATCCATTTCTGCCGAGATTAAGCCAGCTGCTACTGCACCCATCGATCCTTTTGCCATTGATTGGTTAATTTAATGGAAAATGAAGGTTTCAATTCTGAGCAAAATTCACAGTGCTGATGAGAAAGGAACCTGATAGACACTGGCCAGAATAAACCGATGACATCTTCAGTGAGAAGTTGCCTATGATTTAGAATAAGACAATGGTTTTCACTTTCTAGACTGTTTAAAGTTTGGTTACATATGAAAAGGAAGGCTTAACAGAACAGAAACAAGCTAATAACTGGTCTGTCCTCTGTGTATTTTATTCAGGGATAGAATGATTAATTTATTAATTAAAAAAAAACACTTTTAAGTGTTAAAAATTCCTACTAACCATGGCTTGTTAGTCAATTAATTTATGGGAGAACAAGCTGGATTCTAGCCCTCCACAGAGCCAAATAGGAGCATTTAAAAAAGCCTAGTTGTCCCTTAGATAGTTTAACAGCCCTCAGCACAATCAAAGGTCTGGGAGCCATAAGCCTGGCAGCTTTGGAAGACCAGGCTAGAATAGTCCCAGAAGTCTACAAAGGGGCAACTAGTACAAACCAAGGCATGGAGGAGGAAACCAGTGGTTCCCACAGTATAAGGCTCAGGCTGCCAAGGCCATTCTCTCTCTCTCTCTCTCTCTCTCTCTCTCTCTCTCTCTCTCTCACACACACACACACACACACACACACACACACACACACACACACACACACACACACACACAGCTTCAAAGCAAGTTTACTAGCAATTTAAGAGTTAATTTACAACGACAACAAATTCCATGAAAACCACGGAACATACTTCAATGGGGTACATAGATGCTAACAACTCAAACAACTTTATAAAGTAGAACAAAGCCACACAACACCCTGTTAAGTATAATAAAAAACATTATTTCCCTTTTACATAAAGAAAAATCAAGGGGCTTAAGCTAAAGCCACATGCAGAAATTCAATTTCTGCCAAGAGCATTGCCGCTGTCCCACTATGTTCCACCTTTTTCCTGGAGCAAAAATGGCCCTTCCAGGAATAAGATAACTTGGCTACAGCTAGACAGAAATTGCTCCTGGCACAGTTTCTCCTGGGAGTATGAACATGTGTACACTTTCTGTAGCTTAATGCCCACAGACCTGGAAGAGTGGCACTGTGGGAGACAAGGGTCACCCCAGTCTAAAGGCAGCACAAAGACAGCTGCTCTCACTTCTCCTGTAGACTGGAAGGAAAGGGGAGGACCATCTTCCAGTAGTTCCCCATCTACTTCTCCCACTGGAGGTCCCAGAGAGAGAAGCAGGCCACAGGAGCTGAGTGCAGTAAGTGGTGCTGCAAGCTCCCTGCCTCCTCCTCATTTCAAGCCCCTAGAGTGAGAAGTAGGTAGGGGGGCTGCCCCACTGCTCTCTCTGCTACCATCCTGGAGACTGAGAGCAGAACAGAGGGGCAGATGCTTTCTTGCTCCCAGCCCACTCCCCAGACCTGTCTCTCTCCCCCAATCTGGGAAATGAGCAGGGACTTTGTCTCACTGCTTCTCTCCCCTCCCTGATGGATCCAGAAAGGGAGGGGAGCTGCCACCCTTGCTCCCTGTTTCTTTCCCAATCTAGGTACTTTCTGGCTTGGGAAAGGGGCTGGTTTCACTTTATCACTCCTTCCGCTCCACTCCCAGAAACTGCTCCCCACCCACTCCCCAGGCCCCTGGGCCAGGCACAGGGGATCTTTCCCTTCTGCTCCACTGCCACTAAGGCATGTAAGTAGAATGGCCACTGCTCTCTACAATGTCCTGGGACTGAGATCATCCTGGTCTCAGGAAGGTGCGGAGAGCAAAGGAGAGGAGGCTGCTTCAGGCTGAATGTCTGTACACTCCTCCTGGAAAGATTTCCATCAGTGGAAATTTGTCAAACTTCTGCCAGTAGAAATGAACATCTCTTTGTAGCCCAAGGTCTTGGTAAACCTAGAAAGGATCCCACCTTTGTTGTGATGCCTACAACCCGCTCAGCAACAGTTATGAAGCTAGCATGCAGTGGTTAAAACAGCATCATTTTCTTGCATACAAACATGGCCCCAAATAACGTACACACTTTGTTTTTGAAAGGCAGAATTAAGAAAAAAAGATCCTGCCTTAAAAACAGTGGTAAGTAGCAGTAAGTAACTGAGAAGAAGGTTCTGTGACAGGAGGCTCTGCTAGAAGGGAAAGGAACGTGTGTCCATCTCCAGCAGCTAGGGAGCTTAAGTGCAGCACGGCAGCATTACTTTTACTTTACATCTAGCAGAGGCAGAAACTGCTATTACCATATTTTCTTGTTTATAATGCACACCCCCAATTTCCAGCAGGTGAATTTTGGAAAAAAGGTACAAGAAAATATGGTATATGCAAGAAAATATGGCAGTATGATTCCTTCAGTTACCCTGTGGCATCCCAGCCCATTTGTTCTATCCATCTTAATTCATACTTTGATTTCAAGTGTTATTTTTTTCCTTATGTGCATGTACAAGTGCCTAGCACAATTCAGCTGGTGCCTCTAGGCTCTAGCAAAAAAAACAAATCAGAAACAATGTCTGTGACAGAGTCAAGAACAGAACTCATAACTTTTACTACTGTCCCTTCTGAATGGGAATGAGGTCCTGGTGGGAAGGAGCATGGGAAAACCAGCACTGGTGCTACCAGTGCTTTCAAATCAGTGGCTAAGTAAAGGACTCATTTCACCTCAGACCTATGCCTCTCGCATCCATTAATTTTTTATATAAACACACATATCTCAACCTGTAAGGATGGATGAATACAAGATCCAATTTGAAGTTGGTTTTCAGGTCTGATGTGAATAATTTGCAATCACCGTTAAATAGATTAGTTTACAAGGAATATGGGAAAAGTGAGGTATGAAGGATGCAGAAAGAGTTTAGGGTGCAACCCATGCAAAGATATAACATTCTTGCATCATACATTGATTTAGAAGGTGGAAGAGCTAAAATCTAGAAGAAACAGACGCTAAACTACCTCTGGCTGAATAAAGCTGCTGATTTTGCTCATGGTCTAAACTACTTTGCTATTTGGCTAAGGCCCAGAAATCTCACTCATACTATTACCGTGCTTACATTCCATACCCTGTTGTAGGTGCCAGAAATCAAACAGGCGTCTCTTGGGTCTGTAAGAGAACAGTCTGAATAATATATTAGTGTATTATATCAGCACCTGAGGATAGTATTTAATGAAAGAACACTTACTACACCAACAAAGGATTAATATGTCTTTTCTGAGATTAGAAGCTTGAGAGATTAAGGAAAGTGCAGAAGTTTAACTTTTTACATTCCCCATTCTATATAGGTTATTCCATTACTGAAAACATGAGTATAGGTGAAGAGCATACTAGACAAGTCAAATTCAAGGAAAGCTTAATATGTTGGTGGAGGTACATGACAAGTGAAATAATGGAAAATGACAATGCCTGGCAAGTCTGGCTGAAGTATAAATGTAGGTCTTCTACAATTCCATACACTTATGAGAGATTTCTTTACTGGCCATGAAGCACTAGTCAGAACACAAGTAACCCAAGGTCAAGCCTATGAATAGTATGCTGCTGGCTCAATAAAAATGTAAATATCTTCCACTCTGTGAAACTATAAAAGTGTTTAGTTGCACTATGTAACTGGTCATCTGAACAGCAGGGTAGTGAGATTGATGAGACTATTCTTCTTATAGTTAAGATACTGATAAATAGCACAACAGTAAGTATAACTCATGGCATTATGACTCCTCCTATATTACAGGCGATGAGGCCACTGACATATTAAGATAAAGTAAATGCACATAAATGAACTTGTATGTATTACTCAAATCTGATGTGCAAAAACAGTTCAAGGCATCAGAAGTGATTAGAGAGATGACAGAGCATCTGAAATAACTTTGAAATATTAAAAAAAAGAGAAAGTTAACAGCCACTGAATATCTTGCTATTCTCACTTCTCCATGGTTATGTGTATATGACCTTAGAAAAAGATATCTGTCATAATAAAACCAGTTTTTAACAGTCCATCTTTCTCATTAGTTATCAAAGCAGCCATACCTGAGGTCCTGGGGGCCTCCCGCGGTAGCAGCAGCACTGATCCAGCCCCTCAGTGCCTGGTCGGCAGCCAGAGTTTGGTTCTGGATGGCCAGGCTCCATTTCTGGTGGCACATGCTGCTGCCAGGTGCCCCTTGCCATTATTTTTGCAGCAGTTTATTTATTTATTTTTTTACACTACGATGTTCCTGTGTCAAATTAGCAGCATGGTGAACAGGTGCATGAGCACCACATGTGATTTGTGATGACTTGAACAGCTCTGAGGCACCGCAAATCTTGTGTGCGCACTCATCTGGATGCGTCCATTTGGTTTAATAAATATTGGTCTGGAGCTTTTTTGAAGTCTAAATGTGTGATACTCAAAAACCACTATCATCTAAAAATGACATGAGTGTCAAATACAAAACATTATTTAATTGAGCAGTTTAAATTTCAAGCTCTGAAGGGCAGGGGTCCATCTTTTCTTTTAATGTGCTTGTGTAACTTAGAACAAGTGGGGGGGGGGGGAATCTTATTTGTAACTGAGGCATACAAATGTTTACTCTGCCCAATGGACAACACTGAAATATTAAAAAAAAAAAAAAAAATCTAACGGATGTTATTGCATGAATCATACTAGGTTTTCACATTCAAGGCATCACCAAAGAAAATCACAAAATGTTAATCAGACAGTTCTATTTTGATCTAGTAATTAAACAATAAATTGTATGTACTTATCACTACTTCACATATAGCTTTAGACATTAGAAGCATATATATAGATAGAATATTGGCATGACAAGACACAGGGATTGCACTGAAGCTTTTTTTTTTTTTTAATGTCAGACATTTACAGGGGAACCACTAATTGAAAGAGAGACTTCTTATAATGATCTTATCTTATCATTAAAAGAAAAGGGACGCAAATAGCATTGGATCTGATAACACTTTATTGCAGTGAGGACACTAATTCTGAATTTAAGGGGCATTAACAACACACACACACACACACTTGCTCTCCATAATGATTTCTCTATATATTTGGAAGCATAAAGAAAGAAAAAAACTACAGACTAGTCCTGAAGCATAATAAAATGGAGGATTAAAACTTCAGATGCTTAAAATTAATATATGATTAGTAATAAAAGTGGTGAACACATTTTCTTTCTTCCAGAAACTAATAATCTCACTGTATATATATTTTCAAAAACTATTCTGCAAACCCTCTTATATTTGTTGGTGCAATTAAAATAATAGGTTTTAAATGAGTTATATTTCAAGTATGATTTCAAGTTATATCATATTTATCATGAGTATATCTCATGAACATTCATCATTTTCAACTCAGATATTAATTCATTTATATACACATTAAGAAGATTACAGTTTTAAAACAGAATAAGCTGATGCTTCACACTTAAGAGTTGTCACAAGTAGCAATATTTGATCTAGAACAGGGGTTGGCTATCTACGGTACAGGACATTTTACCTGGCCCCCAAAGTACCTCAGTACGTCATGGGCACTGGGTGTTGTCCTGGTCCTGCTACTCTGCAGGGAGCCACTCCTGAATTAACCCACCCACAGATGGCTCCCCCACTTGCAGCCCCAACCATGGGGGAGCCGGGGGTACCTACTTCAGCCTTCACGCTTCCCGCTGTGTCATAACATGAAAAGGTGGATCAACAAAACTGTGTTTCCTTGCCCCAGTGCTGCTCAGTGTACTGTTGTCAAGAGAGCCCCACCCTTCAATTCACTGATGAAACCTCTCCTCTACAACCAGGAGGCTTTGCCCCTAGACCTATTAAAGTATTGAGATATAAATATTAATGACACTAGGTATACAGCCATAGTGAAATGTCATTCAACTGATGATATGTATCACAGTTTTAAAACGTGTTCCTTTAATTAGATTAGGTACAGTAGTGACAGTTGTTCAGAAGACATACAAATTAACTCTTTGGGAGAGTTAAGAAGTGAGGGAGGAAAGAGCTCTTTGGTAAAAACTACTTTTAGAGAACAGTATGTAGCCTTTTATGCATGTCTTTAAATGCCTTCAGAACATGGAAGGAGTGTTGGAAGGCATTTTAAATGCCAGATTGATAATTAAAATTAAGATAAAGCATTTTAAAAAGAGGAAACCTAATAGAAAAAAAATCTAAGGAATTTAACTGCCAAAAAACATGAAAGGATTTTGGAAATTAAATACTTTAGAGAAATGTATGGTGAGCCCTTTTTAGTAATGATCTTCTTTTTTTAGGTTCTCTGACATTGTACAGAACAATGCAGCAGGAAGAATCCTCTATTAAATCCCGAAAATTGTTAGAAGATATTCATACAAAGGTTACAATTTTCTATTAAATTCTATAGGACTTTTCTATATGAAAAGTGTGTGCCTTTCTTATTTGACTTTTGATGAGAATATCTCTTCAAACTGAAAAATTTACATATTCCATTTACTGCTCTTTTATGAATACAGATTTAGTTTTTCTAGATCTATATCTATAGATATATAAATATTTTCTCATAAATTGTATTTCATTGTTCAGTTGTAAGCGTATATACCTACAACAGCATGTTCAGGTGGTATAAGATTCAGCAGTAAGACATGGATTATTTACACAGTGTAATAACTGAGCTATAGCCAATTATCTGTCCTTCCTCAGGCCTCCTGTGGAATATTAACCACTTTTCTCTATAGAAGGACAGGGACATTGCAAATCAGTACTATTGGAGCAAAAATCAGTTGAAGATAAATAACCCAGATGAGAAAATAGTCCCAAGAATCACTATTGCTGGTCAGCTATGCAAACTGCAGACTCAAGGAACCCAGGACAGAAAGAAATAAAAAAATGGTTGTGAATATCTACAAAGTATGAAGATTTACTAAGTTTGTTTATGCAAAATCATGGGCCCTCCCACAGTACACACACAATTTCTATTCAGTATTTGGACTGTGGTAACATCTTGAAGTCCTAGCTGTTGATTAGTATCCAAAGATGCTTGGCACAGGACAAGGAGACAAACACCTTTCCTCTTGAGGTTTCTTTTTCTACAGAGTTAGCCTATTTGTTCAAAAGAAAAAAAATTCTTGGAGCTGACTTCAGTAAGTTATATTCATTAGGCAGAACTCTGAGTAAACCAGAAAAACCCAAACACTTTTCAGCATAATAAAAAATTATGATCTTGGTAATATATGATGGAACTGACGTGCATGGAGCAGTGGGATTAAAGATAACCCCAGAAAAATGGGTATACGTATGGAGTCCTCTTCCATTGACTTTGGCTTCTGATTACACCCTTAATAATAAGCTTTTTAACCTAATGTGCAACTTTCTCTCTCTTCCACTTGCATTAAACTAAATCTCAATTTCATTAAGGGAAAATGTGTAGAAGGGGAAATGAAAAATGGCAAGGAAAATGCAGATACCAATATTTCCTTATATTGGTGTAAGTGGAGAGTGGGGGAAAGGATTTGGTGCCCACAAGTTTAAGAGTTTTAGCAGGCTGCAGAGCAGAGACAATCAGGTGGTCATATGGCACCCAGGAGGCCACCTGATTGGAGGAGGGGTGGACAGCCAGGGTATAAGACCAGACCCAAGGAGCAGTGCTGCCAGTTGCAACTGGGGAGCTGAAGGATGAACATCACCTGGTCTGAGTACTGCTGCTCCCAGAACACCTGGAGGTCAGGGTAGGAATTACAGGGATGGAGGTGGTTCCTGGTCCTGGGTAAGACATGAAACTGCACCCTGCTTGGTTGGATGCTGTGGTGGGCCTGTTTGCCCTGTGGTTGCCTGTGGTGGGGTAGTTTCCAGGAAATGCCACATCTGTGCCTCCCTAGTGAAAGGTGAGTATGGGGTGCCAAAAAACCTCAGTCCCTGCTGCCTTGTGAGTAACCCATGGAGGAGAAAGGCTAGAGGAGCACACCCCGACAGAAAAGCACAGGGCCCAGGTCTGCTGAGTGGAACCTGAGGCAGGGTCCAGGCCCATTGAGTGGGGCCAGAAACAGGGCCACGGTCAAGAAACCCAAGGCCAAAGGGGCATAATGCCCAGGAGCCTAGTGAGGGGTGAGTAATGGCTCCAATGAGGGGGTGGAGAGAGAGCCAAAGGCCACGTAGAGTAGGGCCTGTGGGGGCCTGAAGGACTGTGCATAGGCCAGTTGGAGTAATGGCTCCGGTAAGGGGGCAGAGTAGTGACCCCAGTGAAGTGGGTAAACAGGCCCAGGCACATCTGAGGACACCTGAGGCCAAGTTTGGACTGGAGGCCAAGTGCAGCCCAATTTAAAGGGCTGGGGGAGTTAGAAGTGATTTTTGGATGCCATCTGTGAGGCATGGGACACTGTAAAGAGAAGGTTGGAGTCATGTATTACACCCTTAACATTGGACAATAAATGGACAGCCTTGCACCTAGAAACAACTATTTAATTCCAACAAAGCTGTGGCAGATGAGTCAGGTGGGCACACTGGCCTAGACAGGAGGGTGGGCCAACAATGGGACCAGTTGTGGAAAAAGCCCCGTCACAGTGATACGGAAGTAAGAGTCTTTCTTCTGTTTCACCTGACAGGGATCAATATTTTACACCCACTCACACCTACATTGCAGTAAGTGGAGGGGTGGAAGAACTTAAATTTTTAATTTTATTTGACAAAAAATAATAAGTTATCAGGGGCAAGGAAAGAAACTATTGTTTGGCTTATAAAAGAGACCAGATTAACATAAAATATACTGTTGGTACTCTTGTATTAAACACTGAACACACCTAGTCAATCCAGGTGGATATTTCCTAAGATAACTCTACTAAGTACCACACCTACCTCCAGAGCTATTGCTGCTATTGCTTTTTTTTTTTTCTTCGGTGGTGGGAGGGAGACAAGGGGGGGAACAGCCAAAGAGAGACTTTTCAATTTATTTCCCCCCTCCCATGACACTTAAACAATTTTAAAATAGTCTCAAAGTATTGGGAAACTGATATTATGAAGGGTGGGGGGGTTGTTCTTTCATCATTATTATTCCATTGAACCTGGGTAAACACAGGTTATTCCTTAGTGGAAACAGCTATAAGGAGACACTGCCTGCAGTATGTGAAATGATTTGGCAAGGCTCAAAGTATTTTCTCAGAAAACACTAACAATTGCGATAGCCAGCATTCTAACAGGACTCGGGTGCACTGGCACAGCTGTCTAAGCAAGCTCCCGCAACGTACCCACACATGCAGTCTCACTGTCAGCAGTGCTACCTGCCCCTGGCTTTGATCTACACTAGAAATTCATCTGAGATGAAACAGAATGATTTTACAGATTAACAAACATCAGTCTACTCTGTGCTGTCATTGGTGATCTAGCAGCTGCCCTGGTTCCCTGCTATACTGACTCAACCTTTCTGTAAGCAACCTGTTCTTTCAGTGGATGATGAGGCACTGCTTCCCAGGATGCTTCCTCTGTCTGTCTTAGATAGCACAGATTAGCACCAATGGTAGTATCAGTAGGGGGAGTGATACTGCTGCTGGAGGCAGAGGTGAGTGAAACAGTAAGTTCCTATTCCACACATGCATGCGCATGCACACACGCATGTGCACACACACTATATATATTACAAACATGCAAACAGCTGTTCCTGTATGAAGGAAGAAATGTTTTTTCATATTGCTGTTGTATGGAGCCATGAATCTGTTTCTCACTGCAGTACTACCAATTTGTTTCTGCTACAAGTTCTTTCAAAACAGGGAACAGTAAAACCAGGCTGATTTTGGACAGGCTATTACTTTAACCTAAAAAAGGGAATGCAGAACCCAAGTTTGGGTTTAAACGCACATCCCTTTCTTGAGTTTGGGCTTACTAGCTTTGAACAGATATTGCATTTGTCTTTTTGTCCCAGGATCCTATAGATATAAAAGTCCCTCTGAAAGATGGGGAGTAAAATGTGTTAACACTTTTTCCCCCAGGACATGGCTTTGGGCATCTTTAAGGTTATTGTGCTTTTTCCTAGAACAAGCCAGCTAGGCTGTATGCTTCTCTTTGGTGGAGAAACAGTAACCCAGCTTGGAAATAATAGTGACACCCTTGTTTTGATCTGGGTCCAACCCTAGTACTAACAGGTCCATGTCAAATGAGATGTCTATTTACCTAAATGGATGTAATACAGAATAACCCATGTCTAATGATTCCTTTCTGAGAGTGAGGCTGTCCACAGTTTGCACCCTTCTCTATTTCTTTATTCTGAGAAACCCACTCTTACCATCCTTATATTGGGCATGACTTAACAAGATGCATCTACTACAATGAATGAGAAATTCAGCACATATTATATACATACACACATTATAAAGCACTTATATATATTACATTTTATATAGGTTTAATGTAGTTGGTAATAGGTTGGGTAAAAAATTTTGCTGCACCTACTGAAAGTCCATTTCACTAAAATGGTTCAGTGAATTCTGTATTCTATATGCCCAATTCTGTATGCCAGGAGTCATCAACCTACAATCCTTCAGATTAGGTTTGGGATGGTCTGACTCTGCCGAGAGCAGAACAGGAGACTCGGTTGTTAGGGAAGCAGTAGTTCTACCTGCTTGAGTAGAGAATTACAATATTATTTGAACTTTTATTTTGCATTTTGTATCTGCAGTGTCAGCTATTAGCCTTGAACTTGCTTTCACATTAAGTTTCCTTTTTTTTTTAAATCAGTGTAATAAGGCAGCTTATAGTCTAGCATTATCAAAATGTAAACTTTGTTACTAGCTCAAATTAACTTAATTTGGCACTAACCAACTAAATCAGAGGGATGACATGATTGGATATGTTAATGAAGGGTGGTATGAGGGGCCTGATTCCAACTGCAGAGCCCTTGGAATTTCCAGAGTTGATGGACAGACCAAATTAGGAATCTGGAGTATGTCCAAATTAAGACACTGGTTAAAAAGCCAAATTAAAATGTGGAAACGAGATGGGTTTGTTGGAACAAAGAAATATGCTGATGGGATAAACATGAGCAGTGTGATGATCACAGGGAAACCAACCAATGGTTCCTAGAAATGAAGACCCCAGAGGAGTGAAGTTAAAGAAAAAGCATAAAGCGGGGGGAGGGGGGCAACAAGATAGCTGGGTGTGTGTGTGTCATCATCCAACAATCTGGACTGAAAAACAGCCAAAAGACTACCTACAGATGACTGCCCTATATTTTCAAGAATGCTGCCTGCCCATCTGACCCTGTGGTGGAGTAATGTCTGGGATTGGGTGAGATCACTGGACTAAGTGTTTCTCTCTCTATGATATATTAATAAAGTTAGATTTCAGTTAAGTTGAATGGTGTGAGACATATTCCATGTTCCCTCTGGGTTGATTAAGCTTTAGTTATCCTTTAGTGCCATGGGTGTGTACCAGGGTAGCATAAAGCTTTGCTGAGCCATCCATCCCGTCCATAGCACCCTCTTTTGCAGTCTTCCTTTATGCCATCTTGTGTTTGTTTATTTTCATTGTAGAGCAAGGATAGCTTTCATTGTTGGGTAGCAAGGATAAGGGCAGGTTGCTTGACCTCTCCCATGGTCAGAGACTTGCAGCCTACAATTGGAGGGCAAAAGCTTGGAAACCCCTGCTATATGCTACACAATGGGCATATCTACACATATGTATTTAGTGCGCAGTAACCAAAATATTGCACAGTATGGGCACATGTCTACATGTGCATGCCCATACTGCACAGTAAAGATGGTGACTTATGCAGACTTGAGCTTAAATTTGATACCTACATGATGCAGGTATCAAATTTATGCCTGATTAGTTACTGCACACTAACACGTGTAGAGGCCTTACTGCATAGTAACACTGTGTGGACTGACTTGGGATTAACTTGTTGAGGAAAAATTAGTTCATGCTTAAATAAGTGTTAGACCATTTACACTCTTCTGAGGAAAAATGGTGCAAGGGCAAATGCAAAACTGAAAACCCTGCAAGTTTCAATTTAATTACCTAGCCTAGACTCCAATCTGGAGTGGTGGAAAGCAGCAGACAGATGACATTTCCTTGGATTTGAGCAGACTCATACACCTGTACAAATCTATGAAATTCAGGGTATCCCGGTTAGTTTCAAGGAGAACGTGTCTTTTTAGAGCCAGCATTTTTCTTTCACTCCTGAAATTCACAATGTTTTACACAGAAAGGCCATTTTTAGAAGAGGGGACAAAGGGCTGCTGTTTTAGCTCCCTTCATTTCTTTCCTCTTAGCACAAATTTTGCTCTTCTCTGCAATACAGAACTGAAGGAGGGCTTTGTCTATATTTTACTGTAGTCCAAGGAGATCAGTAAGAACACACATTTTCATTGAACACCCGATATACCATATTTTCTCACATACAACATGAATTTAAAAAAACAAAAAACAGCTGCTGGAAATTGTAGTGTGCAATATAGACAAGGTGTGAAGGGGAGAAGAAACTAAAAGGAGCACACAGCATGCTCAACTTACTAGGCTGTGGTTGAACCCTGGAAGCAAGGCATAGCAGATGCTGCAGCACTTCTGGAGCAGCCTGTCACTCTGGATTGGAGGAGGGCTGGTCCCAGAAAGTATTTCTGGCTCTGGAGAGGGTTAGAGAGGGTCACTCCCCAGTAAGCCACTGGGACAAGTGGCTGCTGGGGTGACCCAGTAGGTTAGGTGCTTGGATGAGTGCCTCCACTGAGAAGCAACTGTCATCAGATGCTGGAGCAGCTGTAGAGGATTCCAGTAGGAGAGATGACGACTATTCTTCATAAAGTCAGGAAAAGCCTGGGCAGTGGTCAAGCAGGCAACGGGCCTGGGTGATGGGACCATTCCCCTGGCACTAAGCCAATTGATTAATGCATTAGACACTGTGTCCTAAGGAAGGCATTAGGTCAGTTGGAGGTCTTTGGCTAGATAGGCAGACCTTGAAGATAAGGACTAACGACACTGCAGTCTATAAGACTATTTATATTGTTTAGTAGTTCAGTGAAGGACCATAGACTGTAGCCTCGAATGGGCACAATTTGAGCTACAATTATGGTCAGCCTGATTGCAGGCTGCTAGCTCCTGACCATGCTATATTCTGAGTCTCTAAGGCATTCATCATTGGGCCTCAGCCTAAATTCAACTCCATCAAAGACTGGAGTGGTTAGGGTGAGGTAAAGGGGAGGTCTGGAGTCCCACAAAGATGACAGGGACTGGACCCAGGAAGATCACTCATGGGGAACTGCCTCCTAAGAAGTTATTACATCTAGTCATGGCCGGCAAGAGGAAAAAGATCATTCTGCAGGCAAACCAGGCACTCTTACCCTAAAATCCATCCTGTCACCACCTGTAGGTCGGCTATCTCTTGGCAGAGGTCAGAGGTCATATAACACCTATAGCTGGCATACAAGGCATATGGTAAGAGCCATTTCTGCCTTAGTGGGCAAAAGCAAAATTAAAATCTGCATGCAACTCAATGGAAGCAGAACAATGAGTGCACTCAACTCCCTAGCTTCCTTCATCTTGATTCATTCTGCCTTTCAGAAACAAGGTGTGTATTTTTATTTGGGGCTTGTTATATAAGATAAACTAAGGTCTCAGAGGCAATAGCTTTCTACTCAAAATCTGAATAACATTTTCTGTGGTCCAGGTCATTAATGTTAAAATTCTGAAAAGTCTCAATTCTCTACAGTAATACTGATACTTGGATATGGTATTCTGAGGTAGGTTCAAATGCCAACCAATTTATAGTTGTAACTAGGGGAGCCAGTTCTGTAATGATGCAGTACTAGTGAGTCTGTTGTTATAAGAATAAATTCCAATTTTACTGGGTAATGTCAAAAAGTAGAGGTACAGCACCTAATTCTCTCCTGTCCTATACTGGTATAAATCAAAAGTCAGCCAATTAAGCCAACTACGCAAGTGTAAAGCAGTGAGAAGGGAGAATCAGGCTTCACTCTTAAAGAGTAACAAAACAATTTGAAAGGATCATAAAGTAGATCTTTAAATTCACTACTCAGCCATTTCCTATTCAATCTCATCTTTTGGTCACAATTTTGAGCATGTATGTCTAATTGAGATAATAAAGATACAGGATGTTTGTACAGTTTTTGCTTGTATTCCAACTGCACATAACTAAAATCACCTCTTACAATCAGCACAAACAACCTAGTAAAATGCATCCATTTTAAATCAAGGGACAAGTTAAGAAAGGCTCAAGCATCTGATATGACACAAATTTGCTTTTCAGGAGTGACAAGAACAAAATACAGCATCTGGTAATGTGCTGGAGACCTGCTGAATACAAAACATACTAGAACTCTAAAAACTGTCATTCTTGATGAGCTATTCACCTCTGAAGCTCTTAAGCATTTTAAGAGGTACATGAAATTTGGGGGGAGGGGGTGTAGAAAGGTAAGGTAACATTTACAAAATGTACTCCTTTCCACACAGCAAAGATACCTGCAAACAAGATTAAAAAGCTAAAATTCAACATGTTATTATATTCCAGAAAGCAGGGTCTCTCCTAATCATGTCTCTGAAGATGGATTATCTACTCTCAACTTTTCAAATATTCAACTGCTGTGGAGTAAGTTTTCTGTTATGAACATCAGCTCCCTCAATAAAAGTACACACCTGGAATATACAGGCCCTGTCACACATTACACTTAAAATGAGATTAACAAGTTAATTGTATTTTAAGTTGTAACCCATCTACATGTTAAAGCCATTAATGGTGTCATAAAACAAGGAATAAGCCATGAAGTTATTCCACAAGAAATGTGGAGTAACTTGGGGCCAGTTCCTGTCAAGACATTAATTGAACAAGTGATCAGGTGCATCTTTGTGGCTGGGAGCTGTCAGCTGAAGGGGCTCCCAGCTGTGGGAGCATATGAATCTGCAGCTGACCAGGCTCACAGCTGGAGGGGCACAGGGTGTGCTCCTGTGGTTGGGAGCCTGAATCAGCAGATGGGGCTCCCAGCCACAGGGGTTCATCATGCACTCCAACAGCTGGGAGCTCATTTAACCGTTCTTGCTACTTGCCAGTGTAGGGGGAGCCTAGAATCGAGATCGTGGGCTCCCCTTGCAATGGCAAGGTGCAATGGCAAGGTGCGATGGCATCTGATGCTCAATCCCATAGTCAGGCCTCCTTTTATGTACATGTGGCATGGCAGGAAACACAGCTGTGTAGATTGTGCATCACATCTCATCACACCTTTACCTGCTTGTCTGGCAGGGGACACAGTTATATAGTTAGAGAGTTGGAGCACATAAGGTCCATCTTTCATGGCTGTTCAGCTCTGTGGGGAGCAAAAAAGGGAAAGACAAAGTTCCAAAGACAAACATTAGAATATTTGCTATAGAAATGGATTGTCCTTCCACTCCGAGATCAATATCTGCAAGTATGTTTGGCTGGTGCTCCAGGTTCTAAAGCATCTTTTTAAAAAGCCTGCATCCCATGACTTGAACAGAGGCTAAGTATACTTTGAATTAAATCATATAAATTTTTTTCTCTTGAGAAAGGGGGCTTAAATCAGTGTTATGAAATGGTGACAGAAAAATCAAATTTAAAAATATGCTTACAGCCTAACTGCTTCATCCTTTTATCTTTATGAAATACATGCTTTAAACTTTGTACTGCATTTGGCTTCTAGGGCCACTAATGACCTTCACTAACATTCTTCAATTAGCTTAAGTGATTTTATCATTGCTGTGTTTTTCATTCCACTTTGAATAATGTGAATAAAACTGTCATCTCATTCTATTAAATTATTCACATTGAGTACTGAAGTACTTGATAATTTGCTCTTAATATCACAACAGAGTAGTACTGTCTATATTTTGAGTTATCGTAGTGTCTCTAAATGACACAGTACTTACTATATCCAGTACAAAATAATCTAGCAAATACAATAAACTGTACAGACCAATGAAATCCATGACTAATCACTTAGCACTCATTTGATTTAGCATTTACAGGTAGAAGGGCAAGGGAAATCTTGCATAAGCTTTTGTTTTCTATCTCTAAATTTACAGTGACATCACAGCTAAGGAATGGATTAGGTCAGACAATTCCCAATGGTATTTTGGGGGAAAGGCACATGTTTATGTGAGAAAATATGGCATATTCATTAAGAGGTTACTCGTAATAAAAACACCATATTTTCTCATATAAGTATGCACCTTTCTTCCAAAAACCAGCAGATGGAAATGGCAGCGCAAGAAATATGGCAGAAAAAGTTTCTGCCTTACTGGACAAAAGTGGGAGTAAAATCTGCGTGCAATTTACAGGGAGCGGAACACTGAGTAGGCTTGGCCTCCAGCTACTGCTACTCAGTAGCTTATTACGAGGAAAGATTTTTTTTTTCCTTCATTCTGCCTTTCAAAAAAAAGTGAGGTCTGTATTATATTCTAGGGCACACTGCATGCAAGAAAATATGATAACAATGTATTTAAGAAAGTAAAAACACTTTTGAAATAAAACTATTCTGTGTGCAATGATCACTTACTGAACCACATCCTTTCTCTACATGGGTCTGTTAGACAATGCCCTCATGAATATTCCCTGCTGCTGTGCAGTTTCCTACTCATTGGGCACAGAATGGTTTTGCCATTAGTTTCTGAAACGCCCTACAGTATTTGTTGTGGCTTGCAACTTCAAGACTTTTTGTACCGTTCTTTGGAATTCCAATCCCAATCTTGTTTTAAATCTTAATAGCTCATCACGTACAAGTGGTTAAGAAAGAAAAATTAAGAAAGAAAAGAAAAACTTATTTCTGATTTCTTTTATGACTTGATTACCAGCCTTGAAAAATGGTGAATGGTGCTGATGAAGATGGAGCACTCTTTCCAGTTACCAAAGCTACATTTAATTGGGAAAAAAACAAAACAAAACACATCAACATTCCTTTCAGAATACCTAGAATTCATCTCCTCCAGAAATAAAAACAGACCAAGTCAACTTTCTCAAATGCAACCCTACCCTCACCTTGAATAACTTTGTGCTTTCCTCTGAGAACACTCCATTTCAAAGAGACTATGTACTCAGTAGCATATCTGTGGCTGCCAGCCCAATTAAGAGTTATGTAAAGAAACCCATGAGGAAACTATTTATAGTGCACTATGACATCTGGAACCTACCAAACTTATAAACAGCGTTGCATATCTTTCCATGTACATTTTCTGTGAATTAGTTTCACATATATATGTAAAATAGATGAAAATGTATGTATATATATGTATATATATTATTTATTCAAACACACACCCTTCATATATTCATATGCTTCTTTAGCATCCTATATACATTTGGCTTTGAGGTTTAGTCTTATTTATTCACTGTATTAGTCAATTAACGGCCTCCTGAACTACAGTTCAACTCAGGCAGTTGCTCCTCACTGCAATGGAAAAAGGGAGCCAGAGATCAGCTGGCCAGCTCCAGTTCCCTTAAGAAACTGATAGGGGCAAAAGGTCCTTTGTTAAAGTGGCTGCCCATCCCAGGTGTGGCCAACACAGTATGGCCAGTGTTTGACAGGCCTGGGGTGGAAGTAATGGGTCAGGGAGGGGCTTAGAGGCATAAAGCCCAGGGCCTGAGGTAGGGTGAGCAGTCTGGCCCTGCAGGCTGGAAGGAGCGGAGAGGCCTGACTGGCCAAGGAGGAAGGCTTGCAGACAACAGACAAGCTGCAAGGAAATCCCTCTATTACCAGGCAGGACCCGGTGCTGTACCTGGATGCCACCGTGTAGCATTGACCCAGAGTTGGGGGAACCTTTTTGTTTGGGAGCAGATGCTCATACTTTTTGTTAGTGTGAAAGTTTAACTAGACTGGGTTTTGGGGCCCAGAGCCTGCAAAGGGTGAGACTGGACCCAAGAGGCCCAAGAGTGGAGCCAAGGGTCCTGGGGCAGTGGACCTTGGATGGAGCTAAAGTGGGCCAAGGCCAGGGGCTGTAGACCCAGATGAAGACCCAAGACCTGAAGTGATACCTCCCCCCAACCCTTGCCCTCTAGGGGCTGCCTCTATGCCCAATTATAACATCAAAGCACAGCAGACAAGACAACAGGGTAGGACCCTGACAGGTCAGAAGGGGTGAGCAAGGTGGGATCCAGGAAGCCACTAGGAGGTTGACTTTGCCACCCCCACACTGGATGTGCTACGCTATATTAGTGTGATAAGAACAAACAGAAGGAGTACATCAAATCTGATCAATAATTAGTAGGGAGGGAAATACCTTATCTCACACATTTGAGATGTTATAGAGTAACTTCTTTAGCTTGACATTCAATTTGGTGTATGCAGATATGGCATGACAAAGCCTGGGGAACCACAAAGTGAATTTTTTTGGTGCAGTACACTCTTCAGCTAGGTCTAGAAAATACATACCAAATTGGTAGGGCTCTGCCAATTGTTAGATTTTTAAAACAAAAGAGCTTGTCATGACAAAAAAATTTTAAGACTTGTGAGCAGTAAGTATTTGCTATCCAGATTTAGGGCAATCATGGTGAATTATTCAAGTGCTTTGTTTTGATAGCTCATATGCATTAGGTAGCCTAAATTTTAAGAAATACCCTTTTTGCCATGACAAATCACAATAAGGCAAATTTACATTTTCTGTCTGGAGAAGAGTTAATTGTATATAGAAGGAATACTGCCAGAGGACCTCCTGTTCAAATAAGGCAGTGTACCAGGAAGAACAGCTGTATTAGGTAACCAGAGTAATTGCAAACAGTACCTTTCCAGAACCAAAGGGTATATTTGTTTAGATGTATTTTAAAGTCAGACACTGTAGACCAGGTTCTGCTACAGCACAGCAAATGAGATGCCACTCAGATGAAGTCTAGAACATTATTTTTGGACTACAGTAATGCAACAGATGTTAAACAACATATATGGACTGTAGTAGTGTCTTTAATAATATGATCTGTGGAAAGCTCTAGTTTGCCACTCTGGCCAAAAAGCTATCATATAGTAAGAGGTCCAAGGGGGTAAGTTGATGAATAAAGAACAGAGGCTATCCATATGCCACCATATTTCATTATTTTCACACAGTCTTGAGAAGTGCCCTATACAACAGTTCATTCTTGTAGTCACATTAGCAGATGTCATTTCTCTTAGGCCCCATCCCCCAACTCCTGGCACCTGGCCCAAAATCTTCCTCCACTCAATTTGTACCAGTCCAGTGATATTGTAAATCTAGGCAATTATTTCCTTGTTAGTCATATTCAAAGCATGGCAAACTATGACAGGACTAGTCCTGAAGGCAAGGGGCCAGGTTGTGGGGGGGGCCGGGTAGCAATTCCCAGCAGCCAGTTAACCTTCCCGGTCCAGTTTCCCACTCCAGCTGTTTCGTGCTGACTGCTGTCTCTCCTGCCATGCCTGATGAAATAACTACTCCAACCTCTGGGAGGTGTCCCAAACCTTGGAGTGGTATTTCTTTTTTGGGCCACCTGGCTTAACCCTTTATTTCTGTCTCAACCTTGTCCCTCTCTGTCTTGGCCTGCTTACCCTGGCTGCACACTGCAGCCCAAGGCCCCTTTAGAAGGTTTAGGGTTAGTTAGCTCAAAACCTTTTAAACCTTCACATAATTGTTTTTATTTCCTGGGCACACTTGCCTCACAGGAACACTAGAACATAAATCAGTCCTCAATAATACAGACATAACCTGGTCCATACAGGGTTAACTCACATTCCTGGGGTCTCTTCCCAGGCCCTGCGAAGGTAATTCTGGTTCCCTGCTGCTCTCCCAGCACTGCAGATTTCCTTCTCTCCCTCTGATGTGAGTTCCCTGGTATGGTGCTACTGCTTCCACCCTGGCAGGCCCTGGGTCTTTTCCCAGACCCCAGAAGGAAGCCTGGCTCTGTTCTACTTCCACTAGCCTGGCTTATCTCACAGACCTCTGTCTCTCTCGTGGCTTCCCCAGCTCCTTTCCCTGGGAGCCCTTTTAGCTTCCCATGGACCAGCTACTTATCCTCTGAAGCTGGTCTAATTCTCCTGGGCAGCCAGCAATCAGTGCCTACTGCAGCTAGGCTGTAACCCTTGCAAACCTGCAGAGTGTTACAGCTGAATGTGTGCAGTCTGCTACAAGCCTCTGCCAGTCAGCCTGCTACAGCCCCGTATTCTGACTTCGGTTTTTCAGCAGCAGCTGCACAGCTGGGGATTTAAACCTCCACAGTATGGGTTCTGGAGCCCCTGGCCTCAGTAGCTCCCCACACCTCTGACAATGTCTGGGCCTTTTCTGCCTGGAAAGAGGTGAGGGCTCAGCTGTCACAACAGCAAGAACAATATGAACTTAAATCTTCCTCCTTCTGGGTCTGCTCAGATTAAAAAGAAAAACTTCTCCACCCTTACACACCAGGGCTCCCTTTACTGCATCTCCAGGTACCACCGTGGCCTGCCTGGGAGCTCTGCCTCCTTCCAGCCAGGGCTAGATTGCCTTCTCTAGCCTGATGTCAAGACTTTTATTCCCACAAGCCCTTTTCTTTCCGGCCAGCCAGACTTATCACCTTGTCTGAGCCCAGGGATTTTTTACTAGTCTCTGCAGCCCTTTGGCTGCCTGCCCTTTGGCTGCAGTCTTCTTAGTTCAGTCCCCCTGGGGCAGGACTACTGGCTATTACAACAACCTTGTCTCTTCTTTCATTGCTTGCCACCTGGAGCTTCTCCCTAGTGGCCCTTAGAGCTGTCCTTTCTCCCTTGAGCCCTCATTCCTCTGAGCCACAAAAACCCAGCTCTTAAAGGGCCCTTACTGGTTATGTTTGCCTCACAGTCTTGTCCCCATAACAGGTCTAGGGTTTCTTGTTGTCTATATAGCATCCATTTCAAAAGAAGAAAGCATCTTAACATCCCATTTCTTTAGCATCCAGGTTTCAGAGTCATAGAATCCGAAGGTGAATATAAGAGAGACCACCAGTTTCATGTTACACTTCACAGTACTGACTTTTCTATTTTGAATATGTCTCAGTTCTGTTAAAGCAGCAGTTATGAGTCCAAACCTATAATGAGTCTCTTTGTGGTGTTTTTTGCCCCTTGGAATTAAGCTACCCAGTAATTTGAAATGTTCAATGTACCCATATGTCCCTTTGGATTTGGGTAGGAAACAACTGTGGTTTCAGAAATTCTTTTGCCTTTTCATGGGATATCTTTAGACCTAAAGCTCCTTCCATTTCACCTCTTCCTGTGAGGACAGAGGCTCCAATAAGGTGGAAAATATCTAATACCACCAGTGGAGAACAGATGAGTAACTCTTCTTTCACTAATTTACATGCCCTGTTGTTTTCCATCAGTTTAGTACCATATCAGATACATGTGTACAAACAAAAGTGTAGTATGGGCAAAAGTAAATCACCCACTTTTACAACCCATTTTAAATACTGTATGGGATAAATCAAAAGTAGAGCTGGTCTCAAAATATATGTTGTTTCAATAAAACCAGTATTGTTCATCAACTCATAATGATGGCAACAAAAAATCTAGCAAAAATAAATTCTCCTTCAACGAAAATTGTCTTTCAATTAAAAAAAAGAAATTTCATTTCAAAATACAATATTAATTTAGAAATGTAATTTGTTTTTATTTCTATATTATGAAGTACCATTACTGACATATTATGATATAATCTGAATATACAAAATGAAAAGCCTTAATTTCTACACAAACAGGAGATGCACTGACCTAGAAAAGGTGTTTCAGTCTATACTAGCAAGCCTTTAATTAATATTTTGAGCACTATGTTTATGTTATTGATATTAAGTATTATGTATATTATGCTATAATATAGTATGGTATATGATAGCTGTAAAGACCAGATTATAGGTAGTCTTGCCTAGTGGGCAGGCCACTAAAGGAAGGCTAGAGATCAGAGATCAGGGACCCAGCACCACATAAGGTGAAGAGGGGAGTAGGACAGGAGCTAGAGTCTAAATTACGAAATCCCACGGAGGGAAATTCCAGAGGCTGAGTCCAGGTGACAGGCTAAGTCAGGGACAAAGTTACCAAAGCTGAGCAGAGGTCCCAAAGCCAGAGCCAAGAAGTAGAGCTGAACAGAATCAGAAGCCAGGTAATGAAACAGGACAAGATCCAGAGAGGTTTTTTTTGGTTTAGTTTTTTTTATTATATAAGTATCAAACAGTTTCTTTCTTCTCCCTTTTTTAAACTTTCACATTCTCTTCATCCTCTTCCAACCCTTCACTCTAGTCCCATTTCCTTATGATCCCTCCCTGCATTGTTCCCCTTATCTTACCTGCAAAGCTGTACTACAAAAATGAGTAGGCCAATAATCCTGTTTGTCCATGACCAGATTCTGTTCCACAGAGCACCACCATACTGGGTACACCCCCATTTACCACCCCACTTGGCCCACTCTTAAATTCTACCTCCTCCCACACTGCTACAAGGATGAATGTCCCTGTAAAAATTACACTGATTTTAAATAACTGATTTAAAGGGTTAATTGACTTGATTCACAGTAAAATATACATGTGAAGTCCTAAAAATTGTATTCTTTATCACATTAAACACATTAAAGCATAACACACATCCTGGTGGACATTCTAAAAGTCAACATTTCACATAGCACACTTTGTTTTTCCTTTTAAAAATCTATAAAGCCCCATTCCTTTACCTTATTCTATTACAACTGAGTCCCACTGTCCTCCACAAATAAAAACCAGGTTCTTAAAAGCCAGAAGGTTCTGTGCCTTCCACCTTGGCATACATCAAAAGAAACATTAAGTGCAAGACACAGGAGGTGACAGTGCCTCTCTACTCAGCACTGGTTAGGCCTCATGTGGAGTTCTGTGTACAGTTCTGGGCTCCATATTTTTAAAAGGACATGGAGAAGTTAGAGAGGGTCCATGGCCAAGCAACAAAAATTATAAAGACATGAGGAGAGGTTGAAGGAGCTAGACATGTGAAGTTTCCAGAAAAGCTGCTTAAGAGGGAACATGATAGCAGTCTTCAAATACTTTAAGAACTGCCATAAAGCAGAAGGAAAGCACCTTTAGCTCTCCTGCTGCAGAGAGGAGGACATGGAGCAAAGGCTTAAAGTTATAGCACAGTAGGTTTAGGTTGGATATCTAGAATAACTTCTTCAATGTTAGAGCAGTGAGGCAGTGGAATAGACTACCTAGGGAAGTTGGGGACTCTCCATCACTGGAGGTGTTAAAAAAGACGTTGGACAGCCACTGGTCAGAGATGACTTAGGCATAGCCATGCCTTTGTTCCACTATGAATATTACCCATGCTTCTAGGTTTTGCTGATTTCCCCCTTCCCCCATTTCAGCTGTATGTGCCTCTGGAGAGTTTTTTTAAACTTCCCCAGAGGTACTGGGTGTTGGCTGCAGCAAAGGCTGGGGATTTTGACTGGGGTGTGCCAATGCTGGGACCAAATCCAGAGGTTCTTGGCTAGTGGGTCTTGCCCCTCTGCTCAGGGTCAGACTGATCACCATATTTGGGGTCAGGAAGGATTTTTACCCCATGGTCAGATTGGTATGGACTGTGGGGGTTTTTGTCTTCCTTTATAGCAGGGAGCATGGTCTTCTACCTTGAATCTCTTGAGCATATATTAACAACCTTTTATAGAAAAAGGATGTTGACTTCTGTGGTTCTGCTTTGCTCATGGCAGATTAGGGTGTTACGTCTTCTGTTGTGTCCAGGTTGAAAATAGTTTTTTGTAGAGTTCAGATTATGGATTTTATAGAACGGTTTGGATAGGGAGGATCTTGCCTCAGGTAGGGGTTGGACTAAATGACCTCTAGAGGTTCCTACTAGCTCTATTTCTCTATATTTTAAAACAATTAAGGTTTTAATAAATTTGAAGTGCTGGTTTTGTGCATTTAATTAAATTCAGGTTATCATCTTAATGCAGCTTGATACAGATAGGAGCAAAAAGTTAATCATCTAATGAACAACATTACATATCAGGGCTGACAAACAATTAAAAATAAATCGCAATTAATTGCAGGATTAAAAAAAAATAGTCACAATTAATCACAATTTTAAGCGCACAGTTAAATAATAGTCAGCACCCCTTCCACACAACAGCCTGGAGCCCGTGTTCCCTGCGGCTCCTCTCTGGCACCACCAGCAGCGCATAACCCCAGCCCTGACTCTGGCCCACCCTGTGCCTGCTCTGGACTCACCCTGGCCGGAGCAGACCGGTTGGAACCTGTGTGAACAGCCCCAGCCCTGGCCTGCCCCACACCTGCTCCAAACTCACCTGCCTATGCTGAGCAGTGGTGGCAGCCAGGCAGCAGCTGCTGCTCAGTGTGGTAGAAAAGCAGCTCCTCCCTTTCACCACTGCCAGGCCCTTCTTGCTGCAGCCAGCCAGAGCCCACACCCAGGCTGCCCTGCAGCTTCTCTGCATTGCCACTGCTATCCCACTGGGCAGCCTGGAGGCAGCAGTGACAGTAGAGGAGGGAAGCCACAGGGCAACTTGGGCATGGGCTCTGGGCCACTGCAGCAAGAAGGGCCTGGCAGCGGTGAGGGAGAGGGGCTGCTTTCCCCCCATGCTGAATAGCACCTTCTGCCCAGCTGCTGCCACTGTGCAGCGTGGGCGGGTGAGTCTGGAGCAGGCACCGGACCAGGCCAAGGTAGGGTCTCTGTGCACAAGTTTTGGCTGGTCAGGATCTGGTCTGCTCTGTGGGTCAAAATGATGTGTATGATTAAAAATATGAACACGTTAATTTGTTTTTGCATTAATCGCATAGGTCAACTAGGATTAACTGACAGCCCGAATATATGTGTGTATGTATGTATGTTTATGTACCTAGGAACTGTACCAATCTACTGTAAAAAGTGTATTTAGTTATAAATAAACATGTTTGAATTGTTATAGCAGTGAATGAAAATACACATTTCTTTTAAAAAACAAACAAAAATTATACAGTGGGGCAGTTGATAAAAATCAGCTATTTAAATCAGGCTTTTGGCTTTCTGATTAAAATCATTATTTAAATCTGTGATTTAAATTGCCTTGATTTCAATTAATCCATCCTGCTCTCACTGCTTCCATTATTTTTCTGTGGTTTATAAAAAAACAGTATTAGTTCTAGCCCCTCAAGATGGCACCTTCTTAAGAACCTTTGTGCATAATGGATTGTGGGCCTCCACACCAATGGCTGGGAAACTGAACATTTTTAAAGCCATCTACTTTTTTCACTTCCTTAAAAGTCACCCTAAAAAATATCAAGTAACACACCCAGCCTTCATGTCCCCTTCTACTGCAACTCGGCAGTATGTGCTCATATAGTTTGTGTAGACAAATAGGCTTATATTTCTTATTTTTTGTGTACACCAATAGGCCAAATGGGAATCTCCACCCAGCTACCAGCCTCTCTCTAAAATGTTTTGACCATGCCAACTGCATTCTTTTGGCCTGCCAAAAAACTGCATAGATCTCCCTTTGAATTTGCATAGGCCATTTCCACATTACAAAGAAATACTATGTCTGCATATAAAATACTTGATAATAATAATACAGCTTTTAACACTGCCCTTATATGATAAAACTCTCCCCAAAAACAGCCTTGGCACCTGTTGGACTCTCTTCCAGATCTTTTCCCATTCCCAGTCTCCCACTCTCCTGTCAAATAAAACCTCCAACGCTGTAATTTCCTTGGCTACCATCAATTCTGACCTATCACCCATTTGAACCACCACCATCACTGTGCTTTTGCAGCACCGCCTTAAAATCTTCAATCAGTTCTGGCCACACCAAAGCCCAAAACATTTGGTAAAATTTCTGTTGGCAATGCTATCCTGCTACAGGATTTTACCCTTTTTTTGAAATTCTTCAAACATGCCCCCATGTTCATTAAAACCATCTCATTCCTCCATCTTTACCACATCTTCCTTCCTCACCTTCAGCTCTACTTTTCACATAAATCTCTGCAATTGTTCCTCTACCACTTCCCTCTGGTACAATACAGCATAAATCTTTCAGGCCACTTCCATCATCACCTCTTGGCTTTCTATTCATGTTCCGACCTCCTCCACCACAGCAGTCAGGTCTGCTCTGCTCTTCTTTACCCTGATGGAGTAGTGGGACCAGCCTTCTCCCCTCAGCACCCATGGGGCACACACTAAACCTTATTTTCTTTTTCTCTAGTTAAAAACCACTCCTCCAAAGCCCTCTTTGTGGCATCCAGACTCCTTTATTCTCCTCATACTTCTATGTACCTCTGCCACTAAAAACTCTTGCTTTCTGTTGCCACCATTCTCACCAAGGTTCAAAACAGATTTTAAGAATCTGCCAACCCCTATACCATCCTCTCAAATCCTTGCACACCCTCCTCCTCCAACCACATGTTTAATCTTCATAGGGTCTACTCTTTCATACTGCTTCACTTTGCCCCCCACCTCCACTTTTAACATAAAATGGCCTGTAAAACCCACTGGTAAAACCTCCTTCCTCACCAGTTTAAAATCATTTGAGATAAAACCAAAAATCAATGCAAGAGCATACCTGGGCTCTGGGCTTCATGCTAATCACCACTTCCCCCCTTCTCCCAAGCATCTTTTAAAACTTACTCTTTTAAAATGTGATGAAGCAGCCTTCCTGAGCTCCCTATCCAAGCTCCTCTTTATCTACCCCAATTATACAGGTAACCCCCACCAGCCACACCAACCCTACCTGGGTCCTTCATCGTTGAATGTGAAGAACTGCTGCAGTACAAAAAGAATATCTGCATGAATCTCACACTATTAGTTATGACATACCATCCTTCCTTGGAACCAATACAGAAAATCCTCAAACAATTGCAACCCATACTAGAAGAAGACCCAATTCTTAAAGACATCTTTCCAGAACCACCCATCCTAAGCCTTAAACAAGCACCAAACCTTGCCAAGGTCATCACCAGAGCAAACTTCCTAGGGCCCAAAATACACCAAATGGACCCAGACTATGCCAGGACAAGAAATGTAAAACTTGCCAACAGATCTCTACTACTCCCACAATTGCTACACCCCACAGCAGAACCATCACCATATCCCTGCACCTCCAGAAATGTAATATATATCTCATCCAGTGCACATAATGCCCTGATGGAAAATATGTAGGGGAAACCAAACAACTGTGCACCAAAATGAATGTACACTAGAAATCCATCGAAGACAAAAATACCCAATTACCTGTGGGTGCACACTTCTCACAAGACAATACTCTCTCTCATAGTTCATAGCTGGTAGGGTCAGAAGGGACCTGAGCAGATCATCAGGTCTGACCCCTTGCCATGGGCAGGAAAGAGTACTGGGGTCAAATGACCTTGACTAGGTGATTGTCTAGCCTCCTTTTGAGGACCCCCAGGGTAGGAGCGAGTACCACTTCCCTTGGAAGTTGGTTCCAGATGCTAGCTGCCCTGACTGTGAAGTAGTGCCTCCTGATACCTAGCCTGAACCTACTGTCAGTCATCTTGTGGCCGTTATTCCTTGTTACTCCTGGTAGTGCTCAGAGGAACAGGGACTCTCCTGTTCCCCGCAGGTCCCCCCTGGTAAGTTTATAGACAGCCACCAGATCCCCTCTCAACCTTCTCTTGTGGAGGCTGAACAGGTTCAGGTCCTGTAGCCTCTCCTCATAGGGCCTACCCTGCTGCCTCCGACCATGCTCTCAGTTCTAATCCTCAAAGGGAATTAACAAAACACCTTTCGTAGATGAGCCCACAAATTTCAATTCATAATCTACTGGATACAAAGAATCACGGACTAAATATAGACATTGGATTTATGGCACATTATAACCTGCCTGACATCTGATAATCCCAGGTAACTTCTCTGCATTTTATCATCTACACTCTATTAGCAGTTCAACATTCCCCCTTCCCCTGGCCCCCCCACCCCCACCTACCTGTCTCACACCTATTGTCCCCCAGGACCTCTGAAACTCATATCAAATATCTGTGGTCTCAGTCACCTCTGCTGTACCTAGGATTGCTTCTATCAGAAGCTGCTGTCCACTATCCCCACCATCTGCTGTCCTCCTGCTACAATTCATTCTCCATAAGCTGAAAAATCACGGTCTGCCAATTGTATTCTGTCATGCATTCACCATGGGTTGCTCACCTTCTGCTATGGTTCTTCCTCTAGTTGCCACCATCTGTTGGCAACTACTCTTCCTCCCCAGGAGGATGCAGATCCAGATGACCAGGATGCTGCCATTCTCCTCCATCACCCCTTGCTGCAGTCACTTAGAAACAATATAAAAAGGCCTCGGACAATTGACCAGGTAGAGCTGTGGGTTGGCCTTCAGTCTACTGCCACAGGTAGACTTAAATAGGGAGGCTGCTCTCTCCAACAGTCAAATTAGGAGGTCCTACCAATAGCCAGCTGGGTCATCAGTCAGTTAAGAGCCTCTGGCAGGTTTGGCCAACAGGGCAACTAAACTGGACTGGGCTGCCTCATAGGGTTTCCTGACAATATTACTTAACATAATATGACACATTGCATTATGTACTACTGCTACTGACATGCCATTAGCATGTAAAATGTGTGTGTGTGTATATATATATTACACACACATATATATTACAGAATATATATATTCTGAAATTAAAGTCTGGAATTATTTTTTGGAATTTCTGTTTCTTGGACTCTTTGCACAATATTTGTTTTCATTCTAGTCCAGAAAAAGAAATAGTTCTGGAAAAATGAAATTCCAAGTTCTTTCAGCTCTGCTGGGAATGATTAATCTTCAAATGTGACCATGCTAGAAAACTTATTTATGTAATAAAAAGAGTTGCTGTTCAGGCAACACCAACTCTGTCTTCTCATACTACTAAATGGCACAGGGGAGGCTAGGAGCGGTGTTCTGGGTAGCCTCATCATGGAAGATTTAGAAAAATCATGTCTGAATAATCCCCCACTTACTCATTTGGTTCACACCTTAATGCCAGAAGACTCCTCCTAACAGTTATTTTCTTTTGGAAGAGGCAATATTTATTTTCAAGTCATACCACCACAAAGTTGAGCATGATTAGGATCAACTAGAGAAGTCTTCTTTTCCTTCATTATTTCTAAGGGTCAAACGCTGGAATTTTATTCCTTCCAGTTCCAAGTCTCAGTGGCAAGAACTTCCTAGAAACATAATTTGACTTTAATTTTGAAACTGAGTATGTTTTACAGCTGAGGTTCTCTGGAGGAAAGGTAAAAAAAAACCAACAAAAGACAGCCACACACTACTTTCATTTTTGCTTCTTTTTGCAATGAAGCAGGGGAATTTTACCCTTGCTGCATCTAAAGTAGGGAGTTACAATAATAAAAAAAAATAAATTCCCCCCTCCCCATTAGAGATGACAGGGCCACAAAACACTGTCAAATTCAAAATCACAAGAGTTGCCTATAGGTTCTGCAAGGTTTTTCCCTTCATGCCCCCTGCTACTGCACTGTCATACAGCTGCCACAGCAGGGAACCAAAATGAAAGAAGAGCCACATACATATACTTGGACTGTGTTTCCCTGGTGGAGCAGTAGGAGGTAAAAATGATAGGAATTATGTTTCAACCTGCCCTTAGGCAAAATGTTAATAATGGAGGAAACAGACTTATGTTTCCTTCTCCCATGGGAAAAAAATAGATCTCTGATCTCAGGAAATTGAGTTTTCAGACCCCTGAGAAAAATTGTTCAATACTTATATTGCTATATTGCTGTGTGGGTTGTCAAAATAGCAATGTGATAACTAAAGCCATATCTTGTGCTCTAAAATAAGTACACATGGCTTCCAAAGTGGTACCAAATGTGTTTTTCAGGTGATCCAAAGCAGGTATGATCCAGCACAGCTTGTTATTGTGGCAAGGACTTCTTTAGTGTTTCAATCTGTCCATGCGAAACAAGCAGTTCAACAAACAAAAATAATGGTTCAGTACCTGCACTACTAGATATGTATTCTTGAGAAAAGGAAGAGAAAAAGTCTTCAGATGTGTAAAGCCTGCAAACTTTAAATTAGAGACTGAAAAAACCCAAGCATTTTAGATCTTGTCTCTTCTCTGTCCAATGTATAATTATTTACTACCGTACAGCATCCAATATATGCCCAGCCTGTCTTTCAATGAAATGAAAGGGAATATCTACTAACTTCTTTAATAAACTTCTATACAGATTCATAGACTTTAGTGTTACGAATTTAATGAGAATCATAATAGAATTCTATGCGCTTTTTGCTTACTAAAAAGACAGACAAAAGGAAGTTAGATAGAAATATGTAATTATATTAATAAAAGAACCCAATCTTTGAATTTCCCATTTTATGGTTCCCCAATCTGTGTTTAAAAAGTTTTTGTATACATGTTGCTCATTACCTTACCTCAGGTGTTAAACACAATCTTTCCTTATTTCAAGGAAATGTTTGCTAAATACAGCATTTCCCCAGCTGGAGTGTAGAATGAATCACCTCACACCAGAAAGTAGTTCCCTTTCCTTGAGAGAAACTGAATGAATGACAGAATGAAAACAAAAATATAATCTTTGCTACTTATAAGCAAATCAGTTGATATGCAGCTTGGTTCCACTTCTTGAGGCTTCACAAGCTCTCCAAAAATTACAGGTAGGAAAGGGGCATCTTTGGCAATTTAACCTTAGGTTTAATGCAGTCTGTATGATTTTTCAATTTTCTCTGAATGGCTCCAGGACTAGGCATCTTTTCTCATGCTTACCTTACAGCTATAATCTAACCTCAAAACACATATGTAATTCCCATCAGTATTAAGTGTAGTTATGCTTGTTCATTTCTGAGAGACCTGATCCTTTAGTACTTAACCCCAGAAAAATAAATAAATAAAAAAGAAGGAAAAAAATATAATTCAAGGCACAGTATGCTGAGGTTCATAAGTACTGTACTGATTATAAAGTGGTGCACTTTTTATTCTTCTGCTTTTTATTTGACAAGGGTTTTACAGACAGAAACTTTAAACTGCATAAACTGTCAAAACCAATCTTGGTTTACAAGAAACAACCTGTATTGTGCAGATATTTTTAATAAATCTGACACTAGCTTTAGAAACTGACTTGAAAGTCATTTAGAAACACTGAACTTCTAATCTATTTGCTTCATATGAAGCATGGATAAGCCTGCAGACATTGGGAGAAGGGGGAAGGGAAGAGAGTAAGCAGCACTTCACCAAAATAAATTAATAGAAACTAACCACAGAAAATTCTCTTGTAACAGAGAGAAACAAGCAATACAATCTGCATGGATACAAATCCCATGTTGTAGGTAAACACATACACTAGCTTTGAGAAGGGGGAGGGACTAAATGTCCTCTTGAGGTCCCTTCCAACCCTAAGGCTAAGAAAAGACATACAAAAAGCCTTAGCATGAATTGATTCAATCTCTGCAGTTTGGTCTACCCTGGCTTGGCTACATCACTTTGTAACTGCACAGACACCCCAGAAATTCCAGCACATGCCTGCAATGGCTCAGGCTAGAAGCCAGGGGGCTTTAGAGCAGCCTACCTTTCCCTTGCACAGAACTGAGCTGGGGGTGGGGGGGAGAGTGGGCAGGCCAGGCCCCTGCAGGATGGTCTGATTAACCCAGCAGGGAATTGATAACAGTGTTTATCACCCCTAACTCAGTGTTTATCACCTCATTAAGAAAACAACAGAGGGACATTACCAGCTATCTGTTGATTCTGCATAGACTATAGCCAGAATGTGGTCTGCTAGTTTGTACACAGACAACTCTCTGCAAAGCAGAGGAGAGTGGGGAATTCCGGCTTAGCAGGGAGTGGGGAGGGGAGGAGCAGCCCATAGTCTCTACCTGAGCTGCAGCCAGGGAGCAGAGGGGAGGGGCCAGCCTTGCTGTGGAGCAGAGAGCCCTGCCCAGCCCACAGAACATGCTGGGATACTGGGGGACTCTGGTTTAACTTAAACCAGCAAGAGGTCTGGGATAGACATTGCATAAACCAGTTTGAGCCAAATCAGTTAAGTCTGATACTACATTCAACCAGGTTTATCTCAAACATTTTCAAACTGGTTTATGTGCACTGAACATATGTTCTGTTACAGGTTTAAACGAGTTTCTGGTCACTTAAACCAGTTTATGTGTAATGTCTGTCCTTAGCCTAAGTTTCTATGATTCTACAAATTATAGTACCAGCCCCTAGCTATGAAAATAGATCTTGGTTGAGATTTTCAAATCCACGTAAAGGGTTTAGTGCATATCTATAGTGTAGCAGAGTGCAGGGATAACCAGCCTAGCTTTAAACAAGCAGCAGCAATGAGTTCTATATTGACTAATTTACCCAAATAAGAAATCCCACAGATCATGTGAATAAGAGTTATGTTGCTAAGTCCCCTGCTCTTCTTTAACCATATCAATCATTGAGTGCACAGTGCTGATAGAGAGCAGAGGCAACTAAGTCTAATAGAACAGTAAAATGGGTGATACAAACTACCCATTTATAAACCTGTGAAACACCACAACAGGACAAGATTTAGGGAAGCAAATTTTCAGTACTTCATATTATTTCTTCGTAAAAGAGTTGGTTCTATAGAAGAAAAGAAAAGCTATTGACACTTGCAAAAAACACTTAAGAGCTGATTTAAGAACTGCACCTTGGCAACGAACAGCAGCTATTGTGATCAACATCATTGGTAGAGGAAGGTGATTAAAATAAACTAGCTCTAACCATAACACAAATTTTTAGAAAGGGGAATTAAAAAAAAACAACCCTTATTCAAAACAATCCTCAAGTATAAAATAACTAAGCTCTTTGCATGCATTTGCATGCTGAAGATGGAGATGGGATGTGGAAAAGAGGAACGTGGCTTCATCTATTACCCATTGTGAAGATTAATTTTAGTCACATGACTGATCCGATAAATTCTAACTTAAAAAATCAAGTTTTAGATTTTCCAAGACATGCATTATCAAAAGTATTTTTTTTCTAGGAGAATAGCAGATTTTCAATAAATTCAGTAGAACCAGGCTGAATTAGACCTGGACAGGTCACAGGGGTGGGCGGATGAGAACAGGATGGGTTTCAACACTGACAAGTGCAAAGTACTGCACCTGAGGAGGAAGAACCAGCAGCACACCTACAGGCTGGGGAACTCCCTTCTCATCAGTGCAGAGAGGGAAAAAGGTCTTGGAGGCATTACTGATGCCAAAATGAATATGGGCCAACAGTGTGGGGACGCGGTTAGGAAGGCCAACCATATCTTGTCATGCATCCACAGATGCATCTCAAGCAGGTCCAAGGAGGCGATTCTCCCCCTTGATGAGACACCAGTCAAACCACAGTTGGAGTACTGCATCCAGTTCTAGGTGCTGCACTTCAGGAGGGATGTGGACAACATGGAGAGGGTCCAGAGGAGGGCCACCCACATGATCAGGGGTCAGCAGGGCAGACCCTATGAGGAGAGCCTAAGGGACCTGAACCTGTTCAGCCTCCACAAGAGAAGGCTGAAAGGGGATTTAGTGGCCGTTTACAAACTAGTCAGGGAGGACCAGCAGGCATTGGGAGACTCCCTGTTCTCCTGAGCACTACCAGGAGTGACAAGAAATAATAGTCACAAGCTGGCAGAGGGTAGATTCAGTCTGGATATCAGGAGGAGCTACTTCACTGTCAGGGCAGCTAGGATCTGGAATCAACTTTCAAGAGACGTGGTGCTGGCTCCTACCCTGGGGGTCTTTAAGAGGCTGGACAAACACTTTGCTGGGGTCATTTGACCCCAGTACTCTTTCCTGCTATGGCAGGGGGTTGGACTTGATGATCTGCTCAGGGTCCCTTCTGACCCTACCAACTATGAAACTATGAAACCATTTGAAAAAATTAAAATACATTTATTTAGAAAATGCAGATATAAAAATCAAGTTTTTGCCCCCTTGCCCCTCCCCCAACAGCATAAAAGAATGCATTCCTTGAGAAAAAAATAAGGTAAAAATATTTACCCTAGGGAAAAAAAAAAATCCATGAAACTCCCTACATCATGATATAACGAAGGCCCAGAATTCAACTTTTTTTTTTTTTTTTTTTTTAAAGAAACTAGACGCTTATATGGATAATGAAATCATCTAGCTAACAGACATTTTCATAATGTCTTGAGACTTTAGCAAGTAATAGAACTCAACAGACACACAAGCAGCGTGGTAGCTTCCCTCACAGGTAAGATCTTCAAAGAGCCTGAACAGCAAATTCTGTGAGCCTGAATTTCATTTCTTTCTTCCTCGGAGTAAAAAAATTAAAGATCACTTATTTTTTTCATTCTCATTATATTAGCAGCTACTTTGTGGGAACAACCTGGGATTGCTCCTTCATGGGAAAGCATATTTCCACTTGTATTCTATATGTAGTTTAAAAAAAAAGGCATCAACAATATTTAAAATGTTGGCTTTCTGCTGTCTGCTGTTATGGTTCTCTCAATCCCAGGTTTAGTGGGCATAAGGGGGCCTGTTCCTCAATCCTGTTGACTTTACAGGATAGCAAAAGATCTGCATAGGTGCAGGCTAGGTCATTTGAAGCCCTATTTGATCTTAAAGGCTAGGGACAGACATTACATGTCAACTGGTTTGAGTGATCAGAAACTGGTTTAAACCTGTAACAGAACAGATGTTCAGTGCACATAAACCAGTTTGAAAATGGCTGAAACCAGTTTGAGATAAACCTGGCTGAATGTAGTATCAGACTTAACTGATTTGCTCAAACCGGTTTATGCAATGTCTGTCCCAGGCCCCTTGCTGGTTTAAGGTAAACCAGAGTTCCCTGGCATCCCAGCATGCTCTCTGGACTGGGCAGGGATCTCTGCTCCACAGCAGAGCTGCCCCTTCTCTCTGCTCCCTGGCTGAAGCTCAGCAGAGACTGCAGGCGTCTGCCTGGCTTCCCCCTGCTTACCCCCTCCCCTAATGATAAGCAGGAATTGCCGCCTCCCGGCTGCCTGACACAGACACCTCTCAGCATTAGCTAGCAGACCCCATGCTGGCTATGGTCTGTGTTTTGGCAGATGGGACAAAGGCAGAATCAACAGGTAGGTGGTAATGTCCTTCTGTTGTTTTCTTAATGGGGTGATAATCACTGAGTTGTGGGGGTGATAAACACTGTCTTATCAATTCCCTGCTGGGCTGGTCAGAAGTGGGGGAAACTCTCCTTAATCACAGTGTCCTGCTGGGGCCTGGCCATGCCCCCTTCAACTCAGCACTGTGGAAGGCTTCTAGCCTGAGCCACTCTAGGCATGTGCCTACATTTCTGGGATATCTGTGCAGTTACAAACTGATTCAGCTTAGCCAGGTCAATCAATTTAGGCAAATATTGAATCAATTCAGGCTTAGGCTTTTGGAATGTCTGTCCCATGCCAAACTGAAGCATCTGGAGAGAAAGGACAGCATATTAGCTGGACTCTAGTTTCTAGTAGACCTGAATTCAGTTCCCCTGTTCTACAACAGTCCCCTATTCTGACCATGGACAAGTTATTTACTCACTCTGTGTTCCAGTTCTACTTCAGAGATACTGTGAAGATACATATTCCAAAGATTGTTAAGTGGTCAGAAATTACAGTGATAGGGGCTGTAGAAGTACCTACTACACACAGGTGAAAAGAAACAGAAAAAAAAGACAGAAAACTTTTTTTGCCTTTCAAGATAAAGACATGGGGGCAATTATAAACATGTACTTATAAAAGTGCAGTACTCTTGTGGTGACTCCTCTTCCCTGTAGGTGCCAGAACCCTGAACAATGCCACTGAACAAATATTCTGATGACTCACTGAACAGATGTAGTTTATTAACTTCATCAGCATAAAAGAAAAGTGGGCATGATAAAATGTCTATACTGAAACTTATAAAAGAACAAGCCTAGAGGAGAAAATTTGGACTGGGGTTTATACAGTGCGATTATTGCTTCAACTACCAATAAAAACAAGCTTCAGGAATAGAGTAAGTTTGGAGTATACATAGGCAGCAGCACAGAACTGCAAATCCAGAGGGGAAACCCCCTTCCCCATGGGAGTTTCCCCACCTCCCACAACACTTGCAGAATTGTATCCCAAAGTCCCAACTTTCCCTGCTTACCCAGCCATGTCCCTGGAGGGACGCAGCTAGGTAAAACAGGGAAATCAAGGCAGGTGCTTCCAAGGTTTGGAGGGGCTGATGCTGCCTGGGAATTCCTGGAGTGTGCAGGACTGTCTCTCTCAAACCCTGGAGCCCCTACCTAGGCAAGCTGAAAAACATGGGCATCTTCATACTGCCCAAGCTCTTCTGTCATTAGCAAGCAGCCTTCTGTCATGGCTAAGCTCTTGCGGTGTGACAGAAGGTATGGATGTCTGCTTGCTTTCACTTTGCTGTGCCATAAAGCAGCACAAAGTGATGTCTGTTTCTATCCCAAGGCAAGTGGCTGACACTGGCTGATTACACAGGCTGCCTGAACCACCAATGCACTCGACTGACATTTGATTTTTAAAAACACACCCATGGACATGTCTTAGTATCCAACTGAATCTAAGCAATCAGAGGCTAATTTGTGTACCAAGTGAATTTGATTAGGGTGCCTTTTGTGTTCCAGTTAAAAAATAAACATTTGCTTAATGGTATTTATTTATTTATTTGCTCATCTAATTTATATGCCATGCTTCCCAGCAAAGGCTCAGAGGAGTTTACAATAAGAAAACAGAATAAAGTTAAAAATTGAAGGGAGACAAGAGGACCAAAACAACTTAAAAGGGAACTAGAATTTTCAAGATAAAACAGTCTCTTCCTAAACAACATCTCATCTCATCTCATCAAACATTCTGTTTGATACATGCCTGCCCAAATAGGAAAGGTGCCTTCTTCGCTAAGTACAAGCAGTTAAAAAACCCAAGGCTGAATCAATTCCACCTTTATAGGTTAATTTAAACTGTGCAAATTGAACAGATAAGCAAGTGAACTTTAGTTCCAGAAATTCAGCCACATGCCTGCAGTGGCCCAGGCCAGAAGCTGGGGAGACACTAGAGCATGCCCCCCTGCTCGGCTAGAGCAGACAGCTTCGGCCAAGGCTAGCCTACCCAACCTGGGCTGGGCGGGAGGAGGGGAAATCTGAGGGGGAGGTGCAAAGTATCCTAGGGGACTGGGGGACTGTGAGTTAACTTTTAATTTTCATAGGATCTGGGAGAGAAGTTCAATAAACTGATTTAACCTAAATCAGCGAAGTCTAATATTACATCTATTCAGGTTTATCTTAAACTGGTTTCAGCCATTTTGAAAGCAGTTTATGTGCACTGAACTTCTCTTGTGTTACAGATTTGAACCAGTTTCCAATCGCTTACACTGATTTATATTTAATTTCTGCCCCTAGCCCTTGTGATGCCTCTAATCCCACCCCTTCCACTCTGGTCTCACTCTGGGTACCACGTTGTCCTTTCCTGCCATACCTTAGATATTATTCATTCTGGGAGGGTGCCTCCAGAGATCCAGAATGGTGGTCCTGGCTACCGTGTCTCACATAATCTCTTGAGTTCTCACAGTGCTTCTAAAAGATATCTAAGAGGAAAAGCTTAATTCAGGACAGAGATTTTCTGGTCTGAGACAGTGTTAAAGCATTGCAATAATGTTTTCCTAACAAGATGTGGAATAATTGCAAACGCTGAGTACAGGATTGCAAATTCTGAATCAGATTCTCTTGGTTCAGGATAAAGGGCAGTCTTAAGAATAGAATAAGCATTACTCCACAGATTAGGACTCTGATTTCATTTTAGATGTTCATGTTAGATGCTTCATGAATTTACAAAGGTTTGTCTGGATTATACTCCCCAACCATACAAGGACATGAAGCATGGTGCCTATAATTACCTGGCTGCTAACCAGCCTACAAAGCAGGCTGACAGGTCATCATCTCCCCATTTCAGCCACTGCTCTTTTTGCTGCTTACAGATTCTCAGATAAGATGGGGAGAACACATGTCCAAACATGCAAATAAATGGAACTCAGAAATTTCCACTGGCCATGCTGGTGAATCTCAAAATTTGCATATGTTCATTTGTCATATGCTACTGTAGGTGCCACAGATGTTTTGCCCTTGCCAACATGGCTTACTTAATAGTATCCACTTCTGTTGTTAATAACAATAGTACATACTGCACTGTATTTTGTGCAAGTGGTGTTAGTGAGCGGTTAAATATCTCTACATCATATGCACTGCATAAACCGTCTGCTATGCACAACTCAGATCCCTGCTTCCACTCATCTTAGTTGCACAGCTGCTTAGATTATCTGGTCTCTGATACTGAATACAAAGTAGGATTCCATTTATTGTGTGGCTCGAAAATTTGGCATCAGATTTGCACTTAGTTTTCTTCAGATGTTCAGAATTTAGCAACATATTGATATTATGAAAATTTATAATTCATTATTGTGTATAAGGAAAAGAAGCCAAAAATGCTTGCTTCCTATATTTCATTCATCCTTGTACAGCAGTCAGAACATGACCTGGTGATAAAGACAATTTTTGAACACTAGAAATTATAGTATGAGGGTTTTTGGTTTTTTTTTATCTCTGTGGTTCATAATGAGGTGTGTAAAATGATGATAAGGATGAGTTACTGGGAGTAAGTATGAGTTTCATTCCTATTTATCTTCCTCTTTTAGTGTTACGGTTTCAATTTCATATTATGATTACCCAGATCAAAATCTTTTCCTTATGAAATTTAAGCATTTTGTTGCTCACAGTAATTATGTAAAAGATCATTTGGGGTTTTTTTTAACTGCATTCTGCATGTCCAATATAATAAAGGTAATAAATGCGTTATTTGTGATTGTAAGAACTCTATTAAAGAACCTCCTGATGCTAAAATATTTTACCACTGTTGAATATATGGAGAATTAGAATTCTTCCTCAGATTTGGCCTAAGAAAATTCTTCAAAAACCAGGACAGACCGACTTCTGACCAAATTCCTGCCAGAACAGACAAAATTAGTAACAAAGAAATGTCTAACTGGATACCTCCCATTGGATGGACTCACATAATTGACTACTGCATCGAGTGTTTCAAAAAGAAAACCAGTGAAATTCTTAAACAAAGCCAGTATCATCACAAATTCTCTCTCTGAGAAAGAAAAAAGACAGTCTCTAAGATTCAACAACAAAATACTTTAACCAAACCAGCAAACAAAAGAGGACCTAAAGTCAGCCTCAGCTATCAAGACTACACCAGTGAGACAACTCTCTGACACCAGCTAATATATAGTATTTGGGGAGAAGCCCATACCAGTGTTTGCTCTTGAAATGGAAAACATCATCAAAGCCTTCCATACATGTTTTCAGAAAAAAAATACTAACGCTAATAACCTGCTGTCTTACCCCAGGAAGATTTTATATGGTCCCAAGGATTAACAAACAAGGTAACCCCGGCAGACCCATCATATCCAACTACAGCACCCTCACGGACGAGTTATCAAGATTCATACAAATCACACTGTTATTGAATTGGTGGACTGCCAGAGGCCCTGGGTACTCAACTGTCTCTTGGGCTCTGGGCTGTTAGAACCCAAGAGACAATCTAAGCTACATTGTGGGGCATCTTCAATGGCCTCTTTTCCTTCCCTTCAGCCACTTCCATGCCTCACAGGCTAAACAGCAATACCAAGCAAAACTCAAAACACAATCAAGTGCAGCAGAGGTGCCTTTGTCTAAGCTCTCTCCATGCTTCTGCTCAGTTCTTCCGGTTTCTCCCAGCAGAATATTAACTTCTGGCAGAATATCAACTGCCTCCCCATGGTGTTAGAAACGATTTTTGGTTTGATGCAATACAAACTACAATTTACTAGGCCCATTTATTTGCTAAACATTAAAAGCAATGCCAGAATATAGAACTTAATTTCAACTGAACAGTAAAATAGGTGAGATCTAAGTCAAAGATGCATATTTTTTTTTTTAGGTAGAAGACAACAGTGCAAATCATTAGGCCAAGAATAACCAAAATTTTTTTGTGGTTTGAAGGGTCAAATCTCTCTATAATAGATTCAAGATTGGCCCCACTTTTCCAGTGGAGAAGAAATTCTATGCAACAGCTAGGTTCAAACAAGTCAGCAACATCGGTGAGAAAAAGAATTTTCATGGACAATTTCTCATTTATTGTATATACTATTTGGAACCTCATTCAATAAACTGACTGCCAGAATAATAAACCTAAATGCCCAGAACATTTTGTGTCCATAATATTCCTAGTTATACAAACCCAATAACACACTGAAGTGTTTATTTTCTTCACAATGTATACAAATAGCTGTTAGACTGAAAATTTTTAAAATAGTTAATAAATGAAGCTCTAATTGTACATTAATAAGAAATGTATGAAAATACATGCACATATATGCATTGAGAATATATGCATCAGGTCTTTGGTCTTGAACTGGCTATTATGCACCAGTCAAATAGCTCAGCTGAAAAAGAGATGCAGCTTCCAGGGATTCTTCCATGATAAAGGGAATACTCCAGCTGTTATAGTGTTTGGTGTGATAACCTTATACCCTCCTATCTGCCGTAGGTCTACGAGTCATATCCAAAACAAATGTGTAGGGCTGAGAGCTCTTAGTTCAGTAGTCTAAGTTGGACTTGAGAGGTCCCGGTGCTAAGGCTTAAGCCTTTTCCTTCTCTTACCTTCACATCAGATGAATTGTTCAAATGTTTTTGCCTCATGGGCTCCTCCAGTTTCCCTCCTCAAAAACTGGCTCTGGCTCCATGCTAGATTGGTCCATTGAGTCTGTAAGTAACCAGGCTTTATCCTGAAAAAGTTCTGAGGTTGATCTTGCTGAAGTCAATGGAAGTTTTTCCATTGATTTTCACTAAGTTTGACTTACTGCCTTAAGTTAAGTTACACGCTGGGATAGCTCAGTTTAAAACACAGACTTAAGACTGGGAAGTTGCAAAAATATTAAGAGTATTTAATATAGAATTTTCAACACAGGATATTTTAATACTCTTTTACTCTTCAGCATTAGCCTTGGATTTATTGTCATTTCATTGTCTTGCACTTACTTATTTACTCACATTTATTATGATGCTATAGTTAATGAAAGGGTATTACCACAAAAATGTTTATTTATCTCTACATAAACATAATAATAATATCATACAAGCCTTAGTATGTCTGTCTGTTTGTCTGTCTATCCATAATGCTCCAGGCCAACTATGCATGTGCCACTGAGAGGGCCAATTGGCTGCGAGGGCCCAGAGCATTATGGACAGAGGGGGTGAAGGGGCAAGGGAGCTGCTGCACTGCCCCCACCCCAACAACAGCCAGCAGGGAGGGAGAGGTGGCGGGGAAGAGGGGAGGGAGGGAAGCAGAAAGGGAAAGGAGGAGTTTCTGATAGTGGTGCTCCCCTTACCGCTGCATTTCCCACTCTGCTGCCCCTGCTGCCACCCAGCTCCAACAAAAGCCAGCAGTGATGGGGAGGCAGCAGGGAGGGAGGAAGGAGAGGGGGAGGAGAGACAAAGAGGAGGGGATGTTACCTGCCTCTGTGTGTCGGTGGCCACAGTTGCATGCAAGCTCCCCCTCCCCCCTGTTCCTGGGAGCCAGTGGCAGTGTGGGGTGGAGTGGTAGGGGACGGGGGGGAGGGGGTGCACAGGGCTAGACACGGGGGTGTGGGAGGCACACAGGGCCAGACATGGGTGGTGGTGGGGACATGGGGGGTGTGGGGACATGGGGGTGGGAGGATTCACGGGGCTGGATGCAGAGCGGCGGCACTGTGGGGTGCTGGGTGAATGATGGGCAATTTGCTTATATAAATAAACTGTACCTTTAACAACCTGTTGTGCGAGTGCTGTGGTTCACTTGATAGACCAAAACACACACTTTAACTGTTAAACTATTTTAGTCCTGTTGCAAAATTCGCACTGTGCACCTACACATCCACATGCCCATCACAATTCCCTTGAAAACACCACAGTTTCATAACAGACTCCCTCAGTTCCTTCCTCCTCCAACCTCCCAAGTCTTCTTTCTGTTTGTCCAGTACTTTCACTTGTCATCATATTCATTATCATCATCATCCTCACTGTTGTCCTCCTTGATGTTCTCTTTGGAGAGCTTTTCTCTAAAATGCCTATGCCAGTCCTCTCTCTTCCATATGAGGTCTACCATCTCTTTCCCACTGTCCTCATCTGTTTTCCTGTAGTACCAGTACATTTCACTCAGTTTCATTTTAATACAGTTCTCAATTGTGGGGTCTGAGTGCCTGCTTATGAGTTAGCTCCTGGCCTTCCACAAGGCACACCTGAAGCAAGAAATGAACTATTTGAAGCTAGCTGTTCGTGCCCTTGGATGACCGCTTCTCTGGTCAGGGTTTTGAAACCTGGCCAGGGTTTTGAAACTCTTCCTCCAGAAGGAGTGAACATACTTTCTTCTACACCTCTCTGGCATATGGGCAGTCCAAAAAGAGGTGGTTGATTGTTTTGCCACCAGCAGGATTGTCTCAGGCAGTTGGTTGGACCTCTCTGCCCTGCGTTGTTTTTCCATGCCCACATGGGGAGTGCCCAGTGGGCTGCCTACCAGTTTAAATCTCTGTTAAACCTTCTGCAGGTCCTTATGAAAGATTTGCTCCCACATGACTTGGAAGCTGTCACCAAGTCATAAGTCCACAGGTGATATGTCTCTTGCCTTTACCACCCCCATATCTTGTGGTGACTCACCAGGGTTACTAGAGCCACATTATACAGTTTATATTTGTCCCAGAAGCATTTCAGGACCTTGTAGAACCGTGGGTGACTTCACAGCCCATGGGCTCCTGTTCATCATTGTGTACATCTGCCACTGTCGCAGCAAAAGAATATTTGACAAAATACTTAACGAAGTGAGCTGTTTTGAATTCTGCCCCTGTTGCCAGTTTGCAAACCTGGCTCATGTACTTGGCCCAGAGGAACAGTAGCTTTGTCTGGCATTCCTCTGCCTCCAGGCGATTTCGCTTTTTTATAGCATGGTCCTCGCCACTTTTTCCCCATGTGGCGTTCCAAAAGAAAACACACATGGCTCTTTGGATTCTGCAGATTAATTGCTCGGAGGGAGGGAAGACTTAGGTGGTATATAGAAGCATTGGCAGTAGCATCACCTTCATAAGCGCCATATGCTTCTCAGTGCTGACAGGCAGCATGATTGCCATAGTCCCAGTCTCTGTTTGATTTTGGCCTCCATTTTTTCCCATGCCATCTGTTCTGTCAACCCTGGGTCAAACTCCATCCTGAAGATCCTTACCCTACCATGAGGGATGGAGTCCCCCAGGGCTGACAGGTCCACAAGTTCACCCAGGACTAGGCAGGTTCTTTTGCTAACATTAAACGTGGCCCCTGCTACTGGTCTATATACCTGGCAGCCTACCTGAACAAGATATATGCTAGGGCTGATTAAGTGCAGTCCCCCTCAGCACCAATTCTTTTTCAAGTCATGGTGAGCCATGACACTGCATACATTTTGACTTCCTCTTCACTCCCACAGATGATCTGCTCTTTTCCTTTGCATTTCCAATTATTCCTGTTTCTTCATCAGCCTTAGATAGCTGGCAAACATCATGAAACAATGCCCCAAACAGTTCACCCCAAATCCCTCTGTCACCTCCATGTCTCAGCCTGGTGCACATAATTAGTGTGGTCCTGCCCTCCATGAGGTGAAGCTAGACTAGGTTGCCCTATTCCTCATCTACATATAAACTTTTGAAGGATCCCAGAACTTCTAACAAGAACAGAGGTTCCAGTTATGAGTCGCACGTGGCTAATTAGCACATGGATTTGTTGGGGGGGGGAGAGGGGGTCAGGTATCTGGGGTAAACAAATACTGAGCAGTGTTGAGCTATGGGGTCACCATGGCTTGAAATGCTGTTGATTCTGCTGGGGACTGGCCTAATGATCATGAGCCCTTTGGATTTGGACTAATATCATTCATAGTTTGTACTATATATAACTAGGTGCTAAAGTGCTTCTTGAAAGTGCATTTATTAATGGAGTATACCTGCTAAAACTTGCAGCAATTTAAAAAAAAAGGTAAAATGTGTCAATTCTGGATGCATTAAGTCTAAGCGTACTATATCCAAATTGCTACAGTATGTTTATTTCATAGTCATTTTTTTTCAAATTTGCTCTTCACTTCCACGTGTTCAGGGAGAATAGGGTCAAATAGTAAGGGGGGGGCTGCAGAGGGAAAAAGTTGGAGGTGGGGCAGAAGGCAAAGGGGCTACCTGACCCACAGGATTTATTATCTTTGCTGTAGCAGCGGGAGGAGGAAAAATCAAGACATATCTCCAATAATTAGATTCTATACCTGGAAAATTATATCAAATTTATAATTTTTATATATAGAATCTAATTATCGGGGGGGGGGGGGGTTGTTTTATAATTAGGGCCATCTTTTTTTTGATAGGGCCATCTTATATTTGAGTAAATACGGTAATATTGTATATGTATACACACACATAAGCATGTGTGTGCACATTAGTTTCTTCTGAATGCAAGTAATGTTTTAAAAGCTTTTATTTATACTCCCTTTTTTCAACACTGCTTACCAAATCCTAAATTTTGTTTAAAGCCTGAGTAAATTGATTTGCCATGCTTATTTTCTAAGATCATACACAGGTGTTCTGTTTCTACCAGGAGAACCCCCTCTGTCCTGATAAAAACCACTAGTGTACAGATGTTCATCAGGTTTCTCCCACACAAAACATGCATCCTGAGGGAGAAAAAAATGTCCTCTTTGATTGAGGAAGATCTATCTTGTAATAAAAGTTTCTTCCGCAAGAAAGAACATTTAATACGTTTGCCTACTACTTGACTCCTCCTGGGGACCAGGAAGTATTGAGCAGCAGGAAAATACATTCCACATCTTCCCAAAAATGGGGTCCTCCTGCCACTGCTCCCTGCTTCTTACCCAAACTAGGTACTGCCTGGTTTGGGGAATGAGCTAGGGACTTTGCCCTGCTGCTCCTTCTACTCCAGTCCCAGGCTAGGGACAAAAATCACACATAAACTGGTATAAGTGATCAAATCTGGTTCAAATCTGTAACACAAGAGAAGTTCAGTGCACATGAATCTATTTCAAAATGGCTGAAACTGGTTTAAGATAAAACTGGAGAGATGTAGTATCAGACTGAACTGATTTTGGTTAAATAGATTTATTAAACTTCTGTCCCAGATCCGCTCCAGATTCAAGTTAACTCATACTCCCCCAGCATCCCAGCATATTTTGCACCTCTCTGACAATTCCCCCTTGCAGGGTGGGTAGGTTAGCCTTGGCACAAGCTGTCTGCTCCAGCTGAGCAGCGTAGTGTACTCTAGCACCTCCTCCTCACCCCCAACAACTTCTGGGCTGGGCCACTGCAGGCATGTGGCTACATTTCCAAAATCAGAAGTGAATGTCTGTTCATTTGCTTATTGGGTCAGTCTACATGGCTTAGATTAACCTGTGAATATTGAATCAATTTCAGCCTCAGGCTTTTTGATTTAGCTCTAGAGACTCCTAGTGGAGGGGAAGAGGCTACTCCCTGCCCATTCCCCACACCCCAGTCTGAGGAAGGTGTGGGGGTCTTTTCCAACTGCTCTGCAGCCACTGGGAACTGGGAGGAGGAAAGCAGGCACAGTTCCCATGCCTTTCCCAGAATCAACCTGGTCTAGTGAAGGTGCTATGAGCATAGGAGGCTGCAGGCTGAATGCCTGCTTGCTTCCTGTCCCAGAAAGATTTCTAGTAGGAGGAATTTCCACCACTGTTCATGGCCTAAGGGAATCACATAGATCTCTTCCCTTCAAAACAGCATAGTTCATAGTATGGCAAAACTATTCTGGCAGATAACTCAGCCTCTGAGCTGCAGTAGCATTATTATGCTCTCGTTCTCTCTGCAACTGGCTTTGAGTGGTTGATCTTGAAGTTCCAGCTAAGCCTATATCATTTCATAAACATTTTGCAACATTTTAAAAATAGGATAAGCTAGCTATTTCACATATAAGGTTTGTTGTGAGTAAATCCAGCCATGAGTGTGCCTGAGTAAGTCTTGGTCTCCAGCGGCTCTGAAGTTAAAATACTGATTGAAAGAGAGTCCAAATCATTGTAATAACTTAAAAGTTGTTGCATGTCAGTTCCTAGCCTGAAAATGTTAAGTATGAAAAATAGAGCATCATCTAAATACAGAGTAGTCAATAAAATGTAGGTGTCTAACCTGCTCAGGTGTTTCTGAAAGCACCATTAATCACCTACCTGCATCTTTAGGTACCTAAATAACTGAAAATCTGGTCCTTATAAGTCTATGTCCTCTTGACTTTCACTGAGACTTATGTGCCTAAGTCACTTTTAAAAATGGCACTGTGGTGGTTTAGAAAAATTTACCATCTATCATACCCTGAAATTCCATAATCTACTACTTATGTCAACAGCCCATCTAATAGAGTTCTGCTGTTTTTCTTGCACATGCTATACACAGGCAATTATTCAAGCTGACACCTTCTGTACAACTGCAAAAAGAGCAATGACATTTTCACAGTTTATTTTATTGGGCAATTTTTAAATTCCACCTCTTGTCCAAAGGATCTTTCGAAGGCAATTAGTTGTATTTTAAAATATAGATACTTGCTACCTCATAAGCCACTTAGTAGATTCAGTTGGGTTATGCATTTACCATATAAACTGTTACATCTATAAAGCAGTAAAATGAGAATCTTTTATTCTGGCAAAAGAACAAGTTAAAGGCTATATAGAAAAGCTGGATGTGTATAAGTCTATGGGGAGGATGCAATGCACCAAGGGTGCTGAGGGAGTTGGCTGATGTGACTGCAGAGCCCCTGACCATTATCTCTGAAAGATCATGGGGATTGGGACCAGTCCCAGATGATTGGAAAAGGGCAAATATAGTACGCATCTTTAAGAAAGGGAAGAAGGAGGATCCAGGGAACTACAGATTGGTTAACCTCACCTCAGTCCCTGAAGAGATCATGGAGCAGATCCTCAAGGAATCCATTTCTAAGCACTTGGAGGAGAAGGTGATTAGAAATAGTCAGCATGGATTCACCAAGACCTAGTCATGCTTGACCAACCTGACTGCCTTCTATAATGAGATGAGTAGCTTTGTGGATGCAGACAGACCAGTGGATGCGATATACCTTGACTTCAGCAAGGCTTTTGATATGGTATCTCACAACATTTTTGGAAGCAAGCTAAGTATGGGTTGGATGAATGGACTGTAAGGTGGAAAGAAAAGTGGTTGGATCATCAGGCTCAGAGGGTACTAGTCAATAGCTTGATGTCTAGTTGGCAGGTGCTCTCAAGTGGAGTGCCCCACGGATTGGTCCTGGGGCTGGTTTTGTTCAGTTAACAACCTGGAAGATGGGATGGAGTGCACCCTCAGCAGGCTTGCAGATAACACCAAGCTGATGGGAGGAGTAATAGATATGCTGAAGTATGAGGTTAAGATTAAAAAAGACCTCAACAACTCAGAGAATTGGACCAAAAGAAATCTCATGAGATTTAATAAGAGCCCTGCACTTAGGATGGAAGAATCCCACATACAGGTACAGGCTGGGAACTGACTGGCTAAGCAGCAGCACAGCAGAATGGGACCGGGTGGGGGAGGGGTGTGTGACTACAGTGGACATTAAGCTGAATATCAGGCAACAGTGTGCCAAGAAGGCTAACAGCATACTGGGCTGCATTAGCAGGAGTGTTGCCAGCAGATTGAGGGAAGTGAGTCTTTCCTTCTATTCAGCACTGGAGTAATGTGTCTAGTTTTGGGCCTCCCATTACAAAAAGGATGTGGGCAAATTGGAAAGAGACCAGCAGAGGGCAATGAAAATTGTTAGGGGGCTGGGGCACATGACTTATGAGGAGAGGCTGAGGAAACAGGGCGTATTTAGGGTGCATCTACATGAGATGCTTTACTGTGCACCTGGATTACCATATTTCACAGTGTGTAAATCGAGGGTTTACTCCAATTTTTAACTCTTAAAACTCAACTTCATCTTATACACTGAATCACCAGCCCTTGCAAGTGGCACTGGTGTGGCCCAGACAGTGTCACTCACAGGGGATGGGGCCACATCAGCTGAACATCAAGTCCTGCACCACTCTCTGCTGATGGGGATGGGCAGCCCCATTTCCTGCAAGTGGTGCTGCCTGGGCCACACCAGCACCACTCACAGAGGATGGGGCCACACCAATGAAGCACCATGCCCGGTGTTGCTTGCAGGGCATGAGGCCATACTAGCCGAGTGCTGAGTCCAGCCCCATCCCCTGTGAATGGTGCTGGGTTCAGCGCTTGGCAGCGCCACTAGCAGCAGACATCGCCAGGCTGGGCACTGGGCTGAAATGGCCCAATGACCTGTGAGCACAGCTAGCTAGCTGTCCCACTGACAGATCAGGGCAGCGTGCTGGGACCTATTCCATCCCTGCAGCTCTTTCTAAGCCTTGTGCCTCAATCACCTGAATGGGGCATGGGGCTGAGACCTGCCCCTGACCATGACAGTTCCAAGCCCCACCCTGAATGTAGGGTGAAGGCTGGGCAGCCTGTTCCCCACTCAGCTCTGCAAGTGTAGAGCTGGGTGGGGAATAAGGCGGGGAGCTTGTTCCCCACTCAGCTTCCATGCTCATGGAGCTAGGCAGAGGACAAGGTCCCCAGTGCCAGCCAGCTAACTAACCTCAAGAGGTCAGGTGGTAAGGATCACAACCCAGCACCTGGCTACCCCCTTTTTTTGCTCCCTGATTGGGATGATAGGAAAGCCCAAGTGACACAAGTTCTACTGGGCTTCAGCAGGCTGTTTAATAACCCTGGGAAGCTCTAGTGCCACCTCAGCCTCTGAAAACAAGATGCCCACTGTATTGCAGTGGTTTGTAGAGGAGGTTAAGGTTGGACAAGCAGAGGAAGATCAGGGAGGAGTCCATATGCTCTTGGAACAGTCTAAACAAAATGTGAAAAATTGGTCAGATCATTCTGAGTGTCAACAGGAAATTGCCTGCTTGCAGGCTCAGTTAAGGGTGATCCGAGGAACACTTGCTGCCATCCACCCTCAGGTTAGCAGTTTTCTGGAGGATGACTCTGAGCTCTACTCTCCTTCCTATGAGGCATGTTCTGATGACACTCTGGGAGCCCCAAAAAAGGAAGAAGCCCTGATATACCTAGTCCTTCTAGGCAAAGACCCACCCAACGTGCCTGTACCTAATGTTTTGATGGCGCCCATCTTCACTCACTCCACCCAAAAGCTGTACCAGAAGAGGCAGATAAGAGAAACCAAAACTCAGACTAAGAATATGCCTCTGATGCTCACTCCAGCTGAGGCCATTATAAAAGCTTTAAGGCTCCTCGATAAAGAGATAGCTGTAGATTGGGTGATTGTACTTCAGAATCTGCCTGTGTTCCATTGACAACTCAACATTCTTGTTTTTTTGCACAGGGCTTTAAGCCCTCAGATGTTTGTGGCACTCGCCAATTACTTTAATTTTGGTACCAGAGAGAACCATAGGTGTAAGCTGCAACACATCTTACCATTCATGTTGCCCAGAGAAAATCTGTTAGGGTTATTTTATTCCACCAAACAGAAGCAAGGAGAGCACCCTAGTTTGTATATTGTTAAGAAAAAGATATTAGCTATGTTATCTGGTGTTATTCCCATCCCTGCTCAGGGACAAATAAATGATGATACCCAAGACATTAAAACCCCACTGTTGCAATCGGTCAATAGTGAAATGATAGTTGCAGCTGGCAACATGACATTGGCAATAAATAACCATCAGACCTGAGCTCTTATTATTTTGTCTTTCAGATGTGAATGGAAGGGCCTAAAGGTCACAGCAGCCTTATCCTAAATAATGATTTGGTCTGCTCATTATTTGCTTAATTATAATATTGTCTCTTTGGTTTTGTTTATGTTTACATCCTAGTATGTCTGTCTGTCCATAGTTTGTTAATCAAATATCTATTTGCCAAGTTGTAGAAATTGTAGGATGTGATTTTAACTATACTCAAAGCCATGTGCATTAACAATCAACCTCCTGGGGTTTTAATGTGTTCAATAAGAGTGGTTTAAAAGATGTGCAGCTAGGGATGCTGCCGGACAATCTTTTACCTGTCATTCAAGATCTAGGCCTGGAGCAAAAGGTGCGAGAAGTAAAAAAGACAGCTAAGCAAACTTCAAGTATAATTTAAAAGTCTAAACATACTATTGTATGTGTGTTGCATGATGTTCAAGCAGCTGCACGGCATTGGTGGTGGGAATACACTGTTCAGCTGTGTACCCACTGCCATGCACATATTAAATTGGGCCTTGCACCCCATTGCGGTAATTCTTGACCATCAGAGTTCTAGTTTTTGTTATCCAGTGCCTGTTTGCTTGCTGCACTGAAAAAATTACTGTTTTGAGTTATGGCAGAGCACCATTGGGGTGCTCACCACTTAGTGGGCTGTTGCAGGCTACAAAGGAGCCTGCATGTTGAGCAGCAGGGTGGTTCCCCCCCAGTAGCCATTTTAAGGGGGAAGGTGTGTGGCAGAGCACCTTCGGTGCCCGCCACTTTAAGGGTGAGAGCAGACATCAGGGAAGGCGTGGGCCAGCCTTGATGAGAAGGTCACGTGGCCACAGGCCAGGGCACGTGCTAGTGGAGAGAACTGAGCTGCCTCCATTTTAGCTTAGGCATCAGAGCTGAGTCAGCAGTGGGCTGCTGGCAACCAAAGCAACAACACTTGGTTAGGCTGCTGCTCATGGAACAGCTTGGAGGTAAAGGGAAGAGCTATGGGGATGGCAGAAGGTTCAAATGGGCCCAGTGGGGCCCAGAGCCCCAGGAAGAAGGCTAACAGCTTGTAGGCCTACAAAGGGGCCAGGCTAGCCCTGAGTAGATCTGGCAAGGGTGAAGCCAGGGGCTCTGTGGTGAGACCCAGGGGGGACCCCTTTGGAGTATGGGGGACAGCAGCTGCCAGGATGACTTTCTGATTTCTTTGCAGTGGTCAATGCAAGAGGGCCAGGGCCGGAAGGCAGTTATTCCCAATGCAAGGAGCAGGCCAAGGCCAAGGTGAGCTATCAGGTACCCTGACTGGCCTGGAGGCAGGGCCAGAGCCCATGTGGGCTGAAAGTCCCTTCGATAGGGGGTGGGGGACATCACAGCTGAATAGGGTAGGGGTCAGCCAGCAGGCAGGCTGTTATAATATCTAAATAGGGTCAGAGTGAGATGAAGCCCAAGTACATCATCCAGGTGCCCTAATGAGGGAACTAGACCAGGACAGGTAGGCCTGCTTGGTCCTGGGTAAGACTGAAAACTGCAACCTACTGGGGAAGGCTAGTTTAGTGGGGCTGTCCATGGTGAGACAGTCCCCCAGAAATGCCAGGTCAGTTACCTCCCCAGTGATAACCCCAGCTCCTATCATCTGGTGGGTCATTATGATCGGAGGGTAGTGGGGACAGGCATGCCCATGGGAGAGGCACCTGAACCCATGGGGGTATAAGACCCCAGCAGTAGTGGGGCCAGGTATGCCTACTGAGAGGCACCTGAGCCTGTGGGCATGTAATACCCTGAGGCCTCAGCATAGGGGTGGAGTATGGGCCCCAGAGAGGGGGTGTGTATTGAAGCCCCAGGAAGGGAGCAGCTTGGCCCAGGTAAGTCTCCAGATGCCTGAGGCGACAAGTGGGACCAAGGCCAAATGGGTGAGTAAATGGCCCTACCTAAGGGGAGAGAGTAATGAGTTACCCAGTGAGGGGCTTTGGGTCAGAACTCCATCCAGGGTGAGGTGAACTGACTAGCCACCATTCGGATGAGGGTCGCGAGGGGGCCTGAGAGGCTGCATGCTGGCTAGCCAAGGCATGTGGGTAGGCAAGCCTGATGGCCTACAGGAGCTGCTCAAGGAAGCAGGGCAGGTCGAGTGTGGCCCAGTATAGGGCAGTGTGTAAGAAGCCTGGTGAGAGTGGGTGGTATGAATGAGGCCCGTTAGGGTAGAGAGAAAAGACAAATGTGTGAAGCCAGTCAAGGGGCTGAGTTTGGCTTAGCCATGAGCCAGAGTTGAGAGCAACTCAAAAGGAGATATCTGCGAGGCATGGGACACGATAAGGGAAGGTTGGAGTCCTGTACAAAGCCCTAGGCATCGGGGTCTTAAATGGGCAGCCTCCCACTTTATTATACCTATTATCATAACAACAAGGCATGGCAGAATAGACCTGGCAGACTGCCCTAGACAGGTGGGCGGGCCGGTACTGTAACTGGGCCTGAGAGATTGCCCCCTGTCACAAGTAGAAAACAGAGCACATGAGAAGCACCGTTGAGATCTCCTCTCATGAACCTCCAAGTTTATAATCAAGCTATGGGGGAAAAAACATGGCTTGCTTTAGAGATGATCCATTATTTCAGAAGTGGAAGCAATTCACTTGCCTTGAGAACATGAAAGAGGTTGCCCTCTAGCCCATGGTATATGTGATGCCTTGTGAGTCATGCTAAGGTTGTGAGCAAGATTAGGCCCAAGACAGATGCTGTAAATTAAGTGCTGAGTTGGCAACTACAGAAATTTATATGCATCTTTTGTTTACAAACTGTATTAAAACAGATTTAAAAATTACAAACTCAAATGTTGGTTGGTGTCAGCGAAAGAGGAACAGGGAAAGCAAGCATTAAAAAAAGGAAGCAGGCATGTATGTAAGAGATGGCTGTGAAACTGGGAAAATGGATGTGGTTTCCTGATCCACAGGTGGATACTGATTGAAACTGGGTCAGAAAATGCCTAAGAACATGAGACACCTGGCAAGGGCTCTGAGGACTGGAGCTAACCAAAGACCATCTCTGTGAAGCTTGTTCCACCTGTCAGGTTGTTTGTGCTGTTATTTTTCTGTTCAGTCTTGTGGTTACTAATAAATCTTGCTTATTACCATATCAGACAAGTTGCCATGCCAATCCCATTGTGCCCTAGTAAAAAATTGTGCTGGTAACAGTAATGAACAAATATCTAAAAGTAAATGTAATGTATTCCAATCTAAGACAATACCTGCATTCAGGTCTGAATGTGGCAACTCCATTTCTCCTGTGTGGGATGACATTTACAATCATTTAAATTCCTGTTTTCATGAAATTTTTATAATATTCCTTATACAAAGTAGGGTACAAATTCACAGAGTGTACACTCGAAGGCCAGAAAGGACTGTTGTGCTAGTCTGTTCTCATGAATTATATAAGTCATAAATCCTGAAATAATTCATGTTTGAACTAAAGCACATATTTCAGAATAATATCCAGTCTTTCCAAAAAAGAATTCGCTCTAACCCTTAATTTGTTTCAATGCTTAATTACCTCATTGCTAAATATCACTGTTGATTTGTACTATATGTTGAGCTTGATTCTGTCTACTTTTAGCTTCTAGCCACTGAACCTTGGGATGATACGATTGAACAGAACCGTCTCACAACACTGCACGTTGTGAGTTTTGTTTGATTGTTTCCTCTTCCCTGGTGTAAGGATCCAATCCAAACCCTCTCCTCCAATCTTTCCTGCCATGACTTGTTGTAAATATAGAAAAGGGAGAGGATGGTGGACTATGTTCAACCTAGAGAGGTTATTTTACAGGGCTCCTCCTTCCCTAACCTCATTCCTTTCCTCCCGAGATGTCAAGGGCAAATCTTGTTTTGTCATCTACCAGTACTAGTTTGTTTTCCCCTTTTGGCAATCGATCAATTATCAAGTCTCTTGGCACTTGTAGAGGCCCACAACTCCCTCTTCATCAGTTATGCTCAAAATTCAGCCTATTTATAGCAGAGGATCTGTTACCTCCCTCTGTTAGTTGGGGAATCAAGGCTACTCAGCGAGGTCGGTCAATTTTCGGTGATTACCACCTCTTGAAGTGCACCACTCAGTCAATTAATACTCTGCAGTCAAGAATTTATATGGATCAGCACCTGGAATGAGCTTGCGCTGGGACAAAGGGAGACTGGGGAGCAGGCAGCCCAAGGCTGCCTGCAACCCCTCTCCATGTGCTCCAAAACCCTGGTGCTGAGGCACACTGTGCCACAGCCAGCCACACCCTGGTTGGTCAGGGGGTAGTGTGCCTCAAGATGGGGGAGCAGGCAGCATGGGGGTGGGATCTGCTGTGGAGGTCCTGCACTGAGGCATGTGGAGCCCCAGCCTATGGCTGCCTACTCCCCAGTATTGAGGCACACTGCACCTCAGCCAGCCACGGAGTGGTTGGCTGGGGCACAGAGTAACTCAATGTGGAGGCTCTGCAGCACATGGCCCTGGGCTGCCTGTTTCCCTGTCTCCATGTGCCACTCCCCAGCTGGCTGGGGCACAGGGTGCCTCAGCATGGGGGCTGCCTGCCAGCAAGCTCTGCACTCAGGCACCTTGTATCTTACCTAGCCCCTCCACCGTAGCACATGGAGCAGCAGGACAATGTGTCCTGCTGCCAAGTGCACGGGCTGGGGTGTGCACTTGAGCACAAATTTGTGCCATTGCTATTTGTGCTGCTAGAAATGCAACCCCCTGCTCTTGTGGACACAGCTTTAGGGGGCATCCACACATGTAAGCATGTGCAATTGCAGCAGCTCAAATAGAAGCAGTTCAAATTTGAACTGCTTTTTGCCTCAGTGCATGTGCTTGGATATGCACTTCGTTGTGAAGCAAATTGTGCCACTTGGAGCAAATTAACCCTGCCTGGCTCCTCCCAGATCTGCAGCCAGGGGGAGCTAGAGCCCAGGGCCAGCACCTGTGCTGTCCTCAGCAGTATAAAAAGCTGTCTTGGCAAGTAGCTCAGGGCTACTAGCTCTCAGGCACTTCTGGGGCCCAGCCAATTGGTACCTGGGGACACGACCCCTTATGCAAGCTGGACTGCTGAAGCAGCCCAGACAGTTCCCTGCACCCTTGACCCACTGCAGCAGTCTGGCAGTGGTGGCTGCTGCCTGGCTGTGACCTGCTGTACACCTGCCAGACCTGGATGGTGACTGCACAGCCAGTAGAGGGATCTGCCCCTCCGGGCCCGGTGCCAGGGG
>NW_005841916.1:3913464-3926870 GCF_000455745.1 Alligator sinensis
CCTCTGGGCCAGTTGCCAGTGGGCTGTGGCTGCAGGGTTGGCCTTTGTGTGGCACTACTGCCATGTGTGCCCCTGCCCAGTCGTCTGGCCAGCTATTGCCTGGAAGATGTTCCCAGTGTGGTGGCCTGCTTTGAACCATCAAAGAATGTCTTCCTGGCCCCAATTGGCCAGGAGGTCAGCCACCCTCAGCTGGGCCCAAGATGCCAGCTCTGAGCAAGCAGGGTCATTGGCCTCCCTAGCAGGAATTCTGGTGTTCCCTATTGGAAAACTGAAAAATCCCTGATAAATCCCAAAGTCACTCTGTAAAATACTCCAAAATTCATGTTCCTCCATGATTAAAACAAAAGACCAATATCTATAGAGAGAGAGACAGAGACAGTGATCAGTTGGGCATGTTTTCTTGATGCATCTACAGTGTTAAAGTAGTTTTGATGCCTACCAGTGTCTCTATCACCATACTAAAATGAATTCTAAATACCTATATGTTTTGCTTCCCCCCACAGAAGTAAAAGCCCCCCCCCCCACCAGGGGCCAAACGCCCCCCACAGGGGCTACTCCCCCTGCAGGGCCCACCAGCCTCACCCCAGCGCCCCGATTGCTGCCTCACCTGGCCCCATCCCCCACTGGCTCCTACAGTGCCTCTGATGGCTGCCTCAGACAGCCTCCCCCAGACCCCTCAATGGATGCCCCACCTGGCCCCATCCCCCACTTGCACCCCTAGGCCCCCATGGCTGTCCCCTCAATCCCCAGAGACCAGTACTTAAAAAAAAATTTAAAAGGGGGGGGAAAAAAGCCTCTACTTGCCATAGAAGCAGGGGCTGGGGGCGGCGCTCTGGGGCCTCCTGGCAGAGCCCCCCTTGATAGTACAGGACAGCGGGGGACAGCAGACTGGGGCCACTGGGGCTGTCATACTGGGGCTGTGTGGCTAGGGCCCCAGTGACCCAGATGGCAGCTTGAACTGCTAGTAAGTGCTGGGGGGGGGGCAGAAATTGGGTGGGCTGGGGGAGTGGGCGGGGCCAGTGGGGGTCAACAGTTCTCCAGGGCATAGCCATTGCTTTGCACAAGTGAGTATGTGGAGCCATATGTAGCAATTTTGTGTAGCACTTAAGATTAGAGATAGGGGTCAATTCTTGAAAATGTGGCTGATTCCTGATCCCAGGTTCCATTACTAATGCTATATGCTATGCCCCTGGTCAATTCAGTGCATGTAATAAAGCTTCAGTTCTTCAACTTGATACTTCTTCATTTACATTTCCAGAGACTGCTTTAGCTCTTTTTCATAGACAAAGCTGTGCTTATACTCAGCTATTATTTACCAAAAGAGGGTATGGTACCACAACAAATAAAGAATACTGCAGTAATGTTAACTTAGCAAAAGATGGATTTGTGAGGAAAGGAGGAAATCTCTGGGATTTTTAAAAATTGGTGTTTGAAATTACTCACCCATTTCAGATATTACAGTAACACACAGGAAAATTGATTAGATGGTAAAGGGTAGGTGACTCGGACAGAGGCACATGCTCCATCAGATCATGTATCAACTATTTTTACCAGAAAAGTATTTTATAAATCATAGTAAAATAGGGCTAGCAAGGGACCTCAGGAGGTCATTTAGTCCAATTTCCTATTCAAAGCTAGATCATTGCTCTCTAAACCATTGTATCCCACTGTTTTTCTATCCTGCTTTTAAGACATCCAAAGATGGAGAGTCTATAAGCTCTTTGTACACACTAAGTATTTTTCATATATTTACATTATACCAACATATATATATATTGTATATTGTTAAAGAATCAAGTGCTATTTATTAGCTGAATCAACAGCACCTTCAGTTTTTTACCAATTCTGCAAGAAGCCACTGGGAACACAGATGTCAGCTATGGGGTCATTTTTATCACTAACAAGTTGTTAAGATGTATACTATGGGAATTATATGGAGAATACTAGTAGAATATCTTTATACACAACAATCATGCAGACTCAAAAACATGATCACTTACTTAACAGTAAAGGTATGAAAGGTAATCTGATATCCCAAAATTGATTTTTTCCTTTTTAATTAACATATTAAAAGAGTTGTGCTAATGGGAGGCCAAGGGCCTACAACACAAAATGATTTAAAGCTAAATAACTCATTCAATTAAGAATTTTCAAAAGTTTTTACTTACTTAGCTTAAAATCACTACAAGTATTAGTAACACTTTACTTTATTATAAAGTTTTGTATTTCTGCTCTCCCCTTTTCTGTAAGTCACTGTCAACTATGGTCTAAATGCAGTAAAATAAAAACTGTATATTATAAGACTATTTTGAAAATCATTAAGTGTGCCTTTTAATCTTCAGTGATTGAAAGCCAAGCGTGTCCTGGCTTGGAAAAAAAGGATTAGTAATTTATTAAATCTTCATGGTATTTTTTTTTGTAGTAGTCAAGCAATAAAAAAAGAAACACTGATGCCTTCTACAGGATATATTTTGATATTTACAAACAAAGCTCATTGACACCCAAAATCCTTTTTAATATGCTAAGAATAAATATTATTAGTATACGAGAATTTATAGACCAAATACAATTCTAAGCATCTGGATTAGACTATAGAAGAACATTAGGAAAAAAAGTCCAAAACAAGTAAGCATTACCTAATTTCAGGCTAGACTTACAAAACATTGAAAAGCCTCACTAAGTATTAGACCTGTGCAAAACAGCAAGTAGTTGCTTCGGATTTGGATATGGCTGATTCGGAGAGACAGTGATTCGATTTGGTGATTTGAATCCAGATATTTGGTGCTGATTTGGAGATTTGACCATAGACTAAACATTAGTCCTTGACCAAGGCATTAGTCCTTGACCATGTTGGACACAGCTGCCTCCAGCTGGTGAGTCTGTTGTGGTGGGTGAAGGGAAAGGGTGTTGGGGGGGCAGATCAACCTCCCCATAGTGATGGAGGGATTGGGGCTGGGGCTGGGAGAAACTGCCCAGCCAGAGCGGGGGAGTGCGGGACTCAGGGAGGGGGGCTCCCACCACTGTGCATGTCCAGCCAAGGAGCTGCTCTTCTGGTGGCTCCTCTGGTGGCTCTCACTGCCTTTCTGGGAGGACATGGGAGTAGGCATGTGCTCCTGAGTCTGTGCAGGGCAGGCTGAACCAGGCTGTGCTCTGGATGGGTGGCAGAAGGTGCTGGGAGCACAGGCTATGACCTCCCATTGCTCGCCCAGCCAGGGAGGGGAGGCACGGGACAGTGTTGCTATGCTGCCTTGGACAAGTGATGTGCAGCGGTGGAAGGCACACCAGCCTCCCCATGCCTCCCGGATAAGCTTTGGCTTTGCCTCACCAGGAGAGCAGCAGCAGGGCATGGGATTCAGGGAGGTGCCAGCAGCAGGGGCTATGGGGAATTTTAGGGTGGCTGCAGCCCACCCAAGCCCAATTTCACTGCACTTTGTGGGGTGGGTGGAGTCAGGGCTGCACTCTGGGTTGCAGCTTGGGCTAGCCACCTGGAGCACAGCCCTCGCTCCACCCGCCCCGTGGAGCACAGCCCGGTGGCGGGAGGCTGGGTCTCCCCACAACCTGGCCCAACCCGTCCTGTGCAGATCCTGGGGCACAAGCCTGCTCCCATGCCCCCCCGGACCTGTGGCAAGAGCTGCCGGAGGAGCCATTGGAAAGAACAGCTCCCTAACTGGCAGTCCGCATTGGCAGGAGCTGCCCTCTCAGAGTCCTGCCCCCCTCCCCCCCCCGGCTGAGCAGCTTGTCCCAGTCCCAACCCCAGCCCCAAGCTCTCTGTCACTGTGGAGGGGTTGATCTGCCCCCCATGCCCCTTCCCTCCCCTCTCTGCCTACCACAACAGACTTTCCAGCTGGAGGCAGCTGTGTCCAGCCTGGTTGAGGACTGCTGCCTGTTTAGTCTATGGTTGAATCTCCGAATTGGCACCGAATCTCTCCAAATAGATTTGGAGGCTTCCAAATTGATTCAGACCTTTTAATAGGTCTCCCAATTGGATTTGGATTTAGAGATTTAGGCTAAATCTCCTCCAAATTGAATTGGCTATGAAAGCTTTGCACGGCCCTAATTACCAGAACATTTGAGAGAAGCTATATGTGGCTTGGGAGATGTGTAAAAAAATTGTATTTTAATTTGAGATTTTATATTAATTCTAACTTGAAATTCAAACTGAAGGTCAAAAAAACAATGAATTTACTTGGATGGAAGCTGATAAAGGGAATAAAAAGACTTTGAGGAGCTTTAAGTAGACTGAAGAAAATTACGGAAATGAGCAACATGTTAGTAAATTAAAATTAATGTTAATAAATGCAAAGTAATGCACATTGGAGGAAAAGATTTACCCTATTACAAGGTTCTAAATAACTATATCAATACACAGGTTTTATTTTGCTTATCTTTTAAATATATTTTGTCTAGAAAACACACAGAGCACTATATAAAAAAAAATCACTTCATTCATCATTTTAATGAAGATGTTCTTATCTTAAAAAATGCTCAGAAATGTCATTAGCACATTGCAGAGCAGACCAATCTGCCATCAATTTAAAAAAATGTAAATTACAGTGCCGTAAATCTGAAAAGGTGGAATTTCCTCCTGAGAACAAATTACTCCTGCTCTTTCAGGATGGTGCTTTGGCCTTCCTCATTTCCCAGCAGTCAGTTACATCCACTGAGGCATCACACTGATCATTTATGGTCTGAAGACAACATTAATTACAGTAATACCCTTGTACTAAAAATCTTGACAGTATTGATTTTTAGAGTGTAACTGCATTAGGTTTATTTTTTATTTTATGGATTTCTAATGAGGTCTTTCTCACTGATTTGTTGCAAACATCTTTAGGATTGGGGGGAAATGTCCACACATTTTATACTGATAACTGTATATTTTTTTCATGAAAAAATTCCCATAGTTTTACATGATTTCACCTTTACTTACTCTCCTACATCCTAAAACAGTAGATTTAATTTACTATTGAATGAGTGATGAATAACACCTACTTTCTTCATGTATTATGAAATGATGCTATATAATGTCTAGATGGCTGGGGACATTGGCATACGGACATACCTCTGGGTATTATAAAAGTGGCTGCAGTCATGAATAGAGAGAGGTAGTTAGCCATGATAGTCTGAAATCAGGCAGAAGGCAGGGTAGCAATTCCACCCTGTGGTTATGAAATCAAGGGCTCAGTTGAATTGAGAAATACACCAAAGATTATGTATAATAAAAAGAAATCTACTTTCCACAAATACATGAATTTTAGAGTCTGTTTAGAAAATGTTACATTTTATCAATCTTAACACCTAAGCATCCCTAAAAGTTAAAACCTGGAGAAGCCTGTAAAACTACCTGAATAACATTATTAAAAGAACTTACAAGCATTCAGAAAATCCAAGGAGCCCACTAAACAGATCTTTCACACATGGTATAATGTTCCAGTGACTTCTGTGCTCATAAATGTTAATCTTACTGCAAAATGCAGCGATCTTCCATGGAGTGTAAACTTCAATTACTTTCCGACACCCCACAAACAGAGGTTGCTAATGAAAGTTTAAAAAAAAGATTAAGAATAATTGAATCAACTCTCCCACCTCTGCTCTCCCTTCAGGTCCCATCTGAAAGGATATTACTTTCTTTTTATCATGTAAGAGGTAGAACACAGATCTTGAGATTATGTAGATGTCAGCCTTCTCTCTCCTTTACCTCTCTTTAATAACAGTTCTACAGCAGAAAATCTCTGCAATCAAAATGTGGATGGATATTTTAATGTATTGTTCCTTCCTTAAAGGAATTTTAGTTTATTTCCATAGATTACCAACCATCTAAAATAAAAACTAATTATGTAGTAGGCTTAATTTATTTACTACAGGAAATGAAGGAATTTAACATTGCTTAAGATTAAGACCATTAATTTCTGAATTTTTAAACATAGTTTTAACCTCTGCTACATGGCCATGAGTTCATAAATACTATGGGCTTAATTTTGTTGCCATTAATTTCAGTGACAGTAGCAAATAAACAAACAAACCCCTAAAACCTCCATAAATAGGATGTTGCAACACTAATAGGATGTTGTTAGTGTGAAATATTCTAGGCACAAAAACTTTAACATGGTAACAGTATTTACAAACCTGTATATAAAATACAGTTGGGTCTTGATTTACATGGTATTGTTTGCATGGTTTCAGTTATGTATGGTCAATTAATTGTGACCCTTTATTTTTGTACATGGTATAGATTCACTTTTACATGGTAGACTGTGGTTGCCAAGGTGCGCAGATGCATCTAGAGTCAGCTGGTCATTTCCCACTGCCCCCTCCACCACGTTGCTCTCAGTGCGTGATCGAATATTGTCTCATAATCATGTTGTCTGCTTGCCTTTATCCGCTGTGTATCACCCTTAATAAGTGTTTACCATGAGCTCAAAGAGGAAATTGAGAGAAAGTGGCTCAAAAAGTGATACGTCAAGTGTGAAGAAGCAGAAAAAAGTGTTGCCTTTAGTATAGAAAGTGGAAATGTTGGATAGGCTCACTAAGGGTGAAAGTTCATCATCTGTGTCTAGGTCTTATGGCCTTAATGAGTCGACCGTGCATACCGTGAAGAGAAATGATTAAAAAATTAGAGCAAGTGTTGCGGCAAGTGCACCAAAAGGTACTAAAGTGTCATTCTATACTCACGATACTACAATACAAAAGATGGAGAAAGTGCTGAACATGTGGATTGAGGACCAAACACAGAGAAGAGTTCTACTGGAGGGGCCAGTGATGCAAGAAAAAACTAAGAGATTGTATGATCACTTAAAACGGGATGCTGCGTCAACTTTGGGGGAGAGCAGTATAGCCAAGGAATCTACTTTTATATCCAGCAAGGGATGGTTTAAGAAATTCAAAAGGAGTTATTGGCTACATAATGTTAAACTGGTCAGTGAAGCTGCATCTGCAGACCATGAAGCAGCAGCAAGGTTTCCACCCGAGCTGGCTGAACTCATTGAGAGAGGTTACAAACCAGAGCAAGTTTTTAATGCAGATGAGACTGGCTTATTTTGCAAATAGATGCGAAAGAGAACCTTTCTTTCAAAAGATGAGAAAGCTGCTCTTGGTTTCAAGGTTGCAAAAGACTGACTGACTCTTCTCATCTGTGGAAATGCAATGGGGGACTATGGTAAAACCAATGCTCCTTTACCCCTGTGCGCTTTATGGTAAAACCAATGTCCAGAACCCCTGTGCGCTCAAGGGCAAGGATAAATATCAGATACCTGTGTTTTGGAGGTCTAATCAGTGTGCATGGGTCACTTCAGTGTGTTTTATGGACTGGTTTCATAGTTGTTTTGTGTGTGAAGTGGAACGCTACCTTGTGTCAAAGAACCTGGCATTTAAAGTCCTACTGATCCTTGATAATGCTCTGGGCCACCCTGAAAGACTTCAGGCTGTGCATTCCACTGCGGAGGTGGTTTTTCTGCCTCCAAACACCACATCACTCCTCCAGCCCCATGACCAAGATGTTATTACAACTTTTAAAGTTTATTATACTCGCTGCACCTTTTTCCACATCCTAGATGTTATGGACAGTGATCCAAGTTTAACAGTGACCCAGTGCTGGAAGGATTACACTATAGCAGAGTGTATTAAAAAATATAATGAGTCTCTGGATGAAATAAAGTCTTTGACCATGAATGCATGTTGGAAAAACTTGTGGCGAAAGGCAGCAAATGATTTTTGTGGTTTCCTCAAAATGCAACATGAGGTGGAGGAAATTACAGAGCTGGGTCATCGTGTCGGAGGGGAGGGATTTGATGATCTCCAGGCAACAGAGATAGAGGAGCTAATCAAGTTCCACACCACCAAGCTCAATGAGGAAGAGCTGGAGGAGCTGATTCAGTCAAGCACCAGTGATGAGCATAGTGAGGAGGAGGAGGAGGTGGCACGGAAGCTGCAGCTGACAAAGAAGAGTCTGGATAAGGGTTTTTGATTGGCGAAGGAATCCAGAGACCTATTGTTTGCTAAGGATACATTCATGGAACATAACTTGGAATTCAAGAGAGAGCTTGAGGGTGCGCTGGCTCCTTACAGGGAAGTTTACAAAGACATGCAGAAGACAGCCAAACAACTGATCATCACCAGTTTTTTTCCCCCATGTCTTCTGTCATCATATTAAGTTCATCCTGAACATCAGTAAAAGTTAGTAGCAAGTTTAAATTTAATTAATTTTTTAAAAAGAAAACCTATAATGGATAAATTAGGGAGGTCATCTTGTGAGCCTGGATCCTAAATTCTTATTTTCCATAGACCCTTGGTATCTTTTTATGTGATTTCTATTTGCATGGTGTTTTTTCAAGAACATAACCACTGTATAAATTGAGGCCCAACTGTATATCCATTTGACTGTCAAATCTTCTGCCCTTAACCAATACACAAAGTACTTTACTTATAGGTTACAGATTTTTTTCAGGCTACCAACCTGAAAAGAGTAAGTCATTTATTAATGCTGGACAGATGCTGCCAGATAGGAGAAACTGTAAGACTAGGGCTATCCAGAGCACAATTCCATTTCCCAGTGGATTTCAATATTTCTAAATTTGGTTTCATTCTGAGGAATTTGTAAAAGATGGCAACACCAGGAACTGTCTAAATTGAACTGTTTCAGGGTGCAAATACTCATCACCTTTGTGCTGCTATAACAATTTTTATAATGGTACAAAGGGAAAGCAAACAGATATTCCCATTGTTTTACATGATTTCACCTATACTATTTGTTGTGCCACAAATGCCCAGTCTGGTGGCCTGACAAAAGGTGGTAAAACTTTCTGCTGCTTGATTTCTGCAGGTATTCATTAGCTTTATGGTTGGGAGAGTGCGGGCAGCCTGGATCTGCCCACCCTGTCTGGCTGCCCCAGGCAGACTATCCTAGGGATTGGGGTGGTGGGCAACTCCTGTGCATCCTGGGAATTCCCAGGTAGGATCAGGTCCCTCAAGCCTGAAGAGTGCCTGCCTGTCTTTCTCTTGTCACAGAGACATGACCTAGAGAATCTCTAGGTATGCTGCTGAAAGAGAGGAATATGTTATCCATTGCCCCTCAGGACCAATGGGTGGGACAATGGACAATGTATGTTTTGCCCAATGAAGTAGATCAGCTGTGCCAAGACACATCTTGATACAGCTGATCTGCTTCATTCAGTGACATGTGTTCATACCCTCATTGGAGCACTTCAATTTTGTTGAAGTTTGAATCAGCAAACTTAAACAAAAAGGGGTTTCTTTGGAATTTTTCCGATCAGTTCTACACCAGAGCTTTGGATGCTGACAAGACAAGCATTGAGGGGCTTGGGGTTTTGTTTGTTTGTTTTACTTCATAACTGAAAGACACTATGCAGCTTTTTTTCAAGAGGTGAAGAAATGCAAATGACACACTACATTTTAGACTGTAGTACAAACTAATAAATCTGAAGGAAGAACAGAGAGGATATGAGCACACACATTTGGAACTATTTTATGGCAAGATCTTGTGCTGTGGCGCTCAAGTTACAAACAGATATTTTAATTCCAGCAACAAAAATACTGTGTTGAAAATTTAGAAAGAGATGTTTTTAATATTCTACCCAAGAACTTTTGTTTCCAATTATGCAAAATCTTTTTGTCATAATGTTTTTATAAAAGTAGTCTTCTTTTTAACCCTTTAGATATGATCAATTTCGTTTGCATTTTGCTTCTGCTGGCCACCAAACACCTATATTTGAAGTACAAGCAAACCTGGCTATTGTTGAAAACCTATCATCCTTGCTATTAAAGAACATACAATATACATTATTGACTAACTGTATAATTGGGAAATATATTACTTAAGATGTATATATTAGATTTAGATGTATTTATTACATTTATATGCCATCCTTGGCAACAAAGGCTGAGAGCAGCAATTATATATGCACATCAAATATTCTCAGTGGGCATTTAGCTACTTGAAACTGAAGTAACTGAATGTAAAACTGTTGAATCCCAAATGCACACACATTTCTGCATGCTGATCTTGCAATTTGACCTTTCAGTGGGGTGTATACATAGTTCCCACAATGACTAAATATCAATTGCATATCTGTAAAATTCAACATTCCTATCTCATCCCATGAAATCAAACAACAAAACTGCAGAGCAGGTCAATACAAACAGGATTCAAGTCTTCAAATATTCATACATATTTGTTTTATAATGTGCAGGTTGAATGAAACAATATATTTACCAGCTCCTCTTTTTGACCTTTAATAGTTTAAGTTTTGCTTTCCTTTTTTTTTTTTACATATATATTTTTGGAGTTTAAGAATGATAATACCTTGAACTTAAACATTCTGGAGTTGAAACTTTAAATACACAGGGGAAAAAAAACCTTTAAACATACTTGTTACTTGTATATGCATATGAATTCTGAAGCCATTACCTCACACTAATGGAAGGTTATTTACTATGTTTCTGGCATGTTATACCTATCCATTATCCAGGTGTAATGGTCCAAGAGATACCTGTTTACCAATGAATGTTGCTATAAATTATTTCCTGTCATCTCACTGTGATAGTTTTGGGGTTTTTTTGGTTTTTTTGTTGGGGGGGGGGCAGGGGGGAGGGAGAGGACTATTACCCTGATGGTGAAGTGTCATTTCTCTTAGCAGAGTGTAGGAATACATAGGGTCTGTCTTTTTTCCATTATAGTCATCCTATTACTGACTGAAATGAAATATGAATCTGTATGCAGAAAAACCTCATTGTTTCTATGCAGGAGAAGATGATTTGGACTCATTCCCAATAATTCCCTCATACAGTGAAACTATAAACATTGTAAGACTTAACCTAAACCTAAAGATAAGCCACAACTTCATTGAATGGAACTCCCATAAAGTGTACACTGATACAATTTGCTCTTCTGACCTCCCTTCTGTTCATTTATCCAGCTGTGGAACAGCTGGCAAATAGATAGGAACGGATGTGAGACAGTATTGAACCTTCAGATAATGATGGGCCTTAAATACACTCATTCTCTAGGGGGAGAGGGAGAGAAGGGCAGCAAGCATATGAATGCACTGTTGATATCAACACTTCATCTTTCTGAGACCTATTTAATCATTTACATTGACATAAGACCCAGCTACTACACAGCAGGATTTTAAAAATAAATCTGATGTCTTAAGAAGATGTATTTCATGCAAGTTGTGTTTTTATACAACTGAGCAACAGCTTTATTGAACAGTGTAAGACTAAATTTTAGAACAGCCTTTTAAACACAGTGGAAGCTCCTTGTATTTCATGTAAGAAAAGGTGGTATGCTTGTGGCTCCTAGGGAAAAGGAAGGGGATAAAATATAAGTAAGAAAACTAGAATATCAAAGTGGATGGCTGCTATTTCAGGATGTGCCCACTGGAGCAATTGAGAAACACTTGATCTAGAGTAGAAAAGATGTGAAAAAGACAGGCAGAATCTGGCCCCAAAGTTTGTATCTGGCAAGCTACTCCCAAGCTAATCATTATTAGGTTAGTTCACTGCTGGAATGACAGCCACAGGAAACAGATGTGATTCTGTTGTGTTAAATGACGCTGCTTCGGTGCAGGACTTAACTAGCATCCTGTGATCATGTAAGGGATCACCTTTGGCAGTTGCCAACTTTCAGTCACTAACATTTTATTACAGTAAATTTGAGAGCAGTGTGTGTTAGTCTCTTTCTTAAGTAAAGAGAGGGAGGGAGAAGAGAAGGGATCAGGAAACAAAAGATTTGAAACATTAAGAGTCATTATTATTAAAGTGATATTAATGTTCTCCTATCATTTAATCCAATAGACCCATCTCCATATAGTAAATAGTTGATAACAGTTTTTACTTCAATACAGGCAGAATATCTTTGATGAACTAGGAAGTGTCAGTGGATTTCATGAAGGGTTTTTTTTTTGTAAGTGAATTAAAACTAGGCTGGGGACAGAAATTACACATAAACTGGTATAATAAGTGATCAGAAACCAGTTCAACCCTGAAACATAAAATAAGTTCGCTGCACATAAACCACTTTCAAAATGCCTGAAACGAGTTTAAGATAAACCTGGATAGATGCAGTATCAAATTGGTTTATTGAACTTCTGTCCCAGATCCCCTCCAGATTCAACTTAACTCACAGTCCACCATCTCAGAATACTTTGTACCTGCCCTGGAAGCCCAAACCTGGAAGTTTGGCCCAAGCTGTCTGTTCCAGCAGAGAAGGGCAGCATGCTCTAGCATCCCCCCAGCTTCTGGCCTGGGTCACTGCAGGCCTGTAGCTGCATGTTTGGAATCAAAAGTGAATGCCTGTTCACTTGCTTATCAGTGCAATCAATGCAGCTTAGATTAACCTGCAAAGATTGAATCAATTCAGCCTCAGGCTTTTTGACTGCCTGTACTTGGCCTCTGTGTCCTTGTTAAAAAATGTTGAAGTGGTATTGTAGTCATGATGTTGTAAGTGTTTTTGTTGATATCCTTTAAGGGACCAACTGTATAGCTGGGGGGAAATGTTAGACAAAAGGAACTTTAGATCACATAAAGAATAGCACTTTGTGCCCAAAAGCTTGTCTAACTTCTCTCCTAAATATACGGTTGGTCCAAAAAAGATATCAGCAGCCAGCTTCTCTGGCTGAGAGAGACATTCAAATACAGATTTTCTATGCTAATTTTGCAGTTCACCTTTAAAAGATGATTTTTTTTCACAGTTTGGTTCCATTCCTATAGCATATACAGATGGTCTTAAATTTACAACTTATCCACAGCCTCAATGAAGTCAACATGATTCCATATTGGCACATAGTTTCAACACTATGTTAATTTGATTACAAGTTTGGCTGCATGCAAACTAAATTAATCAATATTCAACAGTCACTAAAGCCGGGTAAACTGTCAGTATAAAGGAAGCCAACAGGCCATTAAGAAGGCAATTCTTTAATTATTTACATATTTATCATATTCAATGGCATTTAAAATTGTGTTTTACTTATTTCTATAGTTGAGATATATATTTAATTTTTCAAGAACAAGTATTGAAGTGTTTTTAGCAGGGTGTTTTTTAAAGGTTTTTAAAATTTGAATTTAGATATTAAGGCAGCCTTGTATGCCACTGTGGAATACAGATTGTCAGTGTGGCTTTGATTTAAATAATTTAGTTAAAAGATTTTCCTTTTTATATTCTGCATGTTTGGAAGTCATGTTTCAAAGCTGTGAGGTATTATTTATCGGCTGTAAAAAAGGAACACATTTCCATTTTTGACAATTTAATGAAGCCATGATGAAAAACTACAACTTTTTGGGAGATTTTCTGGGAAAGATTTCTGGGAGATTTGCTGCACTAGAAATCCTGGCAAGAGAGGGAGCGTACATATGTTTCAGCCTGCAGCCACCCCCTCTTCCTGTAGGGA
>NW_005841916.1:3926901-3943618 GCF_000455745.1 Alligator sinensis
TGAGCTCTGGTCATGGGGAAATGCCCCTGTGCTCACCACACTCTAAGGCAGGGGTGGACAGGGCAGTGGCAACTCACTCTCACGATCAAGAGGAGTCAAGTGGCAGGGAAATGCTTCCAGCACCTCCCTGAGATAAAAATGAGTCTGGTCTAGAAAAAGTGTTGGGAAAACTAATACTCAACTCCTCCCAGTCCCTGGCAGGAGTTGACCAAAGCAAACAGGCATTTGTTCCAGTGCAAGAAACTCTCACACAGGTGAGATTTTCCTCATCAAAGGTGGAAGATATGTCTCACAGATCTGCCAGGTTTGCTCCATAAGAAACCAAAATTTCTAGCAGGAGAGCAGGCTTTCTCCTACTAGAAATGTAATACCCATTCACATACTGTAATATCAAATGTCAAACGGCTGTTTCAAGAGGAAAAGGTGAACTACTATACAAAAAAAGATTTCCTAGTCTATACAAGAGAGTGCAGCAAAGATACCTGCAACAAAACCTCTCAAGATCTGGCAACACCATGACTGGTATGAAAGGATTAGAACTGCATATAGTGGGCTGTTATTTTTTTTTACATAACAGTCTCATCTTTGCGGAGAGGATTTATACAGATTTTTAGAATAAGAAAGTAGCCAAGAAAGCAAGGATTTGAAACATGTCTTGAAGAGGGACCACAACTGTAGTGAGGAATGGTTGCATGAGTAGAACTTGGCATACATTTTTGAAGGAGTCTTTTTTTTCTAAAGCCAAAAACATTTTACTACACAAAGAAAAAATTATGAATAACATTTAACTAAAACCTTAAATTTATTTTCATGTTAATGCCAGGACAGAATCTCTCATTTTTACTAAGTGGCTGATGGAAAGCCAAGTACTGTATCTCATGTTATGGACAATCCACTTTATCTTAACTAGGAAAGTCTAAATCAGGTGGTCCTGCAGGCTGGATAGGGATCAAAGGGTTTCTTGTGCAGGACACAAGCCACCATCAGTAGTGAGGCGCAGGTCAGGAACAAAGGAGGATAAATGCCACAGCTGCTCTCACACACCCTTTCCCCCTGCTGCTGATTTTAGTCAGCAGTGACAACCAAAAACCCCAAGTCTGATAATAGGCCAGGCAGTTAGGGAGTGAGCAGTGTCCACCTCCTGGGGGCTACCAGTTGGGCAGCCCTGTTTTAAACAAGGTCAGTGCACACGTGTGTCCACCAAAACTTCTATTCTGTGTCCTCTACATGACACCTCCCAAACCCAACAGCTTACTTCTCTACTTCGATTAGATGGTCTTCTCAACCAAATGATGACTCTCAAACCAAATCCTGAGAGAGTTTTTCAATATTTTGTACAATATTTTGTCCTACTAGCAGCCCACAAACTCCAGCGATTGCCTCCCCAGTGACCACATGGTGAGGAAAGGCCCAGGGGCCAGTGCACCACCTACGTTGAAGGAAGTGGGATCTGTGCACTGCCTGTACAGCCACAAGGGAGTGGGGATACTGGGGGGGGGGTACCCCTGCAACATGCTGCCTCCCTGGCCATGCTGAAGTTGGAAGGCTCTGTAATAACATATTTATCCAAATCTAAGAGAAATTGAAATTTAAGATGACCCCCCCAATAATTAGATTTTATATGTGAAAAAAATATAAATTTGTTATAATTTTCCAAGTATAGAAGCTAATTAATTGGAGGGTTGTCTTAAATTAATCCACCACACTGCTGCAGTGGGGAAAACAGTATTAGGGGTCAGAGGGCTAAGCAGCCCCCCTTGCCTTTGCCCCAGCCCCATTTCTTCCTTCCATGTGATGCCAGCACCCCCTGCTGCCTGCCCCCTCCCCATGCTTTCCCACAGCCTCTGCTTCCTTCCCTTCCCCACTCCCTCTTACTGTGAGACATGGCTCTGGCTCCATCCTCTCCCAGGGCAGAAAGTATATGGAAGAACATCCCCTGCCTGGCTATAGAGTAACATCCTAGAGCTGGAGCTGCACCACTTCTGATTGGCTAAGCAGGGGACAGCATTTCCATGTGCTTCACACCCCAGGAATAAATGGAGCTGGAGCCTCAGCTGTGCCTGACAATAACAAGAGGGAAGGTCAGCGGGGAGGAGCAGAGGCTGTAGAAGTAAGAGAGGTGGGGGGCAGGCAGCTTCTGTGTCTCTGCCTGGTACCAACTCGGGCTCAGGGTGAGAGTCAAAGCCATGGAAGCTGCCTGTCAGACCCCTGCCTTATACTCAAATCCAAGATGAGGGGCTCTCCCCCATGTTGAATGTGGAATAATACCTCATCTTGCATTCAAGCAAATATGGTAAATTATTATAATCTTCTTTACAGTCGGTAACAACTGAATATATAAACCCACATGCACATTATTTCTTCACATATACCCTCCACAAGCAGGATAATGTACATACAATTATTATAAGGGGTTTCTCTAACCAGTTTCTATGAAAAAAGGTTCAGATGGTGATGGCAAGCTCAAGTTTCTCTGCACAGTAGAAACAAAGGCTGCCTACAGATGTGCTCATATGCCTTCTAATTAGAACACTCCAGCATTGCCTGACCATCACATCTGTTAAACCACACCCTGCTGCATTTCACAATGGCTGCATGGGTGCTTTAACTAACCTTTGTTGAATGAGCTTTAGTTAAAATGCCTCTGCAGCCATTTTGAAAGGGGGGGGGAGCGGGGGGCGGGGGTTAATACATATGACAGTGATCCATTTTAATTAGAGCAGTTGTCCAGAAACTGTTCAAATTAAAACAGCCTCCCCATGCACACCCCCAAGTACATGTATAGGCAGCCAAATATCACATTTATTGCCTATAACCCATGACAACTCACTCACTCTTCGTATAAGCCTTGTTAAAATGTGAAGATATTTTTCTAGTTCACTAATTATAAACACATAAAATGTAACTGAAATTAATTAAGTAAAATGCTTGTCAGCTGAAAATGGTTTATATTCCTTCCATTGATATTTTTTTCAATACGTTTCAATGTTCACCTTTTAAAAATGTTTTGTGTGGTGAGAGAACACAATCTTGCTTTCTTTCAGCAGCAAAGGGCAAACTTGAAGAGACCAGAGGCTGATACTTCAGAGAGAAATTTGTATTTTCCAATATGAAGATATTGTTTTTAATCCACTTGCAAGAGTGAAAGAAAAAACAATTACACATACACACCCATACCTCAGCCAGGTTACAGCGCTGTGATCCAGAAAATAATTTTTTAAAATACCTGTTTTCAGAGACCATCATAATAATGTAGCATGATATACACAAACAGTAGATATACTGCTAACTAATCATGTTTCCTTTGAGTAAAAATTAACCCAAACAAAGAGGGAAGGATAAATATTGTAGTTACTGACCAAAGCATTTTTCAAAAGTGTTTCTATTTAAAGATATGCAGAGCTTGTATTTTTACTTCTTAAGACAACTTTGGATGACAAAAATTCAACATTACTGGGCTTGGAGTTTGCCCTCACTTCCCTCCTTTTCTGTTTGTTTTCTTGTAGACTTACTTGTCAAACTGTCATACATCAGCCTTATTACTAACCATGTGGATTGAATCAAAACAATCAGCCAAGACAGGCAGTGTCCCAGTTTCAAAGGGACCCTGTTTCCATTCTTTATTCACCTGCATACAATTGTAATCCTTCTGCAATATAGTTTAAAAAAAAAAAAAGCAAAAAAAAAGCACCTATGAAGAATTTGTCCTGACACCAAGAACATGGCTGAGTATTCTGGAGTTACATTGAACATAGATATCCATAATTCAAGCCACAAAGTGCCATAAAATCTATCATAAAGTAAGCTATCCTACTATACAAGGTAAGAATATGCACGGTTTCTCTTTTCCTTCAGCATGCAATGTCCTAAATAAAACTGGAAATTGCCAATGATAAGCAGTAAGCAGCTATTTTTTAATGTAACTTTGACTTCTCATCCTTTAGAAAACACATTTTTATAACTGCATGCTCTGTTTACATTTAACTGTGCACAGGTATATTTACTGCAATCTGCCTGTAAGTGAAAATGTATTATTGTTTGGCGTACACATAGTGTGAATGTGACACAGAAGCATAAGAGTCCTGTTAATAGTTTATAGGGTTTAGCCTGATGCCTCAACATAGCATGAAAGAATAAAATGTACTTTGGAAAAGAACTCAAATATCCATCTTTATAAAGTAACATGGACAGCAGCACTTGAAAAAAAAATTGGTGCCTACCATTAGGTTTCTATGCCAGTCACATGATTTCACTTCCCCCAACTAAAATCAGTGGGAGTAGCTGGGTCCACAGCACTGTTGAAAATCAAACTTCTTATTTAGGAACCTACATACAAATTAAAGGGCGTAATCTTAATATACTAATCAGAGTCTGACTTTGTTTTGTTGCATGATGTAGATTTTGAAAAAAAAAATTGGAAGAGTCCTGCTCACTTTTCTCTTCCTACTAATACTATTAGGCAAGATTCTCACTCTTTTTATGACCTATAAATCACCTAGATCAGGCTAAGCAGGATTTAAAATCCATTAAACTAATCAGAAAATAATTCCCCCTGTGGAAACACAGTGCAAGACACCTTAATTACTACTTCACAAGGACACCATTAGGACAGGGACAGACATTCAGAAAGCCCAAGCCTGAATTGATTCAATCTTTGCAGGTTAGTCTAGCCTGCAGAGATTGAACTGATTTGCAATTGGATAGACATTCACTTTTGATCCAGAAAATGCAGGAATATGCCTGCAGTGGTTTAGGTTAGAAGCTAGGCTCAGTGCCTCAGGCTAGAGCGAGCCCTCCTTTCTGTTCCACAATGCTGAGCTGATGGGGGCAGGATATGGCCAGGCCCTGGCAGAACGCTATGATTAGGGTGGGGTTTAAACCCCCACCCTGGTCTGCATAGTCCCTGGCCGGGGTATGCCTGGAGAGGGAGGGAGAAGCAGCCCTTGCCAGGCTTTACCCCAGTCCCTTCTTGCTACTCAAGGGGTAGGAGTGTTGCCAGCCCCCAGCCCCCAGCTACCACTCTGAGGCAAAAGGGGGAGACTGGGGGCGGGGGGGAGAGAAGGGAAGACTTCTTGTGTGGAGTGCATGCATCTGTTGATGATACTGAGCTTTTCAATCTCCCTCTCCCTGCTTCTTCATACCGTCTGCAACACACTGATGGTACTCATAGGTCCCATGCATTGCAAGCCAGGTCATTTCTCACACCTCTCTCTGTCCCCTCTTTAACACTGTCAGATTAGAGGCTTTGAAGCAAACTAGCAGACAGCTTATCAGAACACAAAGCTTATCAGCCTATCAAAAAAACAAAAAACATTTTTTTCTAAGATATTTGGAAGGAAGAACAAAGGGACATTACCAGCTGACCTGCTGATTAATTCCCAAAAGCCCTCAGCAGACACCGTTCTGTCTGCCTTTGTTCAAGTGAAATTGGAGACATGCACATAGACACCTCTCAGCATTAGCAAGCACGGGGGTGGCATGACTGTAGCCAGATGCTGGCTGGGGTCCATGCCACTGGGGTCTGTGCTGTGGAAGAGGGGAGGGAGGGGGCGATCCCTGTTTGAGCAGTGAGCGTGGTGGGGTGGGGCAGGGGGAGGCCAGGCAGACACTGCTGTGCCTGCAAACTCCACCTCCTTCTCAGCCAGCTGGAGCTCTGGCTAGGGAGGAGAGGGGAAAGGCCAGCCCTGCTCTCTGAAGCAGAAAGCCCAGCCCTGCCCAGGGCTGAAAAGCATGCTAGGATGCTGTGAGACTCTGATTTAACTTAAACCAGGAATTTTATGGCTTATTTTGATTGACATTTAAGGTACAACATGAAGGGCTACAAGTGGATCAACCAATGGACAAATGCTATTCTATTTATGTCATCTGTCTCATTGATGATGTTTAGGGATAGATTTGGAGACATTCTGAATGGTAGTTTAGTGGCAGATGTGCTACATGGTTTTACTCCTTATATTGTGCTACCCAGAGGTGGGTAATTATTTCAGCTAGAGGGCCACTTAATTGCTTTTGATGAACTGATGAGGGCTGCAAGAGTAGCCCTGCCCCTTGACAGGTGCCCCACCACCTGATTGCCATCCTGGGACTGGAAGTCCCACCACTAACCCATGACCTTTGCCATTGGAAGTCCCCCTCCTTTCCCTGAGAAGTACTCCTTTGGGGAGGGATTTGCCACCTTGAAACCAGAAAAAAATTCATATACTCAAAACCAAACATCTACTATAAAACATTTTAATTTTATTAACAAAATATTTTTGTCCTGATTTACATGTTTGTTTAGTATATAGAGAGGTAATTGCATAATAACTCAAAATAAAGTTTCACTCTTGTATATATTGTGTATGGGGTGCGTGTATAGGTGTGTGTGGGGGATTTATGAAGGTGAGGTGTCTGTGTGGGGTTTATGAAAGGGTATGGGGAGATGTTTTTGGGGGGTTGTGAAAGGCTGCAAGTCTGTGGGGGGTGTGGGGTTTGTGGGTAGGTGTCTGGGGGGGCCCACACCTGCTCCCAAAGTGCACAGCCCTCACCACTGGCAGCAGTAGGTGGCAGGCCCTCATGGGTTCCTGGCTTGTGACAGGCATAGCCTCCCCAGTGATGCATGGCTCCAGCTGAATCTCGGGAGCTGCTCATGGCTGCAGGGAGCTGGCCTGGCCTCTTGGCATGCACCTTCAAACCAGACCAGGCTGGCTCCATGCCAGCACATGAGGTTCTCAGCACTACACATGGGAGCCATGTGTCATCGGGCCAGGCCAACTCCATGCCTCTACATGGGGTTTCCAGATTTCCAGCGGGAAGCCACACATGGAGGCACAGAGCCTGCCCGGCCCGATGGCATGCAACTGTCCATGGCTCCTGGTCCATGTGCCATTGGGCTGGGCAGGCTCTGTGCCTGCACATGTGGCTCCACGCTGGAGTACTGGAAGCCCCACATGGAGGCATGGAGCCAACCTGGTCCGACCTGATAGTGTGCAACTCCCGTCTGCAGTACCAGAAGCACCACGTTCCAGCATGGAGCCTGCCCAATCTTGACTGAAGGTGTGTATCAGCAGGCTGGGTCAGCTCCATGCCACCATGTGAAGCTCCCAGGATTTAACCAGAGTCATATGCCTCTGCCTGCAGTGGACCAGGAGTGCTGCAAGGGCCTGCCACCTGCTGCTGCTGGTGGGGCATGTGCACTGTGACAGGGGGTAGGGGCCCATCCCCTGCAGGCAGGAGTTCCTGTCCCCACTCACCAGCTGTCCAGTTGCATGCCATTGTGCTCAGTGCCTTCACATGGGGCTCCCAGATTGAGTGCTGGGAGTCCTATGGAGGTGGAAGCACAGAGCATGCCCAGTACAATGGTGCCGCAACCTCTGAAAGCCCATGGGCCAGTAATAATTGTTTTTTGGAAGGGCCCCACAGTTTGGATGGAATGGCTTGGTGGGTCAGATCCAGCCCGCAGGCCATATTTTGCCCACCCCTGTGTTAGCCTCATACACCCATTATAAACACTAGGGATTATCAAATGAGCACTATGTTGAAAGGTATTGGAAAGTACTGCTTTTATTTTTTCTGCTCTTCCCCTGCATTTCTGTATTAGAACTAGGAATGCCATACTTTACATTTATATAGCTTCTTATGACACTCACAAGCATGGTTTGATTGCCTTTCAGTTTTGCATTAAATGTGAACAACAGCAGTCATACTTTTGTTCTACCATACTTTCCTTTGTGGCAGAATAACATGAAGTAGCTTACTAACTTTTAGAAAGATTGGATTTCATTTATTTGTTTTTAAGATATGAATGTTTGTTAGAAATGGTATAGCCAAAGAAACATGCACCAGGAGTTAGTGAGAATCTCAGAGGAAGTCAGTTTGGAGAACAGATAATAAGTTTACGTGTTCATGGGAGACTGCATTGCAGAGGAGACGACTTCAGTGTTCTATACTAGTTGGAGTTTGTTATGTAATTAGGGCTTTATGCCATGGTTTATTGCATAGATATACTGTAAGAGTTGATTCAAGTATAAATATAAGAGGCTGGTTCACCCTCTGTCAGGAAGTGATGGAGTTTTCAAGCTAAGCAGAGATGATGGGATGCAATGCATTGCTAACGGATGTTATCATGTGAGATTTTTAATATCAGTGAGGCATCCACAAGTACTACTAACCTATAGATCAAATTTATCAATTGTGGGTGTGTACCTTTAACTAGAGACAGCACTATGGGTGCAAACTCTTCAAAGTGTTTTTTCCTAGCCAACCTGTATCATTTGTCTTAAGTAGGTTCAGCTTCAACCTGCTGGTTTTTTTGGGTTGTTTTTATTCAACCACTGTGTCATATTGATGGTAGCGGAGTGACCGTATGTGCTAAATGACTGAGACGCATGTGGTCTGCCAACATATTGCTGGCATATAAAGCCTGTCATCTGACAAGCTCATCTTATGCCTGCATTTAGGCGTGAGAAGTAACAGAGAGAGAACTGATCTTTGGCCTCACAAATGAGGAGTCACTTCCTGGAGGTGCAGTTTCTCCATTAATGCATGTGTAATAGATCCCTGTAGGAGGAATTTAAATGAGGGACACTGCCAAGGAAATAAAAAATATTGCAGGGTAAACAGTCTCAAAGACTGCAGATGTCTAGAAGATTGAGAAGAGATGTCTGTCTTTCATCCCTTAAGAAGAGTAATCTCTCAGTGCTGTTGAAGCTGTTTCAGATCCAAGTCCCAAAATGAATCCAGGCTATGCTGAATCTAGAGTACTCAGATGGTCTAGTAGACAGCCTTTGACTAACTGTAAGTGTGCTGATGAAGGTTTAACATTGGATAGGAACTACAACTGATGCATCTAGAGAGGGTTTCTTCAGTGTCGGTCGGACTGCTACACATTTGAAGGAGAAACGAAAGATACTGTCTCTGAGTGATGTGTTGGAGGGATAAAACACTCATCTAATAAATACTAAATCTATATCCACACTGAATGCAAATTTTGAACTTGGTTTGAACTCCAGTCTCATTAAGTTATTTTATATACTGTCCATAAAATGCAAAGGGCAATCATAAACAGTTTAAAAAACAGGTTTCTGAAATTCTTATTTGGGTCCCTAAATGGATAGTTTAGATTTCATGAATAATGAGCACCCAGAAATCCATATCAAAGTAAATTGCTGAAGTGTTCAGTTTTTTATGAAAAATCAGGTCAATCATTTAGGTATCCATTTTGACACTGATTCTTAAGCACTCATTTCTTGAAAACTTATCCCATGTGTAAATTCTAGCTAATTTAATCTAAACCTCTTTTGGATTACTGGGTTTGCTACTTTGCTGCTCATAAATTAGGAAGCAATGAAAAAGTTTTGGCAGTGAGTTTGAAGTAAAAGTGTTTTTCTACCCTTGCAGAAAAAAACAGCAGGTTAATTGAAAGAATTGCCTATCTATGCATTTACCAATCCAGGTCTATCTTTTAATGGAATTTATCAAGAAACTACATGGTCTTCATGTGAAGCTTAACAGAGATGTCTAGCTAAGTACAATGAAGCTGTGTTTAATAATTTTCATGATAAAGAGTGAATCTGAAAATGATAAATGAGAACAGATTCTATTCAATATCCCATTTGAAGAATAATATACACATAAGCAGGAAATACCATTCACCTTTAGACAATGGAAACCATTATGCTTGCAAGTCATACATACTATTAATATAGCTAGGGAAAAAAATTAACCCCAAGAAATTAGTTTGCAAATACCCTGATAGATTTTTCTGCTTGTTCTATTTGTGAACAGTAAAATGTCTTATTACTCCATGACCAGCCAATTCCTTTAGGAGCTACATTTCAAATCATTAATCTCATACTTTATAATATAATAGTAATGCATCAGAGATTTATAAATTGTATATTAAAATTCTCACTAGGCTGAAATTTACCATATGAAATAACAACATGATTTATTTTCCCTTTATTATTTTGAAAATCCTAGTTTTGAAGTGTGTGTATATATTTAAAATAATTGTTTAAACATATCCACACATGTATAGCAAAAAATTTCAAAACTACAATTTTGGAAATGACTGGTTCAATGGAACTCATTTACACCTGGAATTTTCAGTTTTGTCCCCTTATCCCCCCATAGCCCGCGGTCCCCTCCGCCCCCCTTTCCTTTCTACTCTCACTGTTTCCACTTAGATTATACATTGTACATGAAGCTGATGGGAGTTTGAAAACAATGAGAAATGACAGCTATTTTTAATTCTTTATTTGAATTTGTGCTATGCTATAGTAAAAAAGAGCCCATCTAATGTTCTGTGATCTATTTAAAAAAGCTCCCCATACATAAAGTGAACCATAAATTACCCTATTATAAATGAGGAAACTCAATCAACAACATAAATAAGAGAATTAATTTTTTTCCCCAGATGATTCCTCTTAGGGGTGTGTGAAACAGGCCCTATTTGATTTGGATTTGGCCTGAATCAGGGACAATGATTCAATTTGTTGATTAGGATCACTGTCCCTGATTTGATTTGCCTGAATCCAAATTGTCATAACCCAATGATTTTTAGTGCCTCGGCACATTGGAATTTTCCCGCCACATGGAGCTTTCTTTGCACGGTGGATTTCTCAGCTGCAGAGAGAAATCCCTGGTGCAAAAGAGTTCCCGCCACACATATGCAAATTCGTACCCCATTATTGGCTGATTCTAAATTATTCCTACGTGGTGGCTAGCAATTGGCTCGCTAGCTGTATAAAAGGTTAGAGCAGTTTCCGCCCAAGTTGGAGGACTCCACAACCATCTCGTGGAGAACTCTGAGCGCGCTGTGGAGCCTAGCAAACTCCGCGTGTGTCTTGGAGGAGGACAGAGAGGCCTGATCAGCTCTTAGCCACTCCCCGTCATAGTGTAATTTGACGTATCCCCCGTGTGAAAAAGCGCTCGTGGAGTCGTGTATCAACGACTCATCTCGGTTCGGTGCAGTTCGGAAGAGATCTCACTTGTGTTTGTTTGTCTGCAACTGCAACTCAAGCAAGTTTCCTCCCTGCACTGTGACCATCGGCAGTGTAAGTAAAGCTTTCTTTATAAAACCAATACGCTTCCGTGCCTAACTCTACTCCGTCATGGAAAAACCACACCTGACAGTCCGGGCTACTGGCCATAGCCTTAGACTGCCCCTCGGTCCCGACACAAATCTGAAGATTCGATGTGGATTCAGAGAATCAGCGATTTGGACACAGTCACAGCTTTAAAAGTTTTTTATACATACATTGAGGTAACAGGCACGGTTTGTGAGTGCTGAGATCCTGGGGTGCATGAAACATTCCATAAGAGCAGGGGGGAGCCCTTCATGTGCTCAGCAGCGAACCCAGAAGTGGACCGGAAGTAGTTCTGGTCCACATTTGGTTCTGCTGGGGGAGCCCCCCCCCCCCCAAGTGCCTCCCTGGCTCGGTGATTGGCCACAGGGTGACCATGGGTGCCCCCCCTGGATCCAGGGGGTGCCAGTTGTTGAGCTAAGGGGTGTGGGCTCCCCCCTGCCCCGTGCTCCCCGGTGGATCTAGAAGTGGACTGGAAGTGCTTCTGGTCCACTTCTGGGTCTGCTGCTGAGTGTGCTGGGGAGCCCTCCATGCTTCTGCTCCATGCGCCCCAGCATCACAGCATTCACCAATTCCTGCTACCTAGAGGTATGTAGAAAAAATATTTAAAGATGTCTCTATGTCTGAATCTCCAATCTTTCCGAATCTCTCCGAATTGATTTGGAGGGTTCCGATTCAATTTGGAGAGATTAAAGGGTCCTCTGATTAGATTCAGATTTGGAGATCTGGCCATCCAATTGGGCTGAATCTCTGCCAAATCAAATCAGGGGCTGAAGCTCTGCACACCCCTAATTCCTATATTACTGCTGCATAACTCTTACATTACCCTATTCCTTAAAAGGAAAGAAGAAAATGTGGCACGTGCATGCCTTAAAGGTTAATGAAGGTAAACCGTATCAGACCTGGGGAAAAATTCCTAGAATTTCATGTGGTTTAGTGGAAAATATCCTTTCCTCTCAAAAAATGGGACTTCAGCTCAGGCACTTCCACAGATGGTAGCATCTGTGATCTGAGGAAAAGAAATTTCTCAGATAAGTAACTCTCTTGGATTTAAGGGTTTAATTAGAGATTTTGCTTTTATTTAGAAAATTATGAGGAGAATGCTACCAGTTTATCAGGTCTCAAACCCCCGTGAAGTCAAGGATTTGGGAGTATTCACCGGTCTTGAAAATTAGCCAGTAAAGGGTCATAAACTGGCACCCCAAAACCTGATGCACCTTTAATTTCTTCTGAATGTCTGATTTTAAATGCTCATATTTAATTCATAAATCAAGCAAAATCCACAAATCAAGCATGCCAAGGTTACATATCTGTTATGTCTACCAACAGGAAAGTACCTGTTTATTATCACTGCACCTGCTGAAAAATGCTTCCTGCCTCTGGACCAGACACATTAATCTAACTGATTGCAATTCTACCTGATCACTGTCACTTCTCTACTCCATGGACCCCTACATATAGTAAGGAACAAATATTTGATTGCTGCCAAATATGAGTTACAAGGACATGGAGATAATTAAAACAAATGAATGGAGGAGAGTTTCAATAACCTGAAATTGTAGAGAAGGGTGGGACATCTGTCACTGAAAGATTAGGAACATTCTGTCAGCTACGAGGAGGCTAGATTAGGATGGGAAAAGGCTTCTTGGTATTTGTCACTGGAAAACATCTGTTGGAAAACAGTTTCAGAGAGGGAGGCCCTGGCTCAGTCTGTGGCTCTAGAAACAGTAGAACAGTATGTACAGTAGACCTAAAAATGTCTTACCTTTCCAAAGCCAGTAAACCTTTTGAAATGTTAGTAAAACTTATTTTGTATAACACTTTCCCAAAATGTGTATTTAAATATCAGAGTGGTATTTATACTAACACATACAATATATTTGTGAATGGAGTTGCACATATTCCTGGGCTATTAACAGTACACACAGGTATGATAAAGACACCCAGTAGTTAGGTTTGCTTTGCCAGCTTTTACTTGCATATGTGCTAGATCACTGAAAAACCCTACTACAGAATCTGTAAAAATAAAAAATGTAAACAGAGAATAGATTGGAAGAATCATGAGAAGACATTCTCCTCCTCTATGGAGCAAGATGTGATAAGAAGAATGGGAAGTGAAACAGGAGACCAGCCTGGCTAGACAGCATTCTCTTCAATGAACTGAAACTCAAAAAGGAATCCATACGAAGTGGAATCTTGGTCATAGTATGAGAGAAGAGCATAAGAATATTAAACAGGCATCCGGAGGCGGCGGCAGGGGGGGGAATCAGGAAGAATAAGGAACAATTTGAGATGCAATTACCAAGGGACATAAAAGGCAATAAAAACTTGTAGAAGAGAACAAGGTGATCAGGAACAGCCAGATGGATTCACCAAGAGCAAGTCATGCTTGATGAAACCTTATTTCCTTCTATGACAGGCTCTGTGGATAAGGGGAGAGCAGTGACTGTGACATACCTTGATTTTGGCAAGGCTTTTGACAACACCTCCCATGATATTTAGATTAAGAAGTTAAGGAAATACAGATTAGATTGGGGTGGGCAATTATTTAGGCATGAAGGCCACATAAGTAGTTTTAATGAGCTGTCACAGGCCAGGTCAGCAACTGCCTCCCCCTCCTGCCTGCCAAATCATCAAAACTCTCTATGTGGGATGGGGCTGCAGGTGGGCAGGAAGTGGTGTTTGGGAGTAGACTGAGTAGGCAAGGCTGGGATCGCAGGGTGGGGTCACAGGGCAGTGACAGCATAGTGCTGGGGTTGCGGCATAGCCGTGATCTGCTGCCTGAATACCCCTATGATGGATATGGTTTCCATGGGAATGGGTGTGCAGGGAGCCAATTGAGGCTGTGCCCCAGGCCCCAACCCCATCCTGTCACTACCATAAAATCCTGAACCCTGGCCTGAGCCCTGGATGCAGCTCGCCACACAGCTTCAGGCCATACCCATGTGACTTCTAGCTGGCCTCCATGGCAATCCTAAGATTGTGGGGCAGGGACAGCATGGAGCCAGGGCTGGGGCAGAGTCCTGACTCTGCAGACAGGGATGCACAGGGCTGGGGTCTGGGGCAAAGTTGTGATCTGCTCCCTGCATGCCATGTCCTATGGAGAGGTGTGGAGGGGTGTGGGGCATCTGTGATGGGGTGTGTGGGGGATGTATGGGGTATGTGTGCACATGTGGTTATGAGAGGGAGCTGCCTCAGCACTAGGTTCTGGGAATTGCCTGGTGGTTAGGGGAGGGAGGTGAGGGGGCAGGGGGCATGTGAAGCAAATCTTGCCCGGACTGTACTTTGTCCACCCCTGGACTAAATGAAAGTACTGTAAGATGGATATTAACTGGCAACAGCTGAATCTCCAAATCTTATTTGGCCGAATTAATTCGGGACAGTGATTTGAATAACTGAATCGAATCACTGTCCCCCGAATTGGCCAAATCTGAATCTGAAGTGAATACTAACCACTTTGTACAGGCTGAGTTGTTGTAGCAGGAGCTCAAGCATAGGACACTCACTGGGCAACACAGCCTACAGAAAAGCCCTCCCAGGCTGCCTGCTCCAGGATACAAACTGGGAGGACAGATGGGGCAGAGTGGGAACAGGAAACAGCACTGGGAAATGTAGGATGCAATATCTCAAGGCAGTCACAGGGGACAGGCGGAAAGCCTGGATTGGCTGGCAGAGCCCACACAGCACATTTGACCATCTGAAGGAAACACATAGAGGGGAGAACCAGGGAAGCTCCAGAGGAGTGGAGCCATGCCAACCCCGCCTCCCCATTAAACAGGAAACAGTGTCCGGCAGATGGCAAGCAGTTCCAGATCCAGGACTGAAGGATGCGACTAGCTGGGCTAGCCCAGCTGGGCAGCCCTCAGGAGTCTGGCAAGGGGCTGAGAGTGGGACCCAAGTGTCCAGGACCCCTGAGAGGGACTAAAGGAGGGGCCAACAAGAACCAGGAGTCCAAGGAGTTCCCAGGGTCCAGAAGTCTCCTGGTGAGGGAGGATGCACTGGGTGGAGAAGGCAAGCCCCAATAGTGTTTATTGTTTGGGCTGGATACTCTAAAATAGGCAACACCTTGGAGTGGAGCACAACATCTTAAAGGGACCACACCAGAAGAAAGGAGGACCAGAGAGATCACCTTGAAAAGGAGCTGTCAACATCTGCAATGGCACATCTTCAGGAAAAGTGTGAGAGGTGTATAAGGGAGGAGGAGCCCTGTGAAGACACCTGACAATTCTATTTAATCCTGTGACAAGCTTGTTGCCCTTCATCCTGTTCCACTACTAAGACCAAGGCATGGCAGATGAATCTAGGGGTTACAGGAATGCAGGGCAGGACCAGTGGTTAATACCTTGGACACTGGAGGGCCCTAACCCTCGCTCCCCCTACATTGAGTATTAACAGAAGTGTCACTTGCAAAGAAAGGAAAGTGATTCTTCCTCTCTATTCAGTACTGGTGAGGCCTCACCTGGAGTACTGTGTCCAGTTGTGGACCCCGCACTTAAAAAACAATGTGGATGATTTGGGAAGAGTCTAGCACAGAGCAACAAAAATGATTAGAAGCTTGGGAAGCATGGTTTACAAGGACAGGCTGAAAGAACTTGGTTTATTTTTTAGTCTGGAGAAGAGAAGACAGAGGAGGAATTTAATAACTGTTTTTAAATACCTGAAGGGTGATTATGAAGAGGATAGAAATAGATTATTTTCTGTAGTCATAGGGTAAAACTAGAACCAATGGCTTCAAACTGAAGCAGACAAAATTTTATTTAGAGATTAGAGACCTTTCTGACTATAAAAGGTGACCAAGCATTGGGAGAGACTAACTAGAGAAGCTGTGGAAGCTCCATCCTTGGAAAATTTTCAAAAGCAGGTTGGACAGATACTTGATTGGGATGGTTTAGTTAGGGATGCTCCTGCCTTGAGCAGGGAGGTAGACTAGATGACCTTGTGAGGGCTCTTGTGACCTATTTTCCTATGATTCTCTTAAATTATCTTATTCTGCCTACATTCAATGACATCTTCAGAAGGTTTTTTTAAACAAAGTATTTTTCTTAGTGTTGCTATTAATCAGAATGTTTACATATTTTAATTTTTTCTATTGTGCATGGATCTAGGTTTGCCATTGTTTTGTTTGCCAATCAGTTTTACAGAATGGTTGATTTACTTAGTGTTAAGATCCAAGATGAAAATATCAAGGTCTTATTAGAAATACCTTTTATATTAGAAGCCTAATAGAAAAAGGAATTACATTTTTGTTTCTGGGCAAGAAAAATATTTCAATGGACATTTAAATTATAGTTACTTGTACACCAAGAAGTTGGATGCTTCTTTGTACTTTTTCTTTTCTTCCTTGTAATTTATCAGTAGACAAAAATATGCCTTGTGCTGTAGTTCACAGCTGTCACTCTCAACTTGGCATAAAAATTGATGCTATGATAGCACATATTGCTTATTATGCTAAAAGTTGAAAGTGATCTTTATACAGGAATACAGCAACATCCCTCTTTGGATATAAAATAACTCATAATGAATACTGGAATTCTACTGTTTAAGAATAAATACAAAATTAGCATATTTGCATGAAATTGATATGTAAATGAATTTAAATTTGCATACATTTATACTTCTATATGGCTATATCTTCTCTCATAGAAATATTT
>NW_005841917.1:0-9198 GCF_000455745.1 Alligator sinensis
ATTCCAGATCTATCCTGTCATTGACCCTGAAGGTAAATTTTGTAAAAAAGGGAGCAGTAAAAACACCTACATTAACATATCACAGTTAATGATGAATTAGAATTCCCTCAACCATATCTTTTTGACTTTTTTAATATGAAGAGTTTGCACAAAATTTTACAAAGCAAGAAAAATTTTTCCCTGGACAGTGTTTTTGAAATCTTGGCATATTATCTGCTGTGTTTAGTAGGATGCATTTCAAAGTTTTCAAAAGACATGGCAAGGAGTAGTTCACAGCAGGACACATCATCCGACATGAGTAATAGCACCACAAAAATGCTGCTTTACTGAATTTATTTTTTAGGTCCCGGAAATCTCAGTGTTTAACCTTTAATATTTTGAATTTTATATTAAAATTTTATAGTATCATAATTAAATTTTGAAGGTTACAATTTGTTCTTGTATTTACTTCACTTACAGCATTGCTATTAAAGTCAGTCTAAACTATTAAAGCTGATCATTTGGAAACCAGACAAAACTTATTTTAAGTTAGTTAAGAGCTTATCATTCTACCACATTTTTTCCTTTAGTCTATCCAACAGAGCCAAAAAACCTGGCTAGTAAAGAAAATGTGTGTAAAGTGGAAGATATTTATTACTGACTGCTGTGATGTTCGGAATTATCATACTTAGGTCATATATCAGAGGCTTCCATGGGAACAGTGTCTTCTAAAGGGAATAAGTCCTATGCTATACTGGCAGCTCTTTTGTGGAAGTTATAATGTCATTTTTTACAATAAAGTTTGCCTTGTAAAAGACACTACAGCACCGATGCCAAACACTGTAGTAAAGCGGCAATCTTAGGGAAAGCGGAAAAAAAGGACACTGGATTAGACATTATTATTACAAAATATGATCATTCTTTTTCTTAAATAAACATCCTAAGGATATTTTTTCTTCAAAGGAAAATGTGTGCACATTTAAAGTAGTAGGGTGATGTATATCTGTGTTGGTCCAGGAATTATGCAAGGGGCAAAGATTTCTTAGGGGGATATATTTTATTGGACCAACTGCATAGGTGGGATAGAGTCAGACAGGCTTTCAAATGCAAGACATGAAGATGACATGAAGAGGAAGAATGTCTTGCATTCAATAGCTTGTCTAACTCTATCCCACCTATGCAGTTGGTCCAATAAAAGATATCACCCTAAGAAATCTTTGCCGCTTGATATTTAAAAGGTCTGAAGTAGCACTCAGGATACTGTTGTGACTCAGACATCAGAGGACTATAACACTGTCAAAAGCATAACACTAAGATCTGTCACCTTGTTTTGCTGAAACCACGCTTGCATATTTTAGTTACTTAGTCAAAATCATTTGCTTTTTTGCATATATTTATGTTTATATAAAGGTCACAGAGGGCATGTCCAGAACACACGTGTGTTTCCCCCAAGGACAAACAGCAGTGGCACATAGTTGTGCTGCTGCTGCTTATCCGCAGGGAATGCCTGCGCACGTGCGCTTTGGTGCACAGCAAGTTACCCTGGGTGGGGTAGGGGAGACTGGGGCCAGCACCTGGGCTTGTCCCAACAGCCTTATCTGGGGTCATGGGGGCCTTCCAGGGCTACAGCCATGGCAAACTGGGCATGTGGAAACTGACCAGCAGCTACAGCATCGTCCTGGCTAGCCAGGCTCCAGTTTCAGGTGACACATGCTGCCGCCATGTGCGCTGACCTGCTTTTTTCTGGCGTGTGTTTTTTTTACATCAGGTGCCAAAAAAAAAATGCCGTGCTGCAGATCAGCAGTGCGACACATGCCTGCATGTATGCGCTCATCTGGATGTGCCCAGGGAAGTGATTTTCCTTTTGCAAAATAAAGAAATGATACACTCTTTGTACTAGCTGTGGGACCCAGCAAGCAACTCAGTGCTTGCTAGTGCCTCAAAACCCAAGAAAGAATGTGCTTAGTGAAGATGTGGACTTAGACTCTTGGCTAAGTGAGCACACAGGTTAGGGAAGAAAAACATGTGCAGATGCATCCTTTAGAACAGGGGCGGGCAATTATTTTGGGCAGAGGGCTGCTTACTGAGTGTTGGCAAGCCATTGAGGGCCGCATGATAGGTAGCCCAGGGCAGATAAATATTAGTTTTCTCAATATTTTAGGGGCTCCATGGGCCGGATAGAATGGCCTGGTGGGCTGCATCTGGCCCCCGGGCCACATTTTGCCCACCCCTTCTTTAGGAGAATATTGTCATGAAGCTTGCACTACCCACATACTTCCTTACATGCAGACAAACTGAGTAGTCTGCATGGGATTTGAATGAAGGTAGATCCTGGCCTGATTTAGGTGCCCAACTCCTATGTCTAAATATTTTTTAAGAGCTAGCGTCTGTCTTTAGGAAGTATTCATATCATGAACAGGCAAGGTAGAACCTTGCCTGCCTACGTCCTTAGACCAACATGGCTACAACCAAAAACTCAGCATTCATATCATGAAGACACAATTACCAACCATTATCTGCTGCTTCAGACCATGAACAGAATTAAATCAAACCAACTTACAAAATCACTGGTAATTCTTTTAGTTGAAAGATTGAAGAACTGAACTAAATGCTAGTGATCGAAGCAATTGCTGTTTCATGAATTTGACTTTTACTATTAGTAACATAATAGAATAAAAATTAAGGATAAAAAAAATGCTTGGGAGATTTATCAGAACATTTTGTATAGCAAAATCATACTCTGGAAAGTTATTCAAATTAGCTTATACAGGGCATGGCCAAATGTTCAGTACTGTACATTTATAGCAACTTCAAAAGGAGAGGGGTAGATGCTTCTTGGGAACATGCAACAGCTGTTACACTGTAACTATAATGTGTATGATTCCCCCTAGTCTTCTGTAACTTTGACCCTGGATGAAACCTGGAGTGGTTCTGCTACATTTGCATTGCTACAGGCTGATATAAATTACATTCCAGTCCAAGCAGCAGCTTCCCCTGCCCTTTTGCAGCTGCTATGTTTGTCCATACCCACAATCATATCAACTTAAATTAAGCAGAAAAGGCATAGAAAAAACTAAGGGTACTAATAAATAGCAGGTAAGTAAATAAAATTGTCTATTCAAGTATCACAAAATGCTAGTTCCTGTTTTAACATCCTCAGTGTTCTGAAAAAGCAAGAGAAAAGTGTCACAACCCAAGGGTGTGATTTTGTTTGTGTGCGCTTCGGCACTGCTAAATTATTTCCCGCCACTAGGAGCTTTCTTTGAAGGGTGCATTTCTTAGTTGCAAAGAGAAATGCATGGTGCAAAGGAGTTCCTGCCACCCGCATGCAAATTTGTGTCCCACTATTGGCCAGTTCTAAATTATTCCCACGTGGCGGCTAGCGTTTGGCTTGCTAGCCGTATAAGAGGCTTGAGTGGTTTCCGCCCAAGTTGGAGAACTCCGAGGAGAACCCCGCAAGGGAGGACTCCACAACCATCTGGAGGAGGAGGACTTCACATCTTGTGAAGAACTCTAAGCGCTGCGGAACCTATCGAACCCAGCGTGTACCTTAAGAAGGCTACAGGGGTCTGATCAACCTCTGGCCTCTCCCCGTCGCCGAGCGCAATCCTCCGACGAACCCCTTTTCCCTGCGCGCAAGTTCCATGGAGCCTAGCAAACTTCGTGTGAGTGTATCCAGAGCTCTCTGCTTCGAGTTGTTTTCTTCGGTTGACGCGACGGGCTCGCGTGTTTAGAGCCTTCAACCGGATTGGGCTAGAGTTCGCGAGGAAGGAACTCTTGTCCACCTCTCTTCTTTTCTGTCTGTAACCGCAACCAAAGCAAGTTTTCCTGCCTGCACCGCGACCATCTTCGGTGTAAGTAAAATAATCTTTAATCAACCGCTAAGCGTCCGTGCCTAATTCTAGCCCGCCAGCCTGCATTCCCCGACCCGGCGTGTCCGGGCTACTGGCCACAGCCCTCCGTGCACAGGCCCCCGAGGGCCTCGGACCGCTCCCGGCCCGCACAAAAAGCAGATTAAAAAGACTCAGAGGTAACTGGGAAGACTCAGAAACAACACAAAGAAACACCAAGAAAAATATCAACAGTCATAAAAAGAACTAGTAGGAGGATATAAATAAACGAAACAACTTGGGAAATACAAGCTAATATATCTAGGCAAAAAGTTCTCCCAAATATAGAAATATGGGAAGCAGTAATGCTGAAAGAAAGAGAAGCTTGATAGTGGACAGCAAAATTGAAAGCAGAGTTGTCATATGATGTAGCAGTATAAATACTCAAAATGCACACAAAGAATGTGTGGGTGCACACAGGGAAGTAACTAGCAGAAATACAGTACCCTGGTTCTGTCAGGCTTTGGTGTGACTGTATTCATTTTTAGACACATTATTACCACACTAACAGAAAAACTGGAGGTTGCAACTAGGGGGAAGTACTAAAGTGTCAGATTAAGGAAAAGAATCCTGGGTGAATCTTAGAGTAGAGACATATGAACACTTGATCATGTGGTAAAAAAAAAAGCTTGGCCTTTACTGCCTGTCAGTTTTGCCATGATAACTACCCATGTATATGTTCTTACCTTATAGTAGATGAAAGTAAAACTCATTTTAGTTATGTACACGCATACTTTAAGATCATCATAGTTTAAAAGTAGCATAAGCCAGGTCTACACTGGCAAAGGTATATTACACTGGCCAAGCATTCTTAATACATGTGTAATAATGCTCATATTGTTAATAATGGCACACATCTTATTCCTGCCTTCCTAAGCAAAGGAGGGGGAAAAAACCTAACCTACACTGGCAAAGGCACAATTTTACTGATATAAGTGCTTCTGAATGCTTTTGCCAGCATGGCAATGGCAGTCACAAATCACACCTCACCACACCCCTGGACTGACACAGCTGTGCTGGCAAAAGCATGTAGTATAAACCTGGCTTTAGACTCCCTCTAAACTTTAGGTACCGTAGGGTAAAATTCAGAGTTGACGTACAAAGTGAAATAAAATTTCTCTCAGTGCTTATAAACATTTTATTTCCCTTAGACCTTTACATCTGCTCTGTTTAAATTAAAAGAAGCTAGGCAGATACGATTTACACCCCAAGATGAAAGATAGAAGTTTAAGCAGGACCAAGACTGTGTAATGCTACTACCCCTTCAAACTCCTCAGCCAAACAAGCACAAATGCAATTGTGTTCTGTTATTGCAGAATGTGGCATCATCCTCAGGAAAGAATAACGCCTAAGAAGTAGTCACTCCAGGGCAGAAGGGTGGCCAAAGCCCATTGACCATTTAAATCTTAATTAAGGCCTTGAAATAAGTATATTCTAAAGATATTTGCTGGCCCTGTACAAGAGGACCATACTCTTCTTCCTCTGTTTTACAAGGTGAGGTTTATACCAAGTGCTATACCTGTTTAATGAGTTCAGATTAGGAGTTTGTAACAAATTACAACTACAATACTTTGAATGAATATTTCATAGCAGGATAATTACAAATACTCTGCATCTCTGAGCACAATTTAGTTAAATACTATACTTAGATAACTTCAAATACAGAGATTTCTCTCTCTAAATACAATAACATGTATTTATAAATTCTAAATATAAGGTGGAATGAAATTGAGTACTGAAAACATTAGATTGCATTTATTTGCTCAATCTGTTTACTGCAGGGATTGCTATTAATCTCACCTGCTTTGTTAGATGAGGAAATACTTCATAATTGGGACTGAACAAACACTGAAGGAAAAAATAAACAACTTCCAGTAATATAGGACCTGATCCAAAACAATATTTAGCAAGAATCTTTCCACTGACTGTAAGACACTTTGGATCAGGCCTTTCATGCTCATGTTCTAATAATAGGAGAAAGGCCTTTCCCATGCTATTTCCTCTAGAGATCAGATTCATATATCTGAAATCTGAACTTCCTTTGGATTTTGAGAATAGTCAATAATGGGTAGAAAAAATAGGTACTGATATATGATACAGCTACATTTTAGTAATAGGAAAGAAGCATGAAGAACTACGTGTGCCATTTAATTCAAATTCATAGAAACCTTCACTTTGCAGACTTATAGTATGTTTGAAACCATTAAGTGCCTTGTCTGAAATGACATGCTGTGTATACAGAGGAAGAAGGGGGATGGGGGCAGTCAATGATTAAGTAAACCTAGAAAAATTAAAATGGACAAACTTTTCTCTAAAGTAGGATGAACTACAGCATTTGCTGTACATTTTTTTTGAACAACTATAACCTATTCACAGCAATGTGCCCAGATACAAATATTTATATCTACTAATATGGAGTCTGTGGAGTATTTTTGTGACATATCCTCAGTGACCACTACCTTCACAGGAGTTCACATATGTAGCATGTCCCTGAATTGAGCTCTTGTTGCTTATTAACTATGTAAGATGACACATTTTTGCATGTATACTCTCTCCTTCTCTCTCTCTCTCTCTCTCTAAGTACACATATATAAGCACACATTCTCTATGCAGCACAATTTTATGTATAGAACAAGTGTATGCTTGTGTGTTTGTGGGTTAATGGGTGTGTGTGAATGCAGAGATAAAGAGAAAGGAATGAAGGAAAATGATGAGCAGGTTAGAGAAGTTGGTATTATCAACTATTTGTAAATCAGGAGTTATGGACTGATCTTGTAAGCACATCTGCTCACTAGTACGAAAGCATAGATTCTTTTCCCTTAGTCAACAAGTTATTTAGCATCTGCGTCCCCCAGACTGATGATTAAGCTGTTGCTTAAATAAGGTACGGAATATATGACCTTGTGTTGTGCATCTCCTTGGGAGCAGACACTAAAGAGAAATGTTTTGCTATGGCTTATTTATTTTAAGGAATACTCCACAGGAATTATGGAGCAAGCTGAAGGGCTGAAAACTGATGTACTGTTTTGGTGGTGTAGACACTATTATTTCAGAAAAAATTTTAAATAGCCTAAAGGTTTACTTAAGGACCAAACTCTGGACTGTTTCATACCATGCAGCTGCCATAAGATGGCATGATGTCTATGTTCACATAATTAAACCCCTGTTCAAACTATTTAAACTACATTCTTAAGGAATGTCTCTACTTAGCAAAATACTTCAGCATACACTTAGCTTTAAGCACATGACACACTAATATTGAAATCATAGAAAATTAGGGTTGGAAGGGAGCTCAGGAGGTCATCTAGTCCAAACCCCTGCTCAAAGCAGGACCATTCTGAACTAGATCATCCCAGCCAAAGCTTTGTCTAGCTGGGTCTTAAAAACCTCTAAGGATCGAGATTCCACAACCACCCTAGGTAACCTATTCCAGTGTTTTACTACACTCCTAGTGAGAAAATTCTCACTATAATATCTATCCTGAACTCCCCTTGCTGTAACTTGAGACTGATGCTCCTTGTTCTGTCACCTGCCACCACTAAGAACAGTCTAGAGCTCCATCCTCTTTCGAGCCCCCCTTCAGGTAGTTGAAGGCTGTTATTAAATCCCCTCTGAGTTTTCTCTTTTCTAAACTAAATAAGCCCAGTTCCCTCAGCCTCTCCTCATAAGTCATGTACCCCAACCCCCTCACCTTTTCTGGTGCCCTCCACTGGACTCTCCCAATTTGTCCACATCCTTTCTGTAGTGGGGGGACCAAACCTGAACACAGTACTCCAGATGTGGCCTGCTAAATAGAGGGAATAATCACTTTCCTTGACCTGCTGGCAGCACACCTACCAATGCAGGCCGGTATGACATTAGCATTCTTTGCAACAAGAGCACATTGTTGGCTCATATTCAGTTTATTGTCCACTGTAACCCCGAGGTACTTTTCTGCAGAGCTGCTGCCCAGTCAGTCAACCCCCAACCTGTACTGGTGCATGGGATTCTAAGACTTCAGCATATTAATCTATTTTGCTAAATAGGAATGTACAACTGAATTAGTAGGTTAGTGTTCTGTCTTATACAAAAGTGTCCTCTCCTTGTTGAATTGCATCTGATTGATTTTAGACCATTTCTAGTTTATCTGTGTTATTCTGGATCCTATCTCTGCACTCTAGAGGGTCTGCAACTCCACCCAACTTGGTGTCATCCACAAATTCATTAAGTATGCATTCAATCCCATTGTCCAAGTCATTAGTGAAGGTGTTAAATAATACTAGACCCAGGACAGACTCCTGGGGAAGCCCACTTGACACCTCCTCCCAACTAGACTTTGAGCAATTGATAACTACTTACTGAGCATTATGATCCAAAGCAGTTATGTATCCACCTTACAGTAGTTACATCTAGTCTGTACTTCCTTAGCTTACTAATGAGCATGTTGTGGGAGACAGTGTAAAAAGCTTTCCTAAAATCAAAGTCTTTCATATCCATTGTTCTTCCCCCACCCCAGTAGCCTGTCACCTTATAGAAGAAAATCAAGTTGGCTAGGCATGACTTGCTCTTGATGAATCCATGCTGGCTGTTCCTGATCACCTTGGTCTTCTCTAGATGCTTTGCAACGAATTCCTTGAAGATATATCAAGGTCAGATTGATTGTTCTGTAGTCTCCAAGAGCTTTCTTCTTCCCTTTCTGTATTTGCCCCTTTCCAATCATCCAGGACCCCATCTGACCTCCACAATCTCTTAAAGAGGACAGCCAGTGGCTCTGGAATGATCTCAGCCAACTTCTTTAGTACCGTAGACCACATCCCCATGACCAGGAATGTGCAGTTAGTGGCACCTTCTAAGCTGCCATGAAACACATGTAGCACTCATGAATCTGTTCACCATGCTCCATATTTGCACCATGGTGGAAAAAATAGATAACAGAATATCCTGGTATCTTAAAAAACCACAGAAGAAAAAACCAGGGTGGCGCACATGGCTCCAGCATGCACCACCAGAAACCAGAGCCATGCTCCAGTTGCCTGCCAGACTCTGTGCACCTGGACTGCTGCTGCCTCAAAAGGCCCCCAGGACTCCAGGTAAGGCATCTGGTACTGGCCCCAGCCTCTCCTACCTCACCCAGGGCAATTTGCCATGCACCAGAGACAGTGTGCAGGGGCATGCCCAGGGACAAGTAGCAGCAGCACAAATATGCACCACTGCTATTTTTCCCTGGGGAAATGCATATTCCCATTCATAGGGACATGTCCCTAGTGTGTATTCCATCTGGCCCTGAAGAACTGAAAACATCGAGCTTCACTAAGCAGTCCTTAACTGTTCTACCATTATTCAGTTATGT
>NW_005841917.1:9208-46958 GCF_000455745.1 Alligator sinensis
TTGCTGCCAGCTGCCCTCATGAGCTGGTAGCTGACTTTATCCATTAAGACTGATGTAAAAAAAGGCATTAAACACTTCAACTTTCTCTGCATCATCCATAACTGAGTTATTTCTATGTTTAGCAGGGAACCTATACTTCCTTCAGATTTCCTTTTCGGATGTACTTATAGAATCCCTTTTTATTGCCTTACGATCCTTGCCAGTTGCACTTCAAATTGTGCCTTGTCCTTCTTGATTTTCTTCTTGCATGCCCATGTAATATTCTTATACTCTTCCCCACTAATATGATTAAGTTTCCAATTTTGTAGGATTCCTTTTGGAGTTTCAATTCATAGAACATCACTGTCTAGCCAGACTGGTCTCTTATCGCTCTTCCCTTTCTTCCAATGCACTGGGATAGCTTCTGCCTGAGCCCTGAAAAGTGACTCCTTAAGGTAGAGCCAGCTCTCCTGGATTCATTTCCCCCTCAGTTTTGCCTCCAAGGGAATTCTGCACCACTGCAAAACAGAGATTGCTTGATTTTTTTTTCATTTAAGTTTATTCAACTAATACAACAGGGCAAGGACTGGCTCATTCATAGTTAAGAAACCAAATGGAAACAGAAAAGGTAGGGAAGGTTGCTATTATCATCCAATCCAGGCATAAAAATGAGATTTAAGTGGATGAAATCTACTAGTTCTAAAATATTAGATGAGCCTGTGACAGAAACCTGTGCATGTTTAATTCACTAAATATTGCTAAATCTGTTTTTTTTAATTCTGTTTCATATAAATTCAACTCAACATAAATCATGGGTATAAAGGTTAATATGATATGTATCATTCATCACTTTCTAACAAGACACCTGTAAAGTTACGAATCTGAAGTAATATGTTAAACTTTAACAAAAGTACATGATGTAGCCTATTCTCTTGGTACTGGTAAAAGTAGTATCAAATTATACCAACTGACGTGAACCAGGCTTTCTTTAGAAAAAATGGCTAAAAGTATTAATGAAAATTTAAAAAATAAATTACTTCAATTAAGGTTTTCCATTTTCTTATCCAAATCAATCTATGTCCTTTTAGATTTTAACTTTTTTGTTCTGAATAAGTGCATAGTGGCAGCTGGGGAGATGAGAGAGAAAATTTTGGCAGGTGGGTAAAGGACAGCTGGAACTCTTGGCACTCGAGGTGTGGGAGGGGTTTTTGGTTTTGGTTACACAGAGGCGGCTGAGGCTTTGGATACTAGGTAAGCGATGCATTCTTTTCTGAGCTGCCCACGTGTACATAGGGATGGATGGGGCTTTAAATTTCAGAAGAGGACAGTGACTTGAATACTTCATTCCCAATATCAAAAAGCTTTGACAGCAACCAACTATCCCACTGCACTCCATGTTAATAAATGTCACTTCAACCAACAATGATTTCAATATCAGATATCCTATTTCTGCTGAAGCCGAATAAAATCTTATAATGCTTGAAAAAGTAAAAATTAAAGTCAGGCTTAAAAGTTAAGCACATTGAAAAATGGCACGGTTCCTACCTTTCACAGAACATTGTTTTAGGTTGTTTGCATTCAGAAACACCGGAGTGTTAGTTTTACAATAGATACATTTGTTACTGTTGTTTCCAACCTTAGAGAACCTTTTCTTTAAAAAATGAGGGTTGTGATACCATTCTGTGTATGGTAATGTTTGTATGGAAGTCATTTTTGACTATCTAGCATTTTGTACCCACTTGCCCAAATATCAGGGATTCAAAGCTTCAAGGCAATGGGGAAGCAGGGACCCTGTGTTTTGGCTACATTTGCTGACTTTTCTCTGTGTTGCTAAGCTGGTAAGAAACGAGTGAAATGTCAATAATGTGATTTGGCAGAAAAACAGCTTCTGAACTGCTGGTTCACAATAATTCTGTAGGCCTCTTGGATTCTATTGTTGTGGAAGCCATTAGGTAGGACAAGAAGGGAACACCCAAACCCGCATTCACTCTGGCTCCACAGCTCATTTCTTCCAAACTAGAGGATTTTCTTGATTTCTAAGACAGCCCACCCCGGCCACAAAGCCAACATCCTCTTGGACATCTGGCATGACTCAGAAAGCTATAGCTATTTTCAGCTGGGTCAGCCCAAAGGGAAAGAAGGCAAGCACATGACATCTAGTTTCAAAAGTACCTAGCATAATAAATAGTCCCTTTTTATACATGCTAACCCCCTCAGGCTCCAACAGTTAAACTCCAAAGTTTCAGAAATATGTTGACATTTGTTCTCTTAGGTTTTTAGAATGATAAATGTGTCACCTCTTTTAGAGATAAACCATGACATTAAAACATCACTGTGCATTGACACAGGTCAGATCACCAGCTCTCCAGCCAGAACTCCTAGTGAATATAGCTGCTATGCCAACCTCAAAAGGTGATTAACAATTTGTACTTCCTTTTGCACATGGACAGCTCTAGTGGGAAACATACGAATGGCCTGCAGAACACACTGGTATGACCCTCTTCCCCACTTTCTTTACATAAACTAGAAGTACTACTAACCAGGCTGGATGATCAAGCCTTGGTCCAAATCTTGTACACAGGTTGATTTAGGACTTCAACAAAATCGCTGGCTTAGTGGTCAATCCATAGCTAGCAGCTTGAAATACTAGGGCCTTTATTCACCAAGTGAATCCAACTAACAATTCCCTACCATTTTTCTATGGCAAAAGTAAATTCATAGCTTATTGTTTTGCCAGATAGATATATTTTAGATTATCAATACCATTTCTGCCTACAAAAGAAATAAATTATGGAGATTTGCAATAATTCTCTTTTCTTAGCAATTCTTTTAGTCAAAACAAAATATAAAAATGTTATTAGGTTTTTATTTTAAGGGTTTTCATTTATACAAAATAAACAGTCCAGAGGGATGCAAGCCACATATACTTTTTTTTTTTTTTTTTTTTTTTGCTGCTGCCATCCCCAGGCAGCCAGCCCAGGAGAACAGAAATCCCAGACATTTACTCTTATTTTAAAAACCTGCCCGGATGCAGCACAGGGGGCCAAAAAAGAGGACATGTCCAAGAAAACCCAGACATACGCTAACCCTATGGACAGCTCTGAATTTTCAAATAAAAAGAAAGCAGAAACATTTCCACAAAGTGATCCACACCTTTTTTTTTTTTTTTTTTTTTTTAGCATATCTGGATGCAGTTGAATAGATGGAAATTTGGAAGGAATAGCCACCAAAAAAAGAAAATTTTTTGTCCATACAGGAAGTCAGACTGATATGGTCAGTAACACTCAGGAGTCCATGCCCAGACAAATTCATCTCTGACTTGGCTGGGACAATTTGCATAAGAAAGGACTACAAGAATGAGAACTTGGACTTATTTAAACAACTTTCCAACCTCGCAAAACTAAGTATTCACTTGTGACAAAGGAGTGAGGTGACTTTGTTTGGGGACTTTCTATTATTGTTTATCTCCACTACAGTAATGCTGTAGGTCCAACTTTGGATTAGATGAGGTACCATTGTGCTTGGTTCCAACACAACAGTTATTAAAAGAGGCACTGTGCATCTCTTGTTACCTTCCTCATTTTACTAACCATGCAACCTTTGCTACCATCTCAATAAAACAACAAACTGGACATTTGCTTTATCTAGAAGTCAGAGAAGGAAGCACTTCTTCATTTTGCCAAATTGTTTACCTCATTGGCTACCAAGAGATACTGATTGTGAGTGTTTTATAAATGACTGATGGGTTTTTGGCAGATATTGAGAAATAAAGTTAGCTAACACAAAATAAGCTCTGTCACTGCCATCAGTAGAATTTGATCTGACTAGGTGGGATTTTCCGTTTATGCTAGCAAACAGAAGTATTACATTTGGATTGTTTATTCCGGTAACCTTAGCTAGCCTACAGAACTGCAACATTGCTCCTTTGATTAGCTCAGTGCAAAAAAGATCCTGTGAGGTGGAAAAATCTCCCACTCTTTCTATATTTGGCAAGATCAACCCTATAAAAATGTCCATTTTGCCACGCCTCTTATACCCCACTGCAGCTGCTTCCTCTCCTCATCCCACAGTGAGATATTAAAAGTTTGGATAGAGACTTCTCCAAGTTTATCTGGATGGACAGAAAAAGCCAAGAATGCGCTTGTCAAGGTTACAAATATCTAGGGATTTTTTTAGACTAATTGGCTCTTCAAACTATATAGAGAGGCCTGCCAGCTGAAAATTATTAACTGCTGACTGAGCAGGGATTATGACATGGAGATGGAGCAGGAATTATATGCACCTATATTGCTTAAATTCTTACAATGCCATAATAAAGTCATCCTACCACCAGATGTGCTTAAAATGCTCTTAGAGTGCTCTCTTCCTATCTGGGTGTTCAAGACTTTTTTGAGACATACATTTTTTATTCTTCTGCCTTGTAACCCTGAGAGATTCTCAACCTAGGATGCAACAGAAATCATGGTATCTCCTGATTCACACATCATGAATAATACTACCTAATGTACAAACAAACACACAAAAATTAGGACTTGTCCATCCTTGGCACTTTTTCATGGACATGTTCTTCCACCAGGCATTTATATTTGTGCTAACTTCAAAAGCTGTTTGGAAATTTACTTTGAGCTTATTTTGATGTCTATAGGAAACTTACACATAGCTTTTAAAAGTGGTCCACCATATGTTTTCCTATAGTTTGTTTTAAATGCCAGACAGGTAATTATGAAGTGTTGGTTGGTTGATGTCCCTTTTAAGCTTTAACGTATGGTAGAAATTATCATTATGGTCAAGAGGAAGATAGAGCTTTCCTAAGATAATAGGCCTCATGATTTATCTCACATCTGTCACATCTTGGGAAATAATTGAAAGAAGTAACTTCAGGATGACCTGAAAATAGTTTCCCCCTGTTTATTCGTGCCTCTTTCCTCTGTACAATAAATTTGATTTTGCTTTTTCTTTTTTTTTTTTCTTACCAAGTCTTAATAAAAACATCATATCAAAAGTAATTCCATCAATGGTTAGTTCTGTTTGCAAACTTAATTTCTGAATGGAGATGTCTAAGGTGTCCAGGCTACAGGCTACTGTGTTTTTGTTACTGCATTATCTGACATTAAATTTAATGCTCTTTGCACGAAGAATGTTCAACAAGTATTCCCATAAGAACTAAAAAGTTTCCAAACATAGTCTTGCCTATAGCTTGGTGTGCAGGATATAAACTCATGTCTTACCCTATTCAGGAAGGAGGACATATCAAATACCTTGCCCTACAGTCTCATTATAGTAAAGCTCCATGGGGCCAGGAGAAAAGATATTTACAAGAGAACACTTGCTATAATAGGCTTAATCAATTCAGTGCATCCTAGTAATTAAAAAACAAAAAACAAACAAACAAACAATCAGTTCCTGCTGTTGGGATTAAGAGAGAGATGTCCTGAACAGGGTTTCTTAAAACATGGCTGTATTCCAGAAATGACAATTCTCCAGCAGTGTCATGCCCTATGCCCAGATTGTCTGAAAACCAAGCACAGTGAATTTAGCACCCGAGAATGTCCAGCAGTAGGTTTAGATCATTAACTCTTTAGAGAAAAAAGTGTCTCCTAATCTGTGCGTATAAAATCTAGCACAACAGGGCTCTGGATCTAAGTTGAATCATACTAGGTGATATTATAAGAATAATATGCAAATGTGTAAATACTGGTGGCACACACAAGCACACATATTCTGTTATAATTATAATGACAAATATGTCAGAAGCATTCCTATTCTAGGAAGAGGAAATAATACCACCTGTGTAATCACACAGCACAGTACCAGTTTAATCCTGGAGCAATTTAATTAAAGTCAATGAAGCTGCATAGATGTAAAACTAGTGCAGAGGAAAACCGGGTCATTTGATTTACAGAATTCCCCTCTTGAAGGTTTATATACACTGTGGAAATAAAATGCCTGCTTCTGCTTACATGCACCAGCTTTCCACTACAGCAATTCAATTTATTTCAGTAGCAATACTTCCAATTTATAACTCTGGAAGTGACATCACTATTTGGCTCAATATGTGTAACCTTCAAAATGCAAAACAATGTTGAAGAATGATGCTAGGTTTCCCTTCACTTGCCATTCATCTTTTTGTTGTGGACAACCAAGGACATTTTCAGTACTGTCAACAAGCCCTTTTCATCTCCCAACAGATAGGCTTATGGTGGCCAAAGGGTTAGCTTTGTCTTTGATCTGTGTAAAATCATTAGAAGCTTTTCCTTCCTGAAGAAGCTTAGCTCTCTACTAGAACAAAAGGGAAGCAACAACACTTTCAGTAGTCCAATTGCCATATGTGATTATATGGAAGAACAGAGTAGAATGAAGCCCAGATGCTACAGAATTCCAATTACTCAGAGAAGATCACAAATATCAGCATCATTCTCATAGCTGGCATCACATAGAAGTTACAAAGGAGCAATTAAACACTAGATTCAATCTACTGCTGTTGTAGGCAGGGACATCTTCACTGAAGTCAACCGAATTGTTTTTAACAAATGGTACACGTTAAAAACTTAAATAATCATCTATGCGGAAAAAAATATTTTAGCACTGAACACTAAGCACAGATAATCAAAAATATAAATTATGATTTATTTGCTATTTACTATTCTATCCACACATATTTATATATGATTGTCCAAGTTAATATTCAGTGCTACACTGATTTTTATATATGAACACACACAATTTTGGAAAAGAAAATCCTTTACACTCTATTTCTGTTTCCTGTGACAGTTTTATCCTGTAAAATAAATGAAATGGTGAGATATTTGAAACTGGACTATAGATCTTTGATTCTCTAGTCATGTTTAATATACACCATTTAAAGCTGCATTAACCATTAAGAAAATCCACACCTCCACTTAAAACTTTTTTTTCAGTTTATAATAAAAGTGTTATAGCCTCAGTGTAGAATATTTCCTGAGGATCAGTTACCACTTAAAATATCTGAATATTTCTGGACCCTTGGGTGACCGTGCAGACAATAAAATGCACATATTATATGTATGTCAAAACAAGTGTGAGGCACTTTCCTAGAGCTCTTATTCAAGCAAGGCTGTGCTTGAAGTCTGTAAAGTATATTAAGTTCAATGGCATTTTTTGCTGAGAAAGAATTGCAAGATTGAGCCTATTCAATATTACTATTTATTCCCCCTCCACATCTTAATTAATACCTTCTCTGTGATACCAAAAGGGTGTTAATTATATCTGTACTAAAAAATTTAAAATAATTCCAATGAAACAACAAGGGTTTAATGCTCACTCTCAAATTTAGCAAAATTAGTGTTAATTGACATTATCTTCATGTCATAAGAGATATTACTGACTTGTATAGGAAGGAAATTTTGGAAAACCATCTTGTATGTGGGTCTTTGGAATAAACCCTTTGTATGTGGGTACTCCACAGTAAACCCAGTTTTATTTGCTTGTGCACATATGGATGTACAGGTATACATCTATAAATGGATCTGCTTTTAATTGAGTTGTACTATTTTTAGAAAATGTTAACTAAATTCAGGGTAATGGATCTGTCTTTATCATCTTCTCATAAGATCAAGCTTCATGAAGCTCCATCATCTTTAAATTAACCACCAAAATCAGTAACATGAATATTACTACACATGGCGAAGTGTCTCTTGTTCACAATATCATCTACTATCTATCTAATGAATTCTAGCTAATGGAGATGATCACACTTTTCTGCATGGGATCAGTTCAATAGGCTACTCAGGTTCTGTGTACCTGAGCACAGATTATTTGTTTCAGATGCAGTCCCTTAGTAATTTATCAAATGCAGAAGACTTATCATTGTGATATATACAATCTGGAAGGAGTTAAATATGCATGAATACATAGCAATATTGTGTTTAGTAGGATCACGTAGGCTGAAAATGTAGACAAGAACTGTCCTCAATGTGTGTGTATATAGGATTATTTACTGGTAAATAAAAGGAACTTTAAAACATTAGTAAGAGTTGCATTAAAACATTAGTGTGTTTGGCCCAGACCCCTCAAACACTTCACTGCAAGCTTATGTTTAAAGCACTGATACAGTTCCACTAATAAGTCAGTATGACTCCATAACAAAAAGTTAAGCATGTGTTTATGTGTTTTGTAGGATCTGGGCTTGAAGAGAAGGAAACTAATACCAATGATAAGAATGTCACTGTCTCCTCTTATTTCACAGAACAGGCAACAACAGATTTTCTAAAGACAACAGAATAAATCGTATTTTCTGATCTAGACTCCCACTACTTCTGCCATCATTTGGAAATGTACCACAGTAGAAAACTCTTTACAGAAGACTGGCGTAGGTACATTTAGAATGTGCCGAACTGGTTGATTTACTCAAGCAGGACTTTAAAGCACATTTTCTGTTTCAGGAGTTGCAGAGCATATATTCTAGGTATCAAGGCAAAATTTCTCCCCTGCCCTCTTCTCTGTCATCCCTGCCTCTGCAATTAGCAATAACATGTTTTGTTAGTATAAAAATAAAACTAACTTATATTTTTCTTTTAAACTAATACATGTGTTTCAAGTTTATATCTTGGATATAACAGAATCATCATCAAAACTTTCAAGATACTTCTGAATCTTCCTTATTTTAACTAAGTTTTACCAGAAACCCTACTGCAACCTTAGTTAAATTTGCCTATTGCGAGACGCTTTTGAATGTCACCTTCTGCCAATTTTTATGTAATTTATGACATTCAGAAAGCAGGCAGAAACAGATATGGAAAAACAATGAGTCAAGTAGAGTTTCTAGTAGGTTAACTAAATTTGCAAATTTGTTTTGCAAGCATGAAAAATTAACATTATCATTTTAGAATTAATGTTTAATTTGATACATTAGCTCGTCTAACTCTCTTGTATAGGTACTTTAGCCATGACAAAACAAGTGAAGTCAATCAGCCAGAAAACCAGTGGCGAGATTGCCTACTGCTGGTAGAAATAAATATTAAACATTTCAAACCCATTACTATTTATCAGTACCTGTCTTTCAGTGAGGTCCAGATTTACTGCTATCTCATATCTCCTCAGCCTGGTCAGGTAGTTATGATGGGCAAATTCTGCTTCTAGTTCTCTGATTTGTTCCTTGGTGAAAGCTGTCCTTTCCTTCCTAGGTTTACTGTTCACCTCTGACTTGTAATTTCCTTCTTGGGAATCTGAAATGAAAGAGACAAAAACATGTAAGTCATGGTATTTCAGGAACCAAAAACCTCACAGATTTGTGCTGTACTTGCCCAAATTTGACCCACTCTGGAATGGCAGAAAAGCACCAGGATAATCCACTGCCAAACAGAAAAGTAGCAAGCATTCAAGAACAGCACACTACCTCTACTTCACTAATTCTACAGACCCACTGACTTTGTTCCATCCTCTGAACTGCAAAACTCCTGAAAGTTTCAAACATTTCCCACTTTCTGAAACTCTAAATACACTAAGAGCATGGGTAGAGATTAGGATGTATACTTTCTGGCCAGTGAACTACTGGACAAGTAGAAATAGAGTTGGCTTCATCTTATCCTCTCACTAATAATTTAAAGTTCTCTGTGCCACAAACCAAATATTCAATTATCCCTAACTGTATCTTGAACAAAATAAAATAAATATAAAAAAGCATCTGAAATTCGGTCAACTACAAGATACTACTATTACAAAATTAAATGATGGAACACTTAGGCATGTATTGATGCACAGTCCCTTCATAGCATCTACTGAAAAAATGCATAGGCATATGAAGGGACTCTTTATAGCACCTGATGAAGTACACTGCTCCTTATGAAATCTTACGCATCTCTGATTTAGGTAGTCTATCTTCTTCTAGATGTAGATATACAACAATTCAAAAACTTTGGGACGTGATGCAGAAAGTGCTACTGCCACACTAAATCCATGCTGTAAAGTATACTTGCTGCCATGATTGTAGCAGCTACAACAACAATCCCCCATTAGCCCTCATGGTTTCCATTACTCTTGGACAGGTCATTACACAGAACAACTGAAGTCAATGAACCACTTTCCATTGCTATTATACTCCAACTGAATACATGCTATGATCTAGTTGTCAAATATCCAACATTTTATTCACATAAAATGTCATTACCTCTGGGTTTTTTGTTTAAATTCATGGCTAGGCACCACACAACACTGTTAAGTCCAAAATTAGCAGGTGCTCAACATGAAAATCACTGGTCAACTTCTGGCCCCACAACCATCTTAAAAATGTCACAGATACATTCACACTTCAGCTGCTGATTTAAATAGAAACCTGTGTCACCGTCCAAACTGACAGGCCCATAAGCAGACTCTCTATGACTTTCTATGTCAGATGACTCATCAAAATGTCTAAAGTTGTCCAGAAGACCACTAAGCCCAACAGCAAAGCTATGATAAATTATGAAGGTCTATGAAAGCAAAATGAGAATGGATAGGGTGCAGAGTTACCTTCCTTGTCACATGAGAAAAAAACCCTCAAATTGGAGCATATATGAGTAATATTATAGCCACAGATTTAGGCTGCCAAAGGTCATGATTTTCCACCCCAGTGGAGTAAAAAAGACAAATTATTCAATTAAAGACATGGAAGTTACTGCAATAGTACAGCAAAACTTGGGAGGGGACACAGAAAAATGCCCCTCCCCCATGTGAAACCCAGATTGTTCAGTATCTAGTTACAGTTTAGCTTGTGCCCAGCCAAAGAAGTAGGCATACACTCAAGGGCTAAGTACAGACAGCCAAAAAAACCAAGGCTGAATCAATTCAGTCTTAGCAGCTTAGTCGAAACTGCGGAGATTAAACCGAGAAGCAGGTGAACAGGCATTCACTTTTGATTCAGGAAATGCAGCCACATGCCTTCAGTGGCTCAGGCCAGAAGCCAGGGTGCACTAGAGCATGCCTCCCAGCCTGCCAGCCACTGCCAAAGGGAAGGTACTGAAGATCCAAGGCATTCAACCTGCCCCACCCCCAGCAGAGTGGGTGTAACCAAGTCCCAGCTCTGGGCTAGTACACTGGAGTTTAAATCCCCTCCCTGGACCATAGTAGACCCCAGCCGGGGTCTGCCTGGGTTTAAGGACCAGTGCCTGCCAGACTCTTCCCCCTCCCCCAGGGCCTGGGGGAGCTGAGGGGAATTATGCCTCCTGCCCCTATCAACTGCTTGCCTGCCTCAGTCTCTGCTAGACTGAGGCACAGTGAGCCATGGAAGGGGAGATTTAAATCTCTCCGAGACCCCAGATGGAGTTTGCCTGGGGGGTGAAGGGCAGTCCCTCTCAGGCTCTTGCCCCATTCCATGCCCCAGACCCAGCTGTGGCCCCCAGCCAGGTTTCCCACCCCCACCCCCTTGTCAACCAGCCCTCACTGTCCCAAGCTAGGGAGAAGAAGGGCAGGCTAGCCTTGCTCTCTGGAGCAGACAGCACAGCACAGCCCAGGGCTGCAAAGCATGCTGGGGGATTGTGATTTAACTTGAACCAGGAAGGGGTCTGGGACAGAAGTTTCATAAACCAGTGTGACCCAAATCAGTTAAGTCTGATTCAACCAGGTTTATCTTAAGCCAGTTTCAGCTATTTTGAAACTGGCTTATGTGCACTGAACTTCTGATCTGCTACAGGTTTAAACCAGTTTCTGATCACAAACTGGTTTATGTGTAACTTCTGTCCCTAGCCAAGAACATTAAAGCAGCTTCTCCTCACTAATCTACCACTAGCAAAAAGAAATGAACAAATCTTTGCTCTCAGAGGAAACAGCTCCTTCTTATTAATTTGGAATACAAAACTCTGTGAGAATTTTGAGATAGCTTTCAACCTCACAATAGCTTTTATCAAGATGCTGCATCAAACAAGGACAGGCAGGTTCAGGAAAACATAATTTCTCCTACAGTTTTTTTAGTATGTAGAAAGACACTGCATTACTTTCTTGAATTTCCATCTGAAGTGGTGAAAGTGATAAATACTAAAAAAACACTCCAAACCCATTACTATCTATTAGTACCCGTCTTTCACTGAGATCCAGATTAACTTCTCTCATATCTACCCAGCCTGGCCAGATAGTTATGATGGGCAAATTCTGCTTATGCAAGCATGTATCAAAGTTCAATTTGGACCTATATGCTTGAATATGTGTATGAAAACTAGCAATGACTCACTTTAGGTGAATGTCTAAAACATCTCTTTTAGGATTCTGAGGGAGAGTTACATTTGTACCACATGTCTCTAGAAGTGCATTGCTCCTGGATAAAGAACAACCATGTGGTAAATGCAGTTAATAGCCAGAATGGTACCATTTGAGCACTGTTTCATGTTATAGTAATAAACTCTGAGGTCTGTTCTTTACTAGAAAATCTTTAGTATTTAGTGGCATAAGCCCTAAATGCAATTATATACCTGTATAAAAATACAATACTCGTGTTAGGGATATTTGGTAAATTAATTATAGACATTAGGGCTGGAAGGGACCTCAGAAGATCATCCAGTCCAGCCCCCTGCCCCAGGGGTAGGAAGTCAGTTGGGGTCAAAGGATCCCAACAAGATAAACATCCAAATTTCTCTTAAAGGAGTCCAGAGTAGGTGCTTGCACCACCTCTGGCAGCAGTCTGTTCCAGGCCTTGGGGGATCAGACAGTAAAGAAGTTCTTCTTTATGTCCAGCCTAAAACTGTCTTAGAGGAGTTTGTGAATGTTTGACCTTGTCATCCCTTGGGGCAAGGTCAAACGATCACAAATGGTCATAAAAGCAGAAAGGCCTTGATTTGATTACACTATGCAGGTAATAATGACCATGTTTATAGGTGATACTCAGAGAAGTTTTCACCGCCATAAGCAGAGGGGTTTTCTCCTCTTGATCTTTATGAGAATTACACGAGAATGCTGCAGGAATACAGTGAGGGGAGACAATTTCAAGGAGTACCTGCATTCAATACATCATTGATAATTTTCTCCCTACCACCACTGGCTGCATACCAAAATAATTCCATGAATGGTAAGTAGCTCTTGATGTCATGACAATGAGAAATAACACTGCAGGCATTTTACTAAGACTGCAGGGCAACCTTAATGATAAAAATAGCTGAGAGAGGCAAGTTGTCTGTTAGGTAATAGTTCTCTATGTCAAAGTCAAAGCTTTGAGTTTTAAACTCATGAAAGTCAGTCAGAAACTGAGAACCTCAGTCCCATGCCCCTGGGATACTGGTGCACAAGAAGTCAAACATAATTGTCACAAAGGCAGAGATGAAACATTTGTCCTTCATGCTTGCTAGCATGTGGCTTGAACTAGGGGTTTAATACAGTTGGTAACATTAGCCTACACAGATCCTGTGTGAAACTGAAGCTGCTTGGGCAACTCATTATTTAGATGCTCCTACCATTACTGGGTACTCGCTTTAACTAAATGTCAAGACTGTAAATTTTTGGCAGCAGCAGTTGTCAGCAGCCGGCTTTACACGGCAGACCAGCAGTCTCAATATTTATTTATTTACACATCATTGAATGTATGTGTCCCTGAGCATTAGGCATTTGGGAAAGTATTTTTGAGTGGGTCTATAAACTGCATGCAAATCACCAAATAATTTCATGGTTTACCATGCACAACTTTCTTGGCTAGCACAGCACTCTAATAATCTGGGGCTCTAAGGGGGAGAGGGAGGTTACATATCATAGCATGTTTGGTGATTCTTCATACATACACTCCTTGATAAGCAGAGTGTAGAGCCATTTACATAAGAAATCTTTTTTCACTAGTAACTTCTATTTGCCTGGTAGCCATACAAGCAGCAAAACCACAGTAATTGGGAACATTCAGGCCCTTTTGCCAGTCATTGAAACTACTGAGGGCTTTGCTCAGAGCTTACTATAGTTTCCATACGTTATAGTGCTAGAGCAGTACATTGAAAAATGTACTTCTTTGTACTCTTTTCTAAGATTGCCAAATTGAATCAAGAAACACACAAGCATGAAATCCTAGGTCCTGGTTTTTCTTCACTGTGCTAACATTTAGCCTCTGCATGTCCCTGGAAATGCTGATGCAGGGCAGCCAGGATATTTGTACATCTCAACTTTAACCAAGTTATCATGATTTTTCAACAATCTGATTGCAAGTAATTCATATGTTGTATATTTCTTTGTGAACATCAGATTTAATAGATGCAGGCATGAGAAAAAACATTAAATTATGTTTGTTTATTTGGATTTCTTTAAATGTTTATATCATTCGTAGCACCTTCTAACTTCCAAAATACTCAGAACATACGTGATAAACAGAAACAAAACAAAAGTCTAAAATTGGAAAGGTATAAACATTAGATATGTTTCCCTCCTCTCCTATTTAGCAACTAGGTTTATCCAAGAGAATGAATAAATTTGTGGTGACTGTTTTGACAAAAGCTTGGATGTCACTCAATGTTTAATTTTCAACATCAACTAACTGAAATGGTCCATTTTGAAACGGTGTTAGTTACAGTACCCACAAAGTGAATATCATCAAGTAGGTAAGTATCAGTAAGTACTTCAAACTCATTTGACATAATTGCATACTATCATAATTATGCTGCTAAAAAGTGAGCCAAGGATGTTTTACTTAAATACATTAAAGCATTTAAAATACTCAAAAAGTATTGAAAAAGAGGTGTATTTACAGGGGGCACCATCAGTTATAAACTCCTACAAATATTTGATTCTTTTCTCTGTTTCACTGCTTTTCACTGGCTTTTTGCATTAGTTTACAGGCAGATCTCTCTATTTTATTCCCTGTTAATTAAAAGCTACTTGGAATCATGTTGTTTTTTTTTCCACTTGTTACCTCCATGAACTTTGGTTGCTTTAATTTCCAATGTTGTAAATCTAGCTTTTTTGGAACACTTCTTTTCAACAGCCTTTAAAGAGCCAGGACTGGGAGATCCCATCTTTTTCTGACTGTAAGGTCTTCTCCGTTCATATCACCTGACTGGCTTCTTTGGTGGAAAATGGGTGGGAGACTTGGAAGAGATTTTTGGCAGATTTCATGTCAGCTTACATCTGTTTTGCAGCTGTTGCAACTGAGGCAAAAAACTCTCAATTTTCTTCTACTGGCTAGATTTTATGCCAAATGGTAGGTGTAGAGACAGAGAACAAAGTCTAAGGGGATCTAAATTGCACTACTCCCTACCACCCCAACGCACAAAATAGTTACATCTGGTGTGAAACACTTGATGTAAAATACAGCAAATGCTATAGCCGGTCTCTCCCTCTCTGCAGGCAGACTAAGACTTCCTTTCAGAAAATATGGGGCTACATTCAGGTTCCAGTCAACTGACAGTCTCATTGCTCTTTGGGATCATGCTAATGCAAGTAGTCTGACACTATCTTAAAAAATAGAAAAGGATTGTTCCTGTCTGGTTTCTAAAACTACAGATGGTATCTTTAAATACACTCAGTACTGTGGGAGAAAACCATAACATTTGTTGTAAACAAATATTACATGGACTTGCTAGTTCAGTACAGCAGAATGTGCTATTTAGAAAAATACTATTAAGGTCTGACTGAATGTACCGGAGGTGTTAAGTTAGCTATTGTTAGTGTATAATTTAATCAAGGTTAGTAAAAGGGCAATGAAAGACCATTTCTAATCCTGATAGTGTGACCCAAATTATCTTATTCTAGAAAAAGGAATCTTCCTGTCCTTTCAGAATTCCAATCTCTTTCCTAACTTTGCTAAAAATCAATGAGCATAGTTTTACACGGGTTCCGGGAAGCATGTGGGGAGGCACTTTAATTAGCGAGCCATGCTAATTTAAAAGCACCCAAGTGTCATGTGTATCAGTGTCCCCACACTGAAAAATGGTGGCAGGGAGCTCTGAACTAAAGCTCATCCAACAAGCTTTAGTTCAAAGTTTTCCACCATTTTTCAGTGTGGGGACACTGATATACCTGACTCAAGAGTCTAGTGGAGTGCTTAACTTCTGTGCTCTAGCAGACACTGCTTAAATCGAGTCTGCTCTGATGGACTGAATTTCTAACACATCGGAGCCCAATGAGACACGTAGTCTTTAACCACAAAATCACCTGATGTGCAGTTTGTTCCTTCAGTTTTATGCTAGTAAAACCAGAAGAGGTACAACAGAAAAAATGGAGAAACAGAGTGCTGACCCAGATATATAGTTTATATGTTTGCTTTTGACACAAGGAGAATAAGGCAACTAACATACGGGAAAAATAAAATACTTCTATTTAATTGTGCTTCACCAGTGTGCTTGAGGTGGCAGGAACAAAGGAAGAGACAACCCCTATTCCAAAATGGATGCATCAAAATCATTTACAAAAATCTTAAGATACAGACACTTTTGGCTTGGCTTACTTTAGCAATTGATGGATCTGCATTTTATGGACAAAACTGGATTTTCAGTTTATATTTGTAAAACTGAGAAAACCACCGCATGCAAGAATTTAAACACTAAAATCTACTAGCATTTCACTATAGTTAGTCACCTACTTAGCTAGGATGATATTCTGACACTCTTCAGTGAGAATAAAGGTATCTTATTTCATAAACAGTCAAACTAAATTCAACAGGTATTATTCAACAGAGAATTTGGACCTCAAACATTTTATTTTTCTTTTCTGAAGACTTAGATTATGTAGTCCTTTTTTAAGATATAGATTATATATCCCCATAACTCAAACTGAAATCAATTTGATTTCTTAGATGGTTAAGTATGCATTAACTATTCATTTAAGAAAGTCTACAGTTTATGCAGTTCACTTATGTAGCATCACAATAATTATATTATGCAGCATCACAGTAATTATATTGTGATGCTGCATAAATGAACTGCTTAAACTCCAAACTTTCTTATAAGGGCCTCAAGTGCCTGAAGACTGCAGCTACTACATATTGTTTACTTTAAAAATGGAGCAACCCATGCATATAAATCAATGTGACAATCTTGTTACTTCATAGTGAAATAACATTGCATGCAGGAGTGTTTCTTTTTAGCTTAATTCCTCAAAGTCACTTAAAACCACCAACACAAACAAAAGCTTTTAGATTCCAACATCAAAAACAGGACACGCAATGAATGGCATGTGGGTCAATGCCAAATGCCTATTTCTTTTATTCAAGACACTAACATATACTTATTAGAAATCTGGTTTGTTTACATGACAATAACCATTCCATAAATCTGAAATATATTTTTGGTCTCCTAATAAAGGCAACAAAATTTTACAACATTTCATGGCCTTTTTATTGTGAGATACATACTGGGCGCATCTACACGTTTGTTAATGAGCAATAGTTACTTCACATTTAGTTTAGTACAGTACTTGCTTAATGAAATACTAACTAAATGCACAGTAACTACAGTTACTGCACAGTAGTGCCGGGGCATGGTTTTTTAGTGATGCTTACCGCGCAGTAGCCCAGTACTACTGCGCAATAGTGTATTAGGACGGTTTTTACCTGGCATGCTACTGTGCAGTGTTTTTAGGGTACTACGCATTAGGCGTCTTGTGTAGACACAGCCATTGTGTAGCTGATACCCACAGACCACTGTTTTAATTTGCTTTTTTCTTAGCCAACATGATAATATGAAATACCTACAATGCTAGAAAATTAGAGTAAGCTACATATGTACATATCAACCTAGCTGCCACTGTTTTGATAGTAACTGCAATGGGTGGAGAACTGTAATCATAGTTATACATTATTTTTGTGCTCATGGTTTATACCAGGCAGTATGGGTGACAAAATGCTTATTTTTCTTTTTGCTTGTGCCCTAAACATTTTTTTAGTTTTAAATAGAAGATTTAATTGCACAGAAAGTGATAGTAAACTTCACAGAAAGTGACACACTGCTGAATGCTGGTGGCCATATTCATAATGCAAAGGGTCATTATGTTTCTTTTTCTTTCTTGATTTTTTTTTCTTTCCATGACCATTTTCTTCTTCTCTCCCTATTTTAAATACCTAGTTATTTTAAAAATTATTCTTATTTAAGAGTCTGGACAGCTACACTGCACAGTTCCAAAGCTGCATGCCTCACAGAAGACAGAGAGGTAGCCAGCCATGTTAGCCTGAAGCCAGACATAAGGCAGGGTAGATATGCACCTTATAGATTAACTAAATATATATCTCAGAGAACATCATAAACAGTACTGTTAGCACTGCAATTCATTAAAAACATTCACAGAATTCTCCTTTGAAAATCTGAACAATTTCATCATAATTCAAAATCTTGCCTGTGAAAAGGGGCAAATCTGCACAGGGACAGGTGTATGATGTCAAAATTACATGAATCCTTGTTTTCATACTAATGAAGACAAACTTTTATTTGCTTATTGAGATGTGTTATCCCTCAGACCCCTCTCTCTTCCTGATGAGAACAAGAATTTGTTCAGTAACACCTGTAGATATTTTGAAAATGGTTATATACCATCCTGTGGTTTTGGTTGTGAGTTGTTTTTTTTTTTTAAGAGGCGGGGAAGGGGTTGTTGTTATTATTGACGCTTCAAAATGACAGTCCACGTATTATAATGTCAGAAGCACTGAACCACTAACACTGGGCTAGCTAGTATCTTAGGAGTACCTGCAGGTACCTTCATGGGATGGGTGTATTTCTGTGAGTTCACATTATCCATCCAACTGCATCTTCCTTTGACACTCATTTCATTTATTATTTTAACCTTCACTTATGCCTGTGTATGAATTAATGCCTAGAACAATCCTATTGTTCTCGGGGGAACCAGTCATAGAAGCGAGGTTGTAACTTTGCAGGACTGGGGCTTCTATACAATCTTGTAAACTAATGCCTTAAGAGTCTATCCCGTATTCAAACAGGGTATTTCCCTTTGGGAAATAGGTGAGAAATGACAAACAGACACCATAGCACCCCAAGTATTACCAAAACCTCTCAACATAAGCACAGGTTTTTGGGTGCAAGTGGCAATAATGGATGGAAACTGTTTGAAGAATGTGCTCCTTAAGGCCTCAGAGAAAGATCTGATGAAGACTTTCTTTGGGCAGAAACTATATAGAACTCCCAAGCAAATTTAAAAGGTTCTCTTAGCTGTGGAGGATCCTTCTCAGGTACAGATGCCCACTGAAATTTGTCACCATTTTTCACCTACTCCATGATTATGTGAGCACTGGCTCTCAGTAACAGATCTATCACAGATCTCTTTGACATTCAAACAGGAGTTAAGCAAGGCTGCATCATCACTTCAACACTCTTCTCAAAACCCTCTACCGTGATGCTACGTCTAACTGATGGCTAGAAAATGCTATTTAGGAATATGCTGACAGGACAGAATGTGGTTAAGTATAATGGCCATAGGAAGACCAATCAGCAATGCCCAGAGATGAAGAGTCATCAGGAGGGGGAAAGAATACAAAAGGAAGAATTTCAGAGCAGCAAAGGGCCCCAGGTTCGCATCTTGGGAACCACCATGGACAGAGGGCATATCACCAGCCTATCTCACCCACTCCACTGGAGGGGTCGGAGGGTGGGCCTTGGCTTCTGACCTCCAGGCTGCTGACATTCAAGACAGAACTTCAGACTGAAGCTCATGTACTGGCCAGATTTACCTTGACTCTGTGAACCCTGCAACTGGTAGACATAGAATTGTTTCCATTATTCTAATCATGCTATCACTGTATACAATTTATTCTAATCTGCTATCACTGTATAAAATTTGCCTATTATCAAAATGGAGAGGTCGTGGTCAGTCTGAGGGTTTTTGACTCTGTTTGGATCAAGGTATCTGGGTTATAAATCCACTGCCAACACTGACCACCAACAAAACTTCCAGTCAAAGTGGAGCTACACTACCAAATGGATGGCAAGCTGTTTAGTCTCAGCCAACTCTGAACCAAAACCAAAACTACCTTGACCTCAATAATCAAGCTCCATTATGCTGTTAATGCTGTAGTGTGTGCTCACTCAGAAGCAGACATTCAGGCATCTTCGACATCTTTACCAAGGCATACAAGAAAATGGGACTGACACTTATAACATTCAGAAGACTAAGGTCCTCCATCAACAAACTCTTAATAAGCAGTCCCCAGGTCTGGTCACTCAGCTTTACAGTGAGACTCCGGAGAATATTGAGTATTTCCCATGCCTCAGAAGCCATCTCTCGCAGAAAGCTGACATTGATGAAGAAATCCAGCATCACCTCAAACGTGCAAGTGCAGCCTTTGGACACCTGAGAAAACGCGTGTTTGAAGATCATTACATTAGATTTGAAACCAAGCTCATGGTTTATCAAGCAGCCATGATCCTTATCTTACCATACAGACCTTATACATGGACAACATACAGCAGACCTCTCAAGTTGCTAGAGAAATACCATCAATGCTGCCTACAGAAGATCCTTCAAATCCAGTGGGAAAACAAACACACCAACATTAGCATCCTCTCGCAAGCAAATAGCACAAGCATTGGAGGAAATGATCATTCGACATCAATTTTACTGGGTTGGCCACGTCATCTGGATGTCTGACTCCAGACTCCCAAAGCAAGTTTTATTCTCTCAGCTCAGTCAAGGTGTACACAATCGGAGGGCAGAGAAAAACACTTCAAGGACGTCCTCAAGGTCAACATGAAAAAAAAGACAATATCAACGTCAACTCATGGGCAGCTGTCACCCAGGACCGCACCAAATAGAGGAAGAATTTGCTATAAGGATCTCAGTATTTTGAAACCTCACAGCAACATCAGGAGACAGAAAAGTAGGTGCAGCAAAACAGCACGTCACGGATGGAATTAGGAATCCAGAAGCATCCACTCCACACAGAAACATGTGGAGCTGCAACAGAACTGGACTGGCCTTGTCAGATATCTTCAAACCCACAGATAAGACAATCATGGAAGACGATCATACTTGACTGAGAGGGATTGCCAATGATGATATCAAACTCTCAAAAAAATGTAAAATATTCTCTTAGCACTATACCTAGTTATATTTAGGGAATTAGAGTTCTCTCTAATGTGTGTTGCACAGGACCTGATACCATGGGCCATGGTAGAAAAATAAAAGGGTTCCAGCTTAGGAAGAGACCAGATCATGTGATATACAGAACCTAACTGCATAATAATTCTTCCCCCTCACCAAGTATTCACCTTCCCGATGAAAATAATTTTTTGTTCCATTTTGGTCTCAGCCACCAGATTGACTTCATTTTGATAAAATCTTACTGAGCAGCTAATATATACACAGTACTGTGGGATTTATACTTGATTAAAGAATGCATATTTTGTTTTTTATTGTTGTGGGGTAAGTTATACAAATATGTTAAATAAATGTATCGTGTGAATACAATTACATAAAACATATATTTTATTATATCACAAGATTTATGATAATATGCTATTTTACAAGACTGGGTGGAGCAGCTTTTAGGTAAGCCTTAAGGTCATTTTATATCAACTGTAGCAATCTGAATTTCCTTTGATGTTTCATTTAGTTAAAGCAGTGCTAGCAACAATTAAAGAGATGAGAACAGGGAGTGGAAAAAATATACTATGAAGACCTCTATGGGATGGGATAACATTTTGTACACATAGGATACAGAGTGATTCAGTGAAAACAAAAGATTTTGCCAGCCTGCATTTGGGAAGGTATATTATATTTACAAAGAGTAAACACACAAGCAACTAATGTAAGTCATTTGAAATTGGTACGTTTCAGTAAAACTTTTAAACAAACATCACACCATCATGTATTCCATTCATGTCATATATTTTTGCATTAAAATCCCTAACATCCTAAAAAGTTTTGGTAATTTTTTTATATTCCTCCTTCAAACAAACCAGGCTGCCTTGTATCATGAATCCAAAATTCAGATAGAGAGACAAAAAAGGCCTTCAAAGAAACTTCTAAATTTACCTAACTTAGCTTCTCTCTCTCTTCATCTCTAAATGGCAATTAGTCTCCAATATCCTGTGTTTTATGTACAAGGAACTAAAAGTAAATGTTGCATGTTCCACTGAAAGGTATTAATTGCTCCTTCCAATGGTATGGAGCTCTCATTTTGAAACATGTCAGTCAGGAAATCTCAGAACTTTGGGGTAGTGTGGCATAAGACAAATGAATCTTTAGCGTCATGTTCAGAAATTGACTGGTTATATAACCAATCAGGTGCCTAATTTATCATTCAGGGATAAAGGTTGTAGTTGTGCTGGTCTAAGAAAACAAGCAGTCAGTGGGCTAGAGGCAATATCTAGTTGGTCTAATAAAATATATTGCCTCTAGTCCACTGACTGCTAATTCATCATTTACATTTACCCAGTTATTCTATCTTCAAATTCCCCCTTGGTAAATATATTAGCAGTCGTATTTCTTCCACATACAATTAGACTTGTGCCTCGTGTTGTCTCTATCAACTTGATCCAAAGACAAATGAGGTCATTGGAAAAACTCTCATTGACTTCAAGAGGCATCTAGTGTAAGAATGAAAAGTGTAATATTTTTTCTTCCTTATAGATTTCTTTGGAACTTCTTAGTGATGTAGTGAAAACTTTGCATATGCTGAGCTTAGAATCAAAGAAAATGGATTCCTTATAGACAGAAAGAGAATACCACGCATATGAAGTACGGCGGTGTTTTACACCAATGACACTGTTGTAAAAGACCACAATTTAATCTTTGTTTTTATAGATGCTGCCTTGGTTTCCTATAGGACTACATTGTCTTGAGTTAATTAGGAAAGATACATTCTTAGGCAGTATTTTACTCAAAAGCATTGCCTAACTTAAACTCAGATCTTGCTAAGAGTTTCTCTTTTTTCCCCATTTTCTTTTTCTTTTTTTTTTTAATTGAAAATGCACTAGCTCCCATGTGACCAAAAATAAATAACTTCTACTTAAGCCAAAGAATCTGGGTTTTAAGTTTTCCATCCTTAGCAACAAAACTTGAAACATGGCTTAATACGGTTAGAGTTTCTCTGTATTGCCTCACTCACCATCTTCCAAAAGGTCCTTGAGATATCATTACCCACAGGATAATAGAAATTTATATCAACAATTCCAGTGCAAGTCTCTCTAAGAAATACATTGCAGCCACAGGAAACAGGAAACCATTTTGCAGTGATATTTTTACATATAATTTTTCCCAGTGTATGACATTGGCTAAAAAGAAATTTTCCATTTATCATGGAACAGATTTCTTTGGAACTTCTTAACGACGTAGTGAAAACTTTATATATGCTGCACATGGAATCAACTTAAAAAAGGCCATTAGAGCTAATCGAGCAACCAACATTTCTATTTGATGTGATATTAGCATACCCTTTCTTTCTTTTTTTAAGCAGTTTGCCTGAAGCATTTTAAAGCCTTCTTTTTAAGGCTCATAACTTGCCTCAGTAGTGTACATGGTATCTAACTTAATCCCACGTTCACAAGTCATGTTAGATTTCATAGTTGTGACTCAAGTCTCCTGTTTCTCCCTTCATGAATTGCACATGTTAATAGCCTACCTTGCTGATTTCATTTGCTAAGATCATGGCATCTTATTGTATAATTCAGTCCTGGATAAAAATGAATCCTCTCTCTGATTTCTCATATTTGTGTGTATGCATTCGTATGTAAATCAGCATGTGCATAATACATTTTACTCATGTGTTTTGTAAATCTTACTACCCCTAAGACAGCATTAAAATGTAGCCAAAAGGACCAGCTGTGCTCATAAAATGTATGTTAGTAGATACCCAGACATTATCTGTTTTTCCTTTTTTGAAAAAAAAATCAATCAAGGTTGCTGGTATGCATGTATTCTACTATTTCATTCAGTTTATTTTACAGCATTGTGCTGAAGTGTAATGTTAACCATAAAAAAAAGGAGGCAGTGGAAAGTGCTTTCCCACATGCAATTAAATGGAATTACCTGTCTTAGGAAAAGCCAAAATAAAAAGACTTATAAAGTATAAAATAGTTTAAACATCTGAAAAATGTTTTAGTATTGGCTAAGTATAAAGCATTTATTTTTCATTTTCAACTGGTAAATGTATAGTAGATATCCAGATAATTATATCAGAGGCTTCCCACATATCAGTTTTTTGCTTTTACATTGCTAATCTTCATATTTTTAAGAAAAATCACATTTTGTTTCTTTTAAATAAATCTAAATGCCCTTATCCCATAGAAAAGAAACTAATCTTTCAGATGTCTGAAGTTTTACCATAATAATAATATAGTTCACAGAATGGGTGGGAGGAATCCAAAACAGAACTATTCATGTCATGAAAAAGATCTAGTTCTCTTAATATGACCTTTTGTAAAAGAAAAAAGACTTACAAAGCTGATCACTAAAGCTAACGCTAGTTATACAAAGACTACATTTTCCATTGCTTAAAATAAGCCTAGTTAGTTCATTTCAAAATCAGAAGTCATTTTGCCTTCTTTCTGAACATTCCTCATTAATGGGTATGAATGCTAAAAATCTGTGATTTATCACTGAGAGTATTGTAAGGTGCCATTAAAAAACAAAAATTAAATAAAAAAAACCTTTCATTTTGATGTCAATATCAAAATGACTTTTGATTATTTTAGGATTACAATGCGTCTCAAAGTAGTAAATTCAGGGTAAAAAGAAATTGTTTTAGAATACCTAATAATGAGTCAAAGACAATTATTTCATTTGCTGTCTGCAATACTTGTACTGTCTCTGCTTTCATTTAGATGGTATAGTGATACATTAAGTGACATGGTACACTGTCTCCAGTGATCTACATGAGGATACTAGTCAGAAGTGCAGACTTTCAAATTTGTTGATATTCCCTTTTGCATTCCTAATTTTTAATGTAAATATTTGAGAGAGCGACTACAATAATAAGGTCTGGTTCTACAAACACTTAGGCATGCATGTAAAGTGTTTGCAGAATCATGCCTCATGTGGGTACTTTGGTATCAAATATCTTTGGAAATCAAAAAAAACAACACACAAAGAATGTCCAAAAATTAGACCACAAGCCTAAAGCATTTTAAATCAAACAGAATGATCATTTCACCCACCATTTCATTTCCAGCTCTACTATAGTAATGGAAAGTTTGTGGTCTTTATATTAATACATAAGTAAAGTCTAACTTTCTTTTCCCATAGACGTATATATTTATTCATTACAGCCCACTTGGCACATGAAAGTGAAAAGAAATATAGTTTGACTCTTCCCTTATCCCTAACAATATGCTGTATCTAAGCTACAGCAAGAAGACCAGTCTTCCTGGTAACATAAATGTGTTAGGTGATATAGCCTGACAGTGACAGCACATGTCAAAGCACAGCAAATGTTATATAATTTTAGAAACCTGGACAGCATTTGCTTTACTTAACTTAAATGTGTTCATTTTAAATACAGGATTCTAATAATGTAAAAAGTGTTCAGATTATTTTAGGCAGGAACAGTTACAACTGCCTACCACTGAAATGAAAGATTTCATTATGAAAAGTACAAGCTGGCTGAAAATTCTATGATTTTTCTCCCTATTAAAATTAAGCTTTAGAAATAAAGCACAAATGAGATTCAATTATTTGCTAAAGACAATCCAGTTCAGCCCACAAAATCCGCTTTCTAAAAGGCTCTCTGCAGCCATACCTGGCAGGTTAGATAAAAGTTTGCAATCAAATATGAAAATCACATCTGACTCTGAAATTCAGCACCTCTGACTGTGTAGGAGAGAAAATGACTATTTTGCTTCCCTGTTCATCTTCCCTGGACGGGGAGAGAGGTCAACAAGGAAATCTATATTTAACAACCTCCTCCCTCCCCTTGGCCAAAAAACTTCCAAACTAACAAACAAGAGGCCTAACACCTTGGTGCTCAGATTCACGGAAATTAGAGAAAAAGACCCACAATGTAAAATTAAGGCAGCTGTGAAAACTCTTCAGACAGTATCCACAGTTCTAAGGATCTGCAGCTCTTGAATGGCAGCCAGCTCTGAAACAGCATATAATAGCTCTGAAATTAAAAATTCAGAGTCAAAAGCAAAAGGATTCAGCACCAAAAATCAGGTGATGCATAGTAAGCCTCTCCCCCACTTCCCCTTTTAACAATGTATAATGTGTTCCTCTGTCCATACCCAGAGATATAAATGAATATACACACAGGTAAATGACAATTAAATACCGTTATATGATAACAAATGTGATTTAAGAACAATTTAAGAACATTATACAATTCTAGAGATTCAACTGCTTGAAGTTAGAAGCCAGATATATTTGGTAGGCAAGCAACAAAAACAACAAAAAAAATCATATTTTATTCTTTTCACTTGCTCTATTCCCAGAAGAGCAAAGTAGAGCAAATGCCACTGGGGTTTAGGTTTCTTTTAGACCTTGGACTGAACATAGCTTGACTCTGACCCAGTACACTCCTTCTACAAAAATGGTACTTGCTGAATGATTATAGGGAGCTGTTTTACATTGTTACTGTGTTTTCCACAGGATTTATAGGCCTCTAGGGTGCTGAAAGTATGTAGCAACATCTCCTTTTGCAGATGTAAACATGAGTTTGAATAAACAGTTAATCTATTCTGGTATTAGAACATTTATGACTGGGAATGGCAGCCAAAGCAAGTGGTCCCTATTTTTTTTTAATTACATTTTTGCCCATATCTCCCAAATTAATTAAAAAATGGACCCAATGTATTTCTCATTCACAGCTTGACATGATACACAAAATGAACAGCAGCTACAAAGTAAAAATACTGTGTGTCTACTGTATTCAAGTAACAGATGAAGGTGATGACAGGAGAGGGTTTATGCACTATTATTCTGCTTCTGTATAACAGTGAAGAGGCAACCTGGGAAAGTACAGGCCAATCAGTTTGACCTCAATCCCTGGGAAGATTTTGAAAAAAATTATCAAAGAAACCATTCTTAACAGGCTAACAAAAGGCAACATTCTGAAGGATAACCAGAATGGGTTTGTTGCAGATAGGTCTTGCCTGACCAATCTCATTTCCTTCTATGACCAAGTAACGTATCAGCTGGACAAAAGGGAAGAGGTTGATATCATATATTTGGACTTTAAAAAGCCTTTGACCTGGTGTCCCATGATGTCCTTATGGAAAAATTGGGCAACTCGACTACTTCACAGTCCAATGACTGGGGAATTGGCTCCAAGGTTGAACCCAGCGAGTGGTAGTTGACAGAACCAAATCAACATGGCACTCAGTGACCAGTGGCATCCCCCAAGGCTCCATTCTCAGACCTGTACTCTTTAATGTCTTCATAAACAACCTGGACCCTGGTGTCAGAAGCAGGCTGGCTAAGTTCACCGACAACATCAAACTTTGGGGAAGGGTGTCCATACTTGAGGATAGGCTGGTGATCCAGGCCGACCTTGATAGGCTTACAAGGTGAGTGGATGAAAACCTGATGGCATTAATACAGAGAAATGCAAGGTGCTCTACCTCGGGGGCGGGAATCCCGCATCACACTTACAGGCTCAGCAATGCTACACTCGCTAGCACCATGACTGAAAGAGACTTGGGGGTCATGACTGATCACAAAATAGACATGAGCCACCAATGAGATGTCACAGCTGGTAAAGCAAACATAACTATGGCTCGCATCTACCGATGCATCTCAAGCAAGACTCAGGATGTCATCCTCCTGTACTCGGCCTTGGTGAAGCCACAGCTCAAGTAGTGCATCCAATTCTGGGCTCCACAATTTAGGAAGAATGTGGAGAAACTTGAGTGAGTCCAGAGGAGAGCCACACACACGTTCAGAGGGCAAGAGAACAGGCCTTATGAAGAGAGACTGAGAGCTATGGGACTCTTCAGCTGCGAGAAGCGCAGGCTCAGGGGTGACTTGGTGGCAACCTATAAGTACATAAGGTGTGTGCATCAGGATCTGGGGGAACACCTGTTCACTAGAGCACCCCAAGGGATGATAAGGTCCAACGGTCATCATCTCCTGCAAGACTGTTTTAGGATGGACATAAGGAAAAACTTCTTTATTGTCTGAGCCTTCAAGGCCTGGAACAGACTGCCCCCAGAGGTGATGCAAGCACCTACTCTAGACACTTTTAAGAAACATTTGGATACCTATCTTCCTGAGATCCTTTGACCCTACCCAACTTCCTGCCCCTTGAGCAGGAGGCTGGACCCAGTGATATTACGAGGTCCCTTCCAGCCCTAATGTCTATAAAATGTATGAAATATTGATGTTAAAAGAACAGGATGCTGGAAAAATTCTCATTATTCAATATGCTGTCATAAACTCTACCGAGTGGTTTATTTATGCATCTGTGCCTTTATCTGCATGCTAGAGTGCCATCTAAACTACTTGGAGCTACCTTCTATTTTCATACATGCTCCCTTTTTTTCTGAATAGGTCTTTTCTCACTTAATCATACTGTAAATATAAGATATTAAATAATAATGATTTTGTTGGGACTTGCAAATCTTTTGCTCACCGACCATGGAGAATACTAGTCGCTGCACGCTAGGGATGGCTTTTCCTGTTCTAATTTTGTTGTTGTCGAAAAGAAAATAAAAAGGGGGAAGAAAAACATTAACTTTGGTGCCTTTTTTAAAAGGAGCTGCCTGTGTACTGATGCTGTGAATAATGGCAATGGATGCATCTGTAGGCAAATATGTTTTGGGATTCAGAATGATTGCTTCACCAGCGCTCTTTGAGCCAGCCAGCTGCCTAGTTCATGAGCAGAAGAGGAAAAATACTAGAGAGTTACATAAATGTTCTCATCTATTTTCTTTGTTTTTATGCAAGAACAACAAAAGCATTATACTGATATATAGTACTTGCTTTTTCCATTTTTTGTTTGCTAGATCATCGCCTCCCTTTGTAGTCTCATAATTTTACCCTAATCTTGTCCCCGGTGATGTTGATGGCAAACCTGCACTCAAATGGATGGTGCAAAATTGGGCCCTCTAAGCATTTTGGCTAGGTACAGACATTCAAAAAGCCTGAGGCAGAATCAATCTAAGTTAAGCATTTTTCTGTAAACAGCATAGTTTAGATTGGCAGCAAACAGAACATGCTTTGCCCCTTTTTGTGGGGGGAAAAGCGAGAGGGTAATTTTAGATGAGGTTCTGCCATTTTTAAACCAGTCTGTGTGCACAAATTCTGTTCTGTTATGGATATAGACCAGCTCTGTGCGCCAAACTTCTGTTCCGTTACAGGTATAGACTGGTTTCCAATCACTTATACCAGTAAAAAAGTAATATCTGTACTTAGCCTTTAAATAACTAATCTGTGTAATTCACACAAGTACCAGTATTTTTTTCTGAAGGCACTCTATGTGAATAACTGTCTACCAACATTAGTAAACAGACTCAATCTGAAAAACTGGAGAGCGTAGTACAGTACTTATGTTCATTGATTTGATGATAGTATTGTGTTTTATATGTCTTACAGAGGACTGGGAGGGGCTCCTTTGGCCAGTCCTATGTTTGCAGGCAATCATTTACCCTATGAATCCCTAAATTGTCATTCAAACCAGCCCTATAACTAAAAGTAACAGATGCCCAAAACACCAAGAACACCCTATCACAAAACACAGAAGCTACTCAGTGGCTGCATCTACGTGGGACACTACTACACAGTGGTCACAGAGCATTTATTTAGTACTTGTATGTAACCAGAGTTTATTTAGTACTTGTGCTGGAATCAGTTACTACACAGTAGCAATGGCGAACGCCTTTTAGGTGACACTACTGCTCAGTAGCCTAATAATACTGTGCAGTAGAGTATTACTACTGTTGGTGCTGTGATGCACTCCTGCACAGTATTATTCGGCTACAGCACAGTCAGCATCTTGTGTAGACATGCACAGTTACAATGGCACTTATTCTGTTGCTTTGGGTTTTTTGTTTTTTTACTTGCACAGTGAGATGACATGCATTCCCATCACATTACAGCTGTCTGGAATTGAGGAACAGTAATTTCTGGACAATTGATGCTGCCAGGAATCTAATAAAATATATTTTTTTGCTGAAAAATATCTCTATTATTATAAATTGTATTACAATATTAACTGGGGAAGGGCAGGACTAAATTGTTTACATTGATCAACTAAATTGCCTACATTGACAAGCAACTTTGCCTAGCTTGGCAGTCCAATATACACAAAAAATGTAGTTAAGTATTATTTAGTGTCTATAGCAAATAGATAAACAGACAGACACAGAGCTTCCACTGAAATGAAGTGAACTGTTTTTTTATTTCTCCAAGCCATAGGCCATTCCATGCTCTCTGTCTGTGGTGAAAGACAAGGTAAAAGATGATAAGTATAATGTCCTGTGATCACTGCTTACCAGCTATGAAACCAGTGTTGTATGCTTGTTAGCAGAGAAAGAGAACAATTTTTCCAACTATTTAGTTGGTCTAATAAAAGATACCACGTTTCCCCAGAGAACTTTGTCTGTTAGCAGAGGAAGGATTTTAAGCAGTATCACTTTGCAAAGTTTATCTTCACATTTTTACATGTTTGGATATTAGAGGTAAAGAAATAAGTGAGTGGTCAAACTGTGAACCTATAGATGGGTTAGAGTGTGGACACATACAGACATTGCACTTTTACCAGTCTAAGTGATCGACAACTGGTCTAAACCGATAACAGAACAGAATTTTGGCACACCGAGATTGATTTAAAAATGGTGAAACCCGGTCTAAAATGCATCTGTGCACCCAAACTTGAGTCAATTTAAGTTAGACCAGTGCATCAAACTTCAGTACCAGATCCCCTTTCGACTCAAGTTAGGTCGCTGTTCGCCAGCATCCCAGGCTCCTTTGTGGCTCCCTACTAGTTTCTCCTCACAAGGAGGTGTGCTAACACTCACTGGAATCTTGGCTGCATAGGACTGAATTCCCAGTGGGCCTCACCTCCAGCTGTCAGTGTCAAGTCAGCACAGATCCTTTCCAGCAGAGACCCTTTCTGCAGCCCCACCTTCTGCCTCTGGCCAGCTATCAGCTGCAGCCGGGTAACACTGGGGGAGAGGTGTGGGGGGAAGTCCTGGGCATGGGTGAGCATTCCCTCGCCCCCTGCCACATTGTCTGTTGGCCACAGGCATCTGTCAGCTGCAGGCAGGCAGCATGGGGAAGTGGAGGAATGCTTGCCCATGCCCAGCAGCCCAGGTGGACTCTGTGGGGCTGCACCCACGTGCAGGGGCTCTCCTGGGCTCAGTGTCAGGTCTGTTTGCACATTTTGGGGTGCTTCATGATGGGGTTCAAGCAGGGACACAGACACCTCCTTTCCTCCCCACCCATCCCACACTGTCTGGGATTTAGAGTGGAAACACTTCCTCAAATCATAAAAGCATTGTATAAGTGTAGGACTGTAATTTGTAACTGCTAGATTTAGGCATTTATTTTTAGACAAATAGTGCTTCAGAATTTTAAGAGTATGATTGCTTATCAGTGTTGAGACACCTTATTTCCTTAGATCAGATACACAAATGATCTTTTTGAAGTCCCATGAAAGCACAGAAGTTATCTAGGACATATTGCATGAATTGTTTGAGAAATTAAGGAGGGAGACAGAATTTGTAGTGAGCATTTGTATAAAATATTCTTCCAATTTTGTCCTTTTCAGTGGCTAATCTAAATTTTAAAAACCTAGTCACCCCTAAGCACTAAGAACTTAAACAAGCAAAATTGTTTTTGTTAAAAAAGGGAAGCTACCTATAAGGTGTAATGGTTTTCTGAGCTCCCTCCATCACCCCTTAATCTTTCTCTGGATTAAATCTCTCCTCTCAGTCTCCTCCCCCACCACAAGCTGCTGTAGAGTTGTAAAAGAAATGAAAGAAATTAACAGATTCACCATTATCTCTTTTTTGCTGCTAGTATTCTGCTAGGATTCAAATCTTACGCATATTGAAAGGTCATTCATTACCCTTGGTGAATGCTCTTCTCTCCACAGAGGAGGAAAGAATAACCACTCCTCCTGCTGGACACCTTTTGCCAGCATGTGGTGATCAAAGATACCAAATTTACTTGTCCCACATCCAAGGAGTTGCTGAGCATAAACATTCTAAGAAGGCCCAAGACCAATTTTTCTAAGATCCAGCACCTTGTAGCTTAGAATAATTATTTTGCCACCTCCAAAGCCTTCAACTGTTGATTCTCACTAGGCCCACTGTCTCTCCCCCTCATTTTATGCAACACGGAGTAAAATGATGCTTAGCTACAGTTTCTTTAAAGCAACACCAAACTCCATCATCTTCTAACTTTTTCACTGTCTAGTAGAAATCATTTACTACTAATAAGCTGTCTACCTAGCACCAAAGATGATAAATGCATTACTAGTCTTCTCTGTTTTCTGTGTTGATCCCACCAGGAATAGGCCAATCTGTTTCCTATAAAGGAACATACACAGAAATAAATTGTCCTATTTTTAAATATTTAGTGCAAAATAGTACAGAATAGGTACTACAGCAGAGCTAGAAAGCTTGACATTTTTGATTTCTTCAGAGGTAACATGTTACATTCAAACCACCTTGTACTCAGAATCTCAATTCAGAGTATTAATAAAAGCCAATCTTTGAAAGTCTGGATGTCAGATTTGCTTTGAACAGCATCTGAAAAGCTTACATGTTTACAGAAGTTTATCCAAATAGTCGAGGTCTGCTACATCTGCATGGCTGACCTAAAAAAAAGAGCCATTTTTCTTACAAGATTTCCACAATGTATGCTCTCTGCAGGGCATATGGTTAGGTTAGTCTCTCTTGCACATTATTTTTGGACTCCAATCCTGCTTAGAAATCTAATATTAACCCCCCCACCTGCAAATAACCCACAATCTCCATATTCCTGATCCAAACATTTTCAGCCTGTAAAAGCAAAACAAGCAAAAAAAAAACCATATTTCTAAGTATGGATGTTCAGGGGATCCAAGTTCCACTATTATCTGAACTGGTTTGCTGATTCTATCTTACTACAAAGACAGAAATCTGCTCTGTTACACTATTTATAACTTCAAAAGATACACAACTAAATAGATCAATATTTGAAATGATTTCTTAGAAGCATAGTACTATGCAATATTTAGAAAACTCTTTATAGTGATCAAATAGCTAAAAACCCAGGAAGTTCATAAAATGTAGGGTTATGTGCTTAATGCCATCAAATTTTCTTCTTTCCTGTAACAAAGTATTTTAACAGTTCCACAAATATATCATTTAAGGACATCGTTCAACACCTGTTAAAAAGATATTTTTCATACTTCCTAACAGGTACACCTGTGCTTATTTAGATTTATTTATTATTTTCTAGATTTATTTTAAGTTCAATTTAAACATAACAGAATTTAGATTTGGAAAACCCACTTATTGATTCAGGTGGTCACAAAAAAAGACAAGCAATATTTAATGGAATCATACAAGCAAGAGAATATTCTTTCCCCAAAATATACTAAGGTTAAAGCAAAGTTCTAAATGAAAAAAGCCGAGTTAAGCAGATGTAACTAGGTTTAGGTCAATCTGATTCCCCATCTGTGCACCATTCTGCGGTTTTAAAATAGGGCCAAAAATGGAGCGCCCAATCTAAGTTTGTTTAGTGTACTAAAATTTGTGTACCAACTTATATTTGGAATGGGTTTATTCAATCCAGTAAATACTAGGGCTGTGCGAAATGTCGATGGGTGTTTTGTTTCAAAGCCATTTTGCTGTGTTTCAAGCTCGAAACAATGAAATTGAAATTAAACAAAAGGCTTCGAAACAGCCTCAAAATGAAATGAGGGCACTTGAAATGTTTTGGAAGTTTCGAAATGTTTTGAGTTTCGAAGCTGGGCTTGCTTGCAGCTAACCAGAAACTAAGGAGACGGAGAGGTAAGAACTGCTCTGATATGGACATGTGTAGCTGGCCAGTGAATGTGATCCTTCCCTGAGGTCCCTTCCAATCCCAGTGCTCTGGGGGAGGGACAGAAAAAACAGCATAATAAGCATTGTTTGAACTGAGCTTTCTCTGTGCCTTCACACTTCCAAGCTACACAAGTTCTGCTCTAAAAAGCTTGAGGTGCAGTTTCCCAGAAACCCCTGCACCTATCTCCTTGAAACATGACAGACTTTGTGGCCTCAGCAGGGGCTAGCATCTCTGCTGTTTTCATTCAAAACAGGAGAAAAATGACGAAGTTATAGGCATTTTTGTTATTCCCCATTACAGCCTATGGGCAAAACGTCAAAACAGTTTAGACTAAATGAAACAGAATAATGCTTCAAAACAGTAAAATTAAAAACTGTCCCTTCAATACACCAAAACAGAAAGCAAAATGAAATGGTGCTGTTTTGCACAGCCCTAGTAAACACCTGCACAGGTTTGGCATGCATCCCCAGGGCTGGGAAAGCTCAATCATTTACCTTAGCCCAGGCGTGGGCAAAATGTGGCCTAGGGGCCAGATGCAGCCCACCAGGCCATTCTATCCAGCCTGCAGGGCCTCCAAAAAATTTAGAAAATTAATATTCATCTGCCCTGGGCTGCCTGTCATGCGGCCCTCAATGGCTTGCCGAAACTCAGTAAGCGGCCCTCTGCCCAAAATAACTGCCCGCCCCTGCCCTAGCCCCAGGACTCTGCTCTTCCTACACCAAGCTCCCCAATCCTGACCACACAATTTTTAGCCCTGCCTACTCCCCCGATCCCCCCCCACCAAACTCCTGCTGCAGACCTGCCAGGCCTCTCACCCCAATCCTGCCTGCCCCTACCCCCCACTCTGAATTACTCACACTAAGTTCCCTGCATGGCTCTCAGCACTGGTGAATACCTGTATACACCACTCCCAGTCTACAATCACACAGCTTGAAATAAGCCACATGATCCTAGACTGGGTGCAGCAAACTTTTGTACATACCCTGGGAAGTGCTAAGGTAGCAGGTAGGACCTGATCATCTGATCTAAGTGATGAACAACAACATTTTAAGAAAAACAAAATATACAACAAACAATAACGAAAAGGGAATAATTTGTTACCAAACTCTGGCATTTTTCTTAAGGTCTACTCCCTGCTCAGAGCTCCTTTAACATTTCTACCACCTGGATTTGAAACTTAAAACTTTCCAGATTAATCTTCCTGTGTTCATCTTTTCTCATTCATTTCTCCTGCTATTTTTCTGTGCATATACTGATTTGCTAGTGCCTCTCGATGCCAAGGGCATGGCTTTGGACCTGTCAGAGGGGATAAGCAAGCTTCAACTTCCATCTAATGTAGCTTTGCGGTGTCCTTTTAAAAATATTTCAAAAGGTGGGCTTAGAGCCACTGAACTTCCAAACTACCTCTACAACAGTGCTTATTCAAAGCATGTGTGTATTAATTTCAGGACATTTTGGCACATATTAAATTTAGGATGTAGTCCAAATGATCTGGTAGGTCAATGGTAAGTGTTGCAATGTATAGGTACAGAAATGCCATGCACATGGGTAAATGCATGCCTTACCTTTTTTTCTCCCTCATATTTGTTCTCTTATTGAAAAAGGACTCTTTAAGGGTAATTAAATGAAAGCCAGGAAATATATATTGTTGACTGGAGCCCCAAGTTATTTCAAGCTTTTCCAAAAGTTTTCCAAACTTGGTTTGAACACAATATAGCATTCCACAGTTTGTGCTGCACTCCTTATGGTTTGGTTTTATAATCATTTTACCATGGGTCTGTTTTTACTTCTAAATGCAGCTCCCCCTTCCCCTCCTAAAGGCAATCAATTTTATACCTATAGAGCATGGAATTCACTCTTAAGAAATGTGGTGCTGCATTCTAGTTTACCCAGAACAAAGAAAAGGAAATACATTTTCATCTATAGAGGAAAATACAATATTATTATTTGCTATGGTGTCTGGAACAGTAGGTCAATAATGCTAACACCTAAGGGGCAAAGACTTCTGAGCTAAGCACAGACAGTCAAAAAGCCCAAGGCTGAATTGATTCACTCTTTGCAGGTTTTTCTAAACTGCGCAGATTGAATCGATAAGCAAGTGAACAGACATTCACTTTTGATTCTGGAAATGCAGCCATATGCCCAGGGCATAAACTGGGGGGGGGGAGCTTTTCTGCTCAGCTGGAGCAGACAGCTTGGGCCAAGGCTAGACTGCCCACCCTGGAAAGGGTGGCTTGTGGGGGAGGTGAAAAGCATCTTGGGATGCTGGGGAACTGTGAATTAACCTGAATCTGGAGGAAATCTGAGACAGAAGTTCAATGAACTGATTTAAGCTAAAACAGTTAAGTCTGATACTACATCCATACAGGTTTATCTTAAACCAGTTACATCCATTTTGAAAGCAGTTTAAGTGCACTGAACTTCTGTTCTGTTACAGATTTAAACCTGTTTCTGATCACTTAAAACTGTTTATGTCCCTAGCCCTGGACGATGTTTAGGGAATGCCAGGTGAATATGCAGCAGCACCCAAGAAAACAAAACAGTCAGAAGATCTCTGAGGAACAGCCAGCTTATTTAGCTGCTATTTCCAGGCCAGTTGGTTAAGGGCAGTTGCACATTTGCAGAATAGCATACTGGTTGGTATGGATGTGAAATGAGTGGATTTTAATTGGGCCTGATCCAGCCTACCAAGGGATTCTATCCAGCTCATGGCAGGTCCCTTGGCCCTGCCCAGGCTTGGTAGAGGGGACAGCCTGGCCCTGACCGGTGTATGCAGCTGGTCCCACTGCCCCCAGGCAAGCAGCGGGCCTGGGGCAGTATAGCAGCCAAACTCAGCTTCCTGGCAGCCCTGGTGGCAGTGACTGCTTTTGGCTGCTGCCCCCAGTGTTGCCCCTGCCACTGGATCCCAGCCAGGTGCCCAGGCACCCTGACCCATCTGCCCTGTACCCACCACCAGGGGCACCACACAGAACTGGCAGGCAGGCAGGGTCTCCAAAGAGACCAGCCCAAGACCCTTGCAAACAGGGTGTGCACAGTTGGGACAATGGGAAGGGGCCATGAATGGGCAGGGAGTGGCATCTGGGAGTGGGATGGGAGGGCAGAGCTGTGTCCAGAGCTAAGATCATGGGGTGGGGAGTAGATTGCGGCTCTGCCCAAAGCCCCAGCCCTGTGGTTTCATTGTTCTGTGATCCTGGCACCAGCCCCAGCCCCAGCCCTGGCTACCAATCCCACATCCAGACACTGCTCCCTGCTCACCCACAGCTCCATCCCATCCACCTGGCCAAGTGTGACCTGCCCTTGGAGGTTGCTGGCTGGTCTCCATGGAGACCCCACCCACCTGCCCACCCACTCTATCTGGCACTCCTGGGTATGGACAGGCCCCTCCCCCTGTGCTGGGTCAGCAGAATCCCAGCCCCTCCCCGCCCCCGCAATGCCACATCTGGTCAGCACCACCTCCCCAGCCTGCAACAGCTCACCAAAACTCCCTAAGTGGCCCTCTAGCCCAAATAATTGCCCACTCCTGATTTAATTGGTCCATGGGGAGAGGAGCCACACAGCCAGTTAGTTAAACAGAGCTAACGAGCTGAAAGGGTTATTCTTCCTCTGAGCTCTGATCTGCTGTAGAGTAAAGAATATGGGGTAGAAGAAAAATCTTCACAGTGTGCGGGCCGGGAGCGACCCGAGCCCTTTTCGCGCTGCACGCGGGCTGTGGCCAGCAGCCCGGGCACGCCGGGGCGGAGAGGGAAGGCCTTCGAGCTGGAATTAGGCACGGATGCGTAGCGGTAGTTTAAAAGATTGTTTACTTACACCGAGATGGCAGTGATGCAGGCTGGAAAGCTTGATTAAGTTGCAGTTACAGACAAACAACACAGACGGTCTCGTGGAGGTTGCTAGGCTCCACGGTGCAGAGCTCCGGATGCTCTGGGTGAACGAGCCACCAAAATAG
>NW_005841917.1:47097-49464 GCF_000455745.1 Alligator sinensis
AAATTTGCATACCGGTGGCGGGAACTCTTTTGCACCGTGCATTCTTCTTGCAACATGAGCAATGCACCCTGCAAAAGAAGCTGCAGAAAAGGCGGGAAACTGGTCCCTGCACCGGGGTTTCCTCTGCTACAGGAAACTCTCCCGTGCAATGCTCTGCAACTTGACGGGGATAATTCTGGTGCCGAAGCACACACACACAATCATGCCTTTTGGGTCATGACACACAGTACTGCATATTAATATTTATTATAGACATGTTGCAATGCAGAGGTGATGGTGCCTCCCAAGTCGGGGGTGGGGGGGTGGGCACAATTTGTGGGTGGGCCAAAAGCCCCATATTCACATGCCCTTCCTATCAGTCACCTGTGTTGCAATGACAACACCCCAGAAGTATCTAATCCAGAGTCTGACATGCAATTACTAATGGAATTTGCTGCCACTATTCTTTTAATTAAAATACAAACTGGATATTCTCATGCTTACTGCTATTCCAACAGTATGCAGAGGACACAGTCCGTATTAGGAGTCTGACTGGGGTAGGCACTGAACCAACATTACAGAGGGCAGTTCCTGCCCCCAGAATTCTTATACTCTAGTGGTTTACAAGTGAACTAGGAAGCCCATCAGAAAGAGCTGTCTTTTGTTATTTCCAATGCTTGTGACTAAAAAAAGGAGCAAGAAAAAAAAAAAAACCTATGCTGACAAAAACGTGGATTTCATGAGGTAACTAAGATGCCTAATAAGTACTGCTTTATTAAGTATTATCCATATAAATAAAGGGGAAGTGCTATCTAGCAAAACAAGTCTTGGAACACCTTGGAGAATGTTGCAGTAATAATTTATCTTTCTGTAAATTCAGGGAAACATTGCAGAGATTTAAAGAAAGCCTTTAATACAGACAGAAAACGTTAGCCTGTAAGTGAGTATGCATAGTGATTGATAGGAATACTGAAGACAGGAAAGTCACTTGAAGTTGGCTGCAGCCAGGGATTAAAGGTCTTGAAAATATGAGCATTAAAAATATTTTTTGACTTTATCCATGGTCTACAAGAGGAATGAAAAAAGGATTAAAATGTACTATTGATAAAACAATCAATGGAGCGGAACAATCAATACTAATTAGAAACCACGTAAGTTTAGAAAGTATTTGGATCAACTGAAGCATATTCAAATAGATAGTGAAATTAAATAAAATCCATTGCTTAAGAATTCAAATATAAATTTAAAAAATAGCACAGAAACACAGACCCCATCAAAAAGCAAGGAGACAGTATACTAAAACTTCAGTAGTTGTGTTTTCTAACCACCAGGAGACAGCTGGGGGTTGAGATGACAGAACTCTGATGAAGAGAAAAGCCTGTAAAATAGGTTTAAAAATGCAAACATAATTCTGGGATAGAAACAAAGCTGTTATCTGAGAAACAAAGTGTTCTCTCAGCCATATCTACAGAACAGATGAAATGCTGCCCCAATAAAAATCAATGAAAAATTCCCAGTGACTTTATTGGGGCCAGGATTTCACCCTAATGAATAGATGATTCATAAGACAACAGAATGGAAGGCTTTCCCAAAGCCTTTCATTATTATTGATTTTTACCTTTAGAAGTTTTATGACTTCTGCTTCAAAAGGAGACGTTTCTAGTCAGTCATGTTCATTTTCACAGACTTTCAAACAAATCAAACATCAGCTTTCCTTAATAAACACTATCTTCAGCCTTTTATTTATTGAAAAAAGTTGTGAAATTGCAATAGGGAGGATTTTTTCACTTTTTATGAAACAAAACAGAAAACCCGAAACGTTAACTTAGTCTGTAAAATACCTCACACAGCCCTAGCAAAAAGAACTTTACTTGAGAATGCTACTCAACCCTCTAATGTTCTTATTTTCTGAAAGTTATTACAGAAATGGAGAACATATAAGAGAGTACATCCACAATGAAGGAAGGACTTAAAAGCAAGTTAGTTTTGAATGCAGGTGAAAAAATGCAAACAAGCAATTTGAGCTAGTTTCAACTAAAAGAAAAGCAGGTACAAGCTAACATGTAAGAAAGCTTACAACTAGAGAAAAACGTTATACAGAGAAGTACTGTGGAATGAATTGCCAAGAGCTGCAAGAGCACTAGGAGTTTGGTTTAAAATGGGAGTCAAATATTTGGAGGACGAAACACAGTGAGAAGTAAAGAACAGCTGACTCAATGGATATGACAGACCCCGATGGGCTTCCTGGACTCTTTCTGTTTTAAAATTTCCAATGTTCCTCTGAAACTGGCTTTCCTTAAGTAGTTTCCAAGGGCCCAGCAATTCATTTTTTTCAGTTAGGCAAACTCCTTTTCACTGAATGCAATGATCTGAGGTTTGTTTGAATTC
>NW_005841917.1:49474-53264 GCF_000455745.1 Alligator sinensis
CTGAGGCTCCTTCAGTCGCAGCTCATTTCCACTTACTAACTACTTTATCTCAGTAGATGAAGCAAAAGTGACTTTTGTGTTTCCTGGCAGTCTGCTGCTTCAAAGAACATAATAGTGATTTGTTTATTTCAGAGGAAATGGAGACCAGTCAGTGATGACAGATTTATTGGTTAAATGAACATCACAAAAAATTTTTCATGCAGTACAAGCTGGCTGTAAGCACACTGTAAGAGCTCATACTAAGGGGCAACACTGTGCATTCCAGCAATTTAATCCTATTTAATCCACTCTAATCTGTACATTTATATAGCACCCTTCACACAATTTCCTAAAGGGTGGCACACACATGCAATAAACACCATACTAGGAAAAAAAAGGCATATCCATGGATTACATCTAGACTGGAAATCACAGCAAAAGAAGCTGGACTTACAAACAAGCTGTCACTAACAGACAAAAAAAGAGTCACCCTACACATCACTGGATATCTGTTCCCTTCCAGTTAAGTCGCAGACTACAAGGGGTGTTCTGAGTTCTTGGACAGAAAATTCATAGTATGGCATAAGAATCAATAGTTCCTGTAGCCAGGGAACTAGACAGTGGTGAATTTTACATAGAAGCAATAAAACAGGAAAATTAATATGAAACTTTAGTAGGAGCCAATGTAAATTGTACAATATGGATGATCAAACTGCATCCAACAAGAAAGAAAGTAGCAGAGTTTTCAGCAGCTGGAAGGCTTTGAATGTCTGAAGATTTATTGAGAGAACTGTACATTGTAAATTGAAAAAATAAATCAAAATAACACTTGTAGATCAGGTACTACTAACTACATTTTGCTATAATCCTCTGAAAATGACAGGACATTCATATTTACATCACTAGAAAAGGGCAAAGAACAGTTAAGGATAGCATAAGGGATTTCAACATAGGATACTATGCTACCTGATAACTGCCTGTTTTCTAAAGGAAAGAAGAATGTTGATAAAGCCAGGAATAAGATCCAATCTGTGGGGAATCCTATGTAATCTGGATTCAATTTAGAAAATGTCTGCCTGAGATTGTGCATCAGCCAAACAAATTGACCATTTGGAAAGAAACTATAATATTTGTTGAGGCAGAGAAATATATCTGTGCATCACCTCTGTACATATGGCTGGCTAGATCAGTCTGCCAATAACTGGCTTGGAATTATCAAAAGGACAGATAACATAAAGATTGCAGGCATATATAAAATTGCCTACACACACTTAATATATTAAAATAAAGTATATTACTTATGCCTCAGAATCACCCATCCTTTCAAAAAGTATGGTGCTTAGGTATTGCAAGAATTTACCTTCTACCTTTTATTACTGCCATTAATTATATTGTGGTGCTACCCAGACACCCCAACAGAGTTAGGGCTCCATTTTGTTTTGTGTCATATATACCCATTAGAAGAAAGTGTAGGCAAAAATAATTCCCCACCAATGCTTCAATATTCACAACTTGTGACCTCCTTTTTCCAGTGTTGGCCTTTTTTGGATGCATGGTTTATTTGTTACAATAGGTTTCTTTAAAACCTACATACCAATTCAGCTTTTAATTAATTTGATCCAGATATTTATGGATACTGTTTGAACAAAGAGGTGGTGGGGAGGAGGAGGAGAGTGGTTCACACCTAAAGCTGTAAAGAACACAGAATCTCATGAGTACATTCCGCAGAACAACACCATCTTTTACAGACAGCAGCTAATATAACTAACATTCAATTGGACTGAATCCTCTGTCTTACAGAAACAAAAGTGTTTTTAACAGTAATAAATCTAACAGGATATATGAAAACACATCTCAACTTTTTTGACTAGGCATATTATAGTTACCTTAAGCATGACACATCTCTTTAAAACTGAAGCAAATGCTTAAAGGATATAGGATTGGGGCAACTCTGAAAAGCATTCTATTTACAACTATAAATCTGTAGCCATGAACAGCTAGGTTGGAATCTGAAAGTTGCTGTAGTACAGGGGGATCGGTTTTCAAGAGAGACCAAAACCTAAAGTGCTACTATTTACGTATCTAAATGAAGGCAAATGAGAATTTCTGGGTTTTGAGCTCTTTGAAGCATCTGGTCCAAATTCTTTCCTTCCATGAATCAAAACAAATGCTTAGGCTACCAGCTGTCCATTGCCCTTTCAGTTTAAAGCTGGGTCTTTCCAGCTTTTAAATTACTCAGCATAACGTCAATGAAACTCTAACTTAATCCATTCAGGGACTATTTATAACATTTTCTATTTCTTAGGATCATAGGAAAGTAGGGCTGGAAGACATCTCAAGTTTTTGAGCCCCTGCTCAAAAAGCAGGTTCATCCCCAACTAAACCACCCCAGCTAAATATATCTAATCTGCTCTTGAAAATTTCCAGGAATGGAATTCCACAACTTCTCTATGAAGCCAATTCCAATGCTTGACCACCCTCAGCCAGAAAATTCTTCCTAATCTCCAATCTCAATTTCCAATGCTGCCACATGAGCCAATTGTTCCTACTGCCAGAGAAAAAGCCCTTCTCCATTCTCTCTATAATCAGTCTTCAGGTATTTGAAGACTGTTATCAGACACAGTCTTCTCTTCTCCATAATAAATAATCCTAGTTCTTTCAACCTTTCCACAAGTCATGCAGAGTCTGTTGATCCTGGATCAGCCTCGTCAGCCATCTTCTGATCCACAGGTAAGATAATCAGGGAAGCAAATCATCCTCAACTTCCAAAGAAGATATACGACATGCTTTCCAGGCCTCTCTGCTGAACTCTTGCCAATCTGTCCATACCTTACTTGAAGAGTGAAGCCCAAAACTGGACACAGTACTCCAGCTGAGGCTTCACCAACACCAAATACAGCAGACTGCATATAAAAAACATTAATAATCTCTCTTTCAAAACAAGATGGTTCAGCAAATAAGTAGTATAATCCCACCCCTTATTCGGCAATGAAGAAGGGAAGGTTATGAGATCACAAATTTGGTAATAAAGAGGGAAGACTGAAAATCAGCATGATGTAAAAATGTATTAGTTATAGTTGGAAAATCGCAAACTAAATCAACTCAAGGACACCTGAACAAGTCACTTTGGATATTGTGTGGCAGCTCTCCCACTTTTCAAGAAGCTTTTAGCTGTATTTATCTTAAGTAAAATAAAATCTCCCAGGGCTCCCTTATAAACAAGATACCACAAGGTCCTTTCTAATAGGGTGGAGGTGGGGATCTGGGACTAGTACAGTAATAAGGGGCTGGTCCTGATCTTGGAAACATGCCCACATTTGTCCCTAAACGGTTTGAGAATAAACAGCAAGACACACCCAAATGCAAAGTCATCATGGTTCTTGCGGGAATCGTTGCCACCTGGTGACAATGTGATTTTCTGACTGGAATGGAAGCTGCTTTGAGAGTATAAATATATTTGCCAGAAAATGTCTTTCCTAGTTTACGTGTGATAATTTAGTAACATTAGAGAAATAAAGAGGTATACAGCCAACCTATAGCTCTACACAGATACCACCCAGTATTTGTACCTTACAATTTCTCTCCCTTCCAATTTGGTCAATTATTTTAAATGTTCGGTGTTGCCAAAGCTTCTATTGCTTTGTCTCACGTATAAATTAAGCAGCATGTAAAACATTTTTACTGAGCTTCCTAACCACCAGCAACTTTTTGGGTAAAACTGAAGACAGTTTACTTTTAAAAGAACAATAACAGTTATTAAAGAGCTTGATGCTCGACTCAGTAAGAGAAACTTAAAAAAAAAAAAAAAAAT
>NW_005841917.1:53274-69695 GCF_000455745.1 Alligator sinensis
GCAGATGGAGGGATGTTTCCCACTATGACAGGTGTGACAGACATTTCCAGGAGGGTACAAGCAGAGGAAAAGTGATATGGATAACACTAGAACATGAATACAGATTCATTAGAATAAAATAAAGAGCATGGAGTTGCATGTCAGACAAATTCTTGAAAGTGAACTCTGTAACACTGCAGAACACTTTAAGTTAATTTATTAACATAAACTGTTTCTGAAATCTAAATGAGTATTTCATAAAATTAGTAACACACTTACTAATCTCACATACAAACCTTTCTTGCCTACTGTACTTCAGTCACCCTAAGCTCCAAGTCATTGCAGTCTGCTGCTTTGTGTTGGTCACCCATTAAAATAAATGAATCCAGTTGTAAGCCTGACACTTATATAAATCCCTGCTGTGGCTACTCCTAATCTGTTTGTACCCACACGTGTCACTGGTCAGAGACAACAGAGAACATTCTAACCATTCCCATTATGAAAATCAAATCTGCCTAGATATGCAGTTAAAGGGCTTCCTTACTCTTTCCACTTATCTAAATTTTGTCTTTATGCTGTTGCCCATCACAATAACATCTAACTGCTTTTTATGATAAATAGATTAGAAATAAAGACTCCATGAGGCCCACTAGAGACTTTAAAAAACTGTTGAGATCATAGAAGATCCTGAAGTGTTTTTGGTTTTGTTCTTTGTAAAAGGTTAGAGTGGTGAAGAAAGTTGTTGTGAAATTCAGTCCGTCTCCAACAGAAAGGTTTTGCATTGGCTTCTGAGGGTGGGAAACAGTCAACACCCTCTCTAGTTCCCAACTTTGAGTCTTCAAGGACATGTTTAACTCCCACTAAAGTAAATGGGTTTTAAGAAAATGTTTTAATACTTTCCTGAATCAGGGCTCTAATTTCTTCTTAGGTATGTTTGTGATTATAGAGGAGTCTCCCATTTCTAGTGCTTTAACAATGCTTTTTTTTTTTTTTTTTTTTAAATACTGTTCCTCACCTTTTTTCTGAAGGCTATAATCTTCTCCTTTTCATTTCTGTAACTGTGTAACCCAAAATTCTATCAGTATTTAATCCCTTAAATTACTTAATTTCCCCAGAAAACTACTTCCTGTTCCTACTTCCCAGCAATCACAGTGCCTAGAAGAATCTCTGTTGCTAATCTTAAATATTTGCTAGTTATTTTTGTTTTCAAATCTCCTGTCCTATCTGAACCATGGAAAATGCCAGTTATTGATAAAATGTCCTCCTGTGATCATTTTACTGGAATAAGGAAATAATGTTAGTTTCTCTCTCTCCCATCTCTTTCCAATTTTAAGTTATTGCTCAGAAAATAAAGAGATTAATCTTTAGCCAGACAGAGGAAAAAGTTCAGACTAAAGCAGTAAATGCCTCTCCACACAATTCTGCAAAGAAGCCTCAATCCTGGTATTTAATGTTCCGGGCTATTTCAATCCTGGAACAGAACCCTCTTCACTGAACCTGAAAGCTATGCCAAACTGTATGGTAATTTTGTGATATGGAGAAAAGCCCACTAGGGACTAGCCAGAGATCATCCAATGTTTTAAGTTTGTGATCTAATCCCCAAGTAAACTCAGGTCTCCCAACTTCAAAGCGTGTAACAGTTTTTTACAACTGATACCACAGTGAAAATCCTTCTTGGTATTTCAATGCAATCACAGAATTGCCCACTCAAAGGAATGTAAAATCGTAAGTTGTGTCCCTGAAAAACTGGGGGGGGCGGGTTCTGAAAGCTTGCTACAACAGATTACCATAGTGGAACCAGATTATTTTCCAATTAAAAACTGTGGCTGAATAACCCAGGTTATATGTTTATAAGACTTGCTGTTCCAGAATCATTACTTTGCTGAGGGTTACACAGTACTAAGTAAGAGGTAGAGAAACCAGTTCTACCACTAGAGTTCTTCAGAGAAGAAGGAACAAAAAAAAAGTTGGAAAATGATGACAGCACTAAAAACAGAGTGGAGGTGAGGTAGGATAAAACAAGAAACAACATCAGATACTTAGGTTGCATTAACCTAACCTAAGTTAGGTACATCAGATACTTAGGTTACCTAACCTAAGGTATTATCAGGGCCCCATAGGTGAGGATAAAAAGTATATTACTGATACTAAAAGGGCCCAGAAAAAGGATGCCTAAGAGAAAGTCATCTGGTCTGAATAACAGGTTAAATAATTTCAATAGCTATGCTGTTGACTCCCACATCACAACTGTCAAAGAGAAAGTTCTGCCATAGTACAGAAGATGACTTGGGCATGGATAAACAATTTGGTCACTGGGATAGAAAAGAAGAGATGGATTTCTGATATAGTGGCCGTGTCTACACGTTCATTAATGTGCAGTGGTTACTGCGTATTTAGTGTAATACTTGCCTAATGGGCTAGGGACAGACCTACAAAAAAACCTGAGCCTGAATTGATTCAATCTTTGCAGGTTAGTCTAACCTGCAAAACTTGAACCTATTTGGAGGTAGATAGACATTCCCTTTTTATTCCAGAAATGCAGTGGCTCAGGCTAGAAGCTGGGGGGTGCTACATCAGCCCTCTCTTTCCTTCCACAGTGCTGAGCTGGGGTGGGGAGTATGGCCTGGCCCAGCAGGATGCTTTGATTAGGGAGGTTTTTCTCCCCCCTGCTCAAGGGGCGTGAGTGTTCCCAGACCCCAACCCTGGGCTAGCACTCTGAAGCAAAGGGAGGGTGCTGTGCATTGCATGCCTCTGTTGATGATACCAAGCTTTTCAATCTCCCTCCCTCTCCCTGTCTGCAAACCAGCAGGGGGACTAATAAAACCACAGCCTTATCAGCCCATCAGCAAAACAAAAGCCTCTCTCATTAGTTGAAGCTCTTCTTAAACAGCTTTTTCCAAGGAGGAACGTTACCAGCTGACCTGTTGATTAGCTCCAAAAAGCCCTAAGTAGACACCGTCCTGTCTGCCTTTGGTCCTGTCCCAGTGGAATTGGAGACACACACCTCTCAGCATTAGCTAGCATACCACATGCCTAGGGCCCATGGGGCTGGGGTCTGTGCTGTGGGAGATGGGAGGGAGGGAGGGGGGAATCCCTGTTTGAGCAGTGAGCACAGAGGGAAGCCAGTCGGATGCTGCTGTGCCTGCAGTCTCCCTTACAGCTCTGGCTATGAAGCAGAGGGGTGGGCCCAGGCTGTTCTCTGGAGCAGAGAGCAGAGCCTAGCCCAGCCCAGGGCTGCAAAGCATCTGGGATGCTGGTGGACTCTGGTTTAAGTTAAGCCAGGATGGGGTGTCTGGGACAGACACTACATAAACCAGTTTGACCCAAATCAGTTAAGTCTGATGCTACATTCAACCAAGTTCATCTTAAACTAGTTTCAGTCATTTTGAAATTGGTTTATGTACACTGAATGTCTGTTCTGTTACATGTTTGAACTAGTTTCTGATCACTTAAACCGGCTTATGTGTAATCTCTGTCCCTAGCCATGAAGTACTACTTAAATTCACAGTAACTACAGTTACGAGGCAGTCGCACCAGTGCATAGATTCTTTATTTGCACAGTAGCCTAATAACACTGCACAGTAGCATATTAGCAAAGTTTCTGACCAGCACTCAACTGCGCAGTGTTAATAGGCCACTGCACAGTAATAAGCGTCTCATGTAGACATGCCCACTGTATAGGAAGTGACAGAAAAACCAACCTGGGTGTGTTTGACAAAAAAAGAAAGGAATCAAAGATGACCCCAAATGGTAAACCTGGCCATAGGTAGAGATTAGGGCCGCTCGGCAGAGAATGGAGCAGGGAAAGCGACAGGAACTTTGCACTCGTGGATGCAGTATTAGGCCCCCTGTCCCCTAAATGTAAATGGTGACACCAAAGTTACATAGCAAGAAATATCTAATCTATAGCTTCTATTCTTTTCCAAATGAGAGGTACATTCCGGAGATCCCCATGAAAGGTGAAATCTATGAATATTAAACAGGGCTCCCTGTCAGGCCCCACAGCTTCCCCCTGCTCCCCCACAGTGCCTGGGGACCTACCTCTTCACCCGAGCACCACCACGGCTGCTTTTGGTGGTGGCGGCGAAGAAGATACCACTGTTGCCACCTCCCTCCCCATCCCTGGGGCTCCCCCACAGCGCCTGGGGACTGACCCCTTCCCCCCCCCTTCCCCCTGAGTACTGCTGCGGCTGCCTCTGTGGGAGAAGATGCCACCGCCACCTCCCTCCACGTCCCCAGCACTCGCTCTTCACCTGCCTCCCGGCTCTGCCCTCCCCCACGAATATTTGAATCCACTGAGTTCATGAATAGCAAAGGTGTCCTGTATAGCAATGGACTAGGAAAATTGGTAGCAAAACAGTTACAGAGCTGTTGGAAAGGGATTTTGGTGGATGTGCATGGTTTCTCTACCCATAGTGATGTACTCTGCTTGTATTGCTAAGCCCCTTTTCCTTATAAGAAAGAACACAAAAGAGCACTTGCTTTTCTACACATTACCACTTTGTGTAATTCTGTTACTATTTCCCCCAGGAAATGCTGTATTCACATTAGGCAAAATCAATTTAATCCACATTGGGTCCATCTCCTTTGGAATAAATTCATCACCCTCCTTTTCAAGGAGTAAGACAGTATATAGTTACACTAGATACTGCAGTCTTTTGTGTTGCAGTGGCTTATTCTACTGTCATTTTCAGTGCTGCACAGAGACCTCTCTTTCACTACCTAATTCATATAAAGATACCCCTTCAAAGCTCCCCATGTGGTCCACCACCACATAATCCTGTTCAGAGGGTATAAATGCTGATGACGGTGTCTGTGCAGGCATTGTGGACCCAGCTGAATTTGACCTCTATCCATTTTAAGTGCCTACTGGTATACAAACAAGACACTATTGCTACATTGATACACTGGCCAGTCATAATAGGCAGCATTCAAAATACCCACCCTAATCTTGCCATACCTCCACTATATCAACATGGCTTTCTACTTCAGTGTATATCATTAAGACAACCACATATTTCCACTTTAACAAAAATGCAGCCTCTAAACATTATTTCTTAATGAAGATTACAAAATAGATTTGAGAGATGGTTTGGGAGGAGGGGAAACAGGGGAAGCTCTTTAAAGCATATTTTTTGCCCTCCGGAATCCACTCACAGGCTGTGTAACAATATTTCCTAGACATACCCCAGCCAAAAGAGTTAAAAGTCAAGCAGAACAGTAACTGACATTGGCTATGCTTACCTTTATTACTATACTATAAGTAGTATTAGGAATTTCAATCCAATTATTCACGATAGTATATTTAAGCACCTCCTTAGGTGTTTTCAAGATCAGGCCCATTTTAGTAAGTCTCATTATAAAGAGCCCAAGTCTTCAAAGTGCTGCGCAATCCAGAGTTTTCAGCAGGAACCGGGTGTACTCAGTATCTCTGAAAATCTTAATAGATTAGGCTTTCCCATAAGGATAATTGTATTTGACAGGTTTGAAGTAGGTTACCTACTGTACTTGAAACATGCTCTCTGACAACCAAAAACAAGAGTTTGTTTGGTTGTCACTGAGCACTGGTAACATGGTTGCAAATGCAAAAACATTAAATCCCTGCAAAACCCATCAGCATGAAAAATACTCTCTCAATTGGCACCTTTGCTATGTCTAAACACCACGAAATAAGGATGGTTTTATGGGATTTTATACTCTTAGATTTATCTACATTCCGTTGTATTAAAGTAATAAAGATGCTTGCCTCAGTTGCAGCAATACATTAGAGTGCAAAAAGAAAAAGGGGGTGGGGAATTAAATTAAAAACAAAACTAAACCTACAGGGAAGTTTGGCAGCTTGGACCTTTATAATTTAAAACAAATCTGAATTTTTAGGAACTTTTTTCCAGTTCTGCCAACTTTTTTTTTTTAATTACAATTTAAGATGTTCAATCCACTAGGTTTGAAAATAATTAATTCCATAAAAATGAATGATTTAATACACACAGAACATTGACTTTTGTTTTTTTTAAACAAACTGTAAATAGTGGCTAGTACCAAATCTCAGTTTACAGCTAGCATACAAAATGCTGACTGGATGCATCTATACATGTGCCCCACTGCACAGTTGGTACTGTGCAGCCATTTAGCACTTGCTTTAATAGGTACTAAGTGAGTGCTCAGTATCCACCGGTACTGCACAATCCTGGTGATGCACAGGTCGTTTCTGACCCTACTATGCAGTACCTCATTTCTACTGCACAGTAGCTGCAGCATCACAGGTAGTGCCCGCTGTCACTATGGTGACATAGCACCTCATATAGGTGTGCCCACTGCCAGAGAGAATGATCCACATTTATATGTATAATACAGAGGTGGTAACTAATTTATTCTTCTATTTTCCTGACTTACATAATGCCAGTTCACATCTAAAAAAACAAAAAAACAAAAACAAAAAATTTGGTTTGTCTTGCATTTACAGACATACATTTATCGCATGGTTCTGTTTAGTCTTCGATCTCTAGTCTTCTCTATTTATTCCAGGTCAGTACATAACATCTGAGTTATCTAAAACAGAGCTGTGTATTAAAAAAAAAAATTATTGCTTTCTTTGAGCAGATGAGCAGAATATGCAGAGTCAACTGAACAAAAAAAGAAAATCTTCAAGAACACTATATAAATAAACACATACAAAACATTAGTAAAGCTTGGAAAAAAGATTCTGAAGACCTTCAGAAATCAACTGACCTCAATTCCCGACTTAACTCAAATTATTGACAGTAATGCACTATTTTCCTGAAACAAGAATACAAATCAATAAAAATAGTTAATATTATCTTGCCACTAACTTTGCTCTAGTAGCATATTACTAAAAATGGTCAAGACTAGACAATGCTCTTCATTTAGATGCTGCTACTTTCAGAGAGAAAGGAATATACTGAACACCTTTTAGAGTTGGTAAAACTTTAAAAATATATTTTAAAAAAGAAATTCATCTCAATAGTTTAAAGAGAAACCTTATTATCTCTTATTAACCTTTTAATTGTTGCTGGTGGTACTGAGGAGCTCTTTCTTTTAAGCATAAAACATTTAATATAGTTCATCATTCTAAGAAAGTCACGCAGATCTTCAAGCGACTAGTCAACATAGCTATATTTCAAGGGAGCTATGACAATTTACACCCGCTGAGAATTCAGCTCAACATATTTTTATTTCGTCTTACTTAGATCTCAAAAGTTACAATTTTATATTTTACCTTAAGAAAAATAAGATTTTATTTACTTTTTTCCCCCCCAAAAAGCAAGTCAACTTTTTATGATAATTAGAACAAGCTGGATATATTTCATTGTTTGTAACATTAGGCTTATATCACACAATATATTAATAGGTAAAGTATTTGCTAAAACCAAGCAGCATCCAGATAAACACAAGACATACACAAAGGCCTGCACAAGAATTAAAAACCAACTTAACATGTTAAAGTGTTTTGTTAATTAGACCCATCTAAATATCTGGTTAAGTGTCTTGCTGAATCATAACCATAGACCTTATTTCTCCACTTGGATTTTTTTACATGAACCATCTGGCTCAGTTGTTCCCCCTAGACCTGTGAGAGAAGGAGCCCCACTATGACAGAATCTCTTGGAAGCGCAATGTGTAAACTCAGCTGCCACAGTAGATCCCTCCCTTCCCTAGACACTATGCAGAGAACTCTAGGTCTAGGAGATATGTATGGGGATGGCATGGCAGAACAGTCCTTCTGTTCTGAGGAACCAAATCCCCTCTAAGCGCTTAGAATAGTTCCTTGTGCAATATTCCCTTGCAGAATTACTCCACTGGTGTCTCATTCTTCAAAAGAACCATTTGGGGAGAATGTCATTGGGGAAACTCATGGAGTTTTCTAATCCACTAACTTCCTTACTGGACTTTGCGTGAGTTGCGAGCTGAGAGGTGGTAGTAGAGAAAACCCTAATATTCCTTCAACTTCCATTAATAGTCAGTTCACATGTGTCTGGCAGATTTCAGTATTTAATATTACAGTGACCGAAGAAGGAAACATGGTTTTTTCCTTAAGAAACATAAGAAAATGACAAAGGCCCCGATTTGCCAAAGCACCTGTGCACATGCTTAAATTTGGGTATGTTCAAGACAATGAAAATGCTCACAGAGTGATATCCTTGTTCCACTAAATTAAATACAAGTTTTACTTTTGACTTCAGTGGGCAAAGATTTAGCATAAACTTCATTGATTATAGAATCAAGTCCTTAAACACTAAAAACAATCTTGGCTGTAACGATACTAGAGTATTTTCAAATGCATATCAGTGATGCCTGTACCTTTTTATAAAACCTGAATTCCTAAAACTGAAAATTGGGGGACTGGAAAGAAAAGAGAGGGCTTGAGGAAACACTGTATCTAGACTGCAACATAATTAGCAGCAGTAATTTGTTCCAGTGTTATTTGCCATAAATATGTTTAATAAATTCTTCTTCAGTCTAAGCAGCAGCTTTTTTTCCAAAAACGATTCTTTGCTTCATTAATTCAGGTTTCATAATCCACTCAATTTTACTTGGTTAGTGAAAGGATTTTCTTTCATATTTAATTAATGATGTGACACACTCCTTTCAGACTTATTTCTTCCTCTGTTTTGGCCAATTGGTTTGATTCATATGCTGAAAATAAAAAGTAAGAAAAATTCAACCTACAAAATAACTTGTGTATCAAGAACAGTTATATATTCTAAGGCTTGCATTTAGATTATTCTGGATATAATACTGAGATTGGACCTGGTCTCTGTTAACTGAAGAATAAGTCTCCCAGTCTTCAATACATGTAAGATTGGAACATTGCGTTATTAAGAAGAAAGCCATTTAGCTGCTCATTTTGAAGAATGGTCTCTGGTATTTGTACCCACACATAACCACAGGCGTATTTTGTAAGGCACATGCTCAGTTAAGTTTGCCCAAGAGCTGTAAAATACTTATGATATTTTCTGGTACGAGGCCTGAGGCCAAGCTGAGATCCTTCCAAAACTCAGAAATCAATGACTGACAGGATTTCTATTGACTTCAAGAGGGCCAAGATTCACCCTCCAGCCCTAATAGCTGGATCCAAGATGTATTATATCAATGTTAAAATATGTCAAATGTACTGAACTCATGAGAAATTTAATCATGTTCAAATCTTCATACACATTATAACAGACAAAATTTTAGTGGCATAATAGCATAGACAAAATGATAATTATCAAGTATGCATTACGATTTTTTTTTTATTTTTTCATTTTTCTACATTTGTGACTCTGAATATATAACTGTGAATGCAAAGCTGGAGCTTTTTTCTTTTTTTTAGAAACTGTGAAAACTGAAAGTCATTCATGAAATTCATATCTTGGTTATCTCAGATATTTCTAAATGGATGCTGCCAATTTAATTTTTTTCCCAAACATTCAGGTTTTGCAATAAGCATTTATACACTCTAAAAACAAGAAGACTGATTCCAGTGGTAGCAAAAAAATACATAATTTTTTCTCTAATAAGCACTTCACAATAAGATTTGCTTCTGTCATCTGGACAAGACCCCAAAAATGGTAAGCGATATGATAAAAGAAAGAAACAAACTATTTTCTTTGCCAGAACTGAAGAATGTAGAAGGTAAGGTAGATTTGCACCTTATAGACTCACATCATCAGCTCAGGAAAACTTGTACTAAATATGTATGCTCAACTACTTTGGTTAGCCTATAAAGGTACACATCTACCCTGCCTTCTACTTGACTTCAAACTAACACAGCTAACTATGTCACTCTGCTGAAAACTGTGCAAATGGTTAACACATAGGGTAAAATTTTGGCATCATTAAAATGAGTCAGTTTTGCCACTGATTGTCCTGCAACCAGGCCTTCATCAACAGTAACACAGAGGTAAACAAATTAGATTTTAAAATTCTTTGTATTTTAAATCACATAAATATACGTCAACAACATGTGCGCAAAATAACTTCCCAGATGTGAATGGTCCTCATGATCTTAGAAAATTTGTATTTATTTATTCATTTCTTTAAAATAAAATTTCAGAAAAGGAGTGTTCATTTAATGTTTTGAAATCCTAGACAATTTCGTAAAAACACACTAAAAGCTAAAGAGGTAAGAGTTTTTGTGGCTGAAATCTTTTATTGGACCACCTGCGTTTGGTACCGATTAAACAAGCTTTTGGGCGATACCTAAATCTATCCCAACTATGCAGCTGGTCCAATAAAAGATTTCTCCCACAAAAATTCCTTCCTCTAGAACATTTCCTGGATCATCATGGCTATAGCATCATTTCAATGCTATAAAAACCTACAGAAATGGTGCCCGGTAGAAAAACTTTTCATTGCTAAAACTCAAAGTGGAAGATAAGGAACATTATAACTATTTTACAGATAAGCAAAACTGAGTTTGCTCAAGGTCACACAGCAAGAAACAGAACCCAGGGTCTTTAACCCCAACGTATACAGTCCTATATGCTAGATGATACCCAATTATGTAAACGCTTAGGTATATGGTTACGTAGTTTACAAAATAGGAAAGGGTTTTTCCTTAAAGGTATTTTATGACTTTTCTTTTAAATCAAATCTGATCAGCAGAATAAGATCCTAGATTGTGTAGGAAAATGTAGAAAGCCTAAAACCAAAACCATCAAGTGCCGATATATCATAATGGATTGACTTTTAGCTTCGCTCATTCAAGCGAACCAAGAGAGACTATTAATATTCCACATTTCAGTGACATGGAAACTGGTCGGCTAGCATACATTTTACCACAAGGAAAAATAAATGTATTGAACATTTACACTCTCCAATAGACTAGAACAGAGAGTAGCAGTAATTCTGCAAGCAACACAGGACTGTTAAAGCAGGCTCTCAAAGTGAATGTAATCACCTCTCCTTAAATTTCACGAAACAGGGCCTGATTTGACTCCCACTAACTTTAAAGAGGAGGAGGATCAGGTGTGTGAATGCAAAGGTTTTACAAAACAAGGTTTCATTTAGACGAATGCGCCCACTTAAAACACTTAAAGTGGTTACTGTACTATAGGTAATAAGGGCACCCATGTGAAAGAAAAAAAAAACCCCTTAGCCAAATGTTCACCATTACAAGAATTTGCATTCTACATAAGAATCTGTTAGTTTGAATTGTGTCCTTGAAGGTTGTTAAGCAACAAGATTAAACATAGTTTAGGTAGTTTCAGATTAGGAATGCCCAAAGTATTAGGCGATAATCAATAATATACTTTCCACTCCACTACTAGAATTCAAGTTAAGGAATAAAATAATTCCTTTTCAACCTTTTTAACAACAAAAAGTTTAAAATCCTTAGTTATATAGTGTCATGATTTATTAAATGGATTTGTTAAATGATTTGTTATTTATGAAATTCTCAGGTCTTTAAATATAGCCTTTGTGAGTCTTTCATCTGCCTGTGTATGTATGTTTCTCTCCCGGTACGGGAGCCTATCCTTTGTTTCTTACTCAAGCATAACTCTCAATGACTGCTTTTAAGAGTGTGTTCCTCAATACTGGCTAAATATTAAGTAATACAAAATTACATAATTAAGTTCCTGTGCCAAAGATCAAAATAAAACAGCACAATTAGGACCTTGTCCAGAAATGCTTCTAAGTATGCACCTATGTCAAGTAAGCAAATAATCCCACTGAAGTCAGTAAAACACCTCAAATGCTTAAACACTTAAATGCATTGCTGGATCAGGGCTTTGATGTTTATTTTTATGGGAAAAAGAGGAAGGCATAATGTTGGTAGCTAAAAGTGAATCTTGACACTTAATCCATAATAAAAATATGATAATATATAAATTTTGTAGTATAACTCTTTCTATCCATAGTTAATACAAAAGATGCACTAATATATATTAACCTACCATTTAGTTTAGAGTAAGAAATTTTTTGAATGTGTAATAGAAATTAAACATGAGTATCATCCAAGAAAGACACAGTTCTAAACGTTTTGCTACTTACACATGCTGTGGGCAAAAAGAACACATCACTTTAAGGTTTGTTCTATGAAACAATCCACAAAGTAATGGTACAATCAGCACCAATCTTTGATAAGCACTCACCCACTTTGTATTTCTCTTCAAAACATGTTGAAATCAAAGAGCTGAGAGATCATAATATTTTTGACATGCCCCTCTCAGTTGCATAATCCACATATTTTGACATTTTCTTCTCCTGATAAGTGATGTTTGATACTAGATACCAGACATAATTAAAACTAACTCTGTACAGAAAGTAGTGTGTGTGTGATAATATGTATTTTTCTTGCTTCCGTTTACAGCTATGCTGAAAAAGTACAGACATATTGATGAATCAGTTACATAGCTCTTTTTGACTACAAGTACATAGCTCATTTTTCTTACTGAAATGTTTTGGAAAGCAATCAGAAGTCTTTGAGACCAATGAATTCATACTATTTACAATCATTCATCAAAATTATTTGAAATGAACATTTCAACATCTAGGATTTTTTAAAGCAGTTTCTTTGAAGATACAGGTCTTTGTATTGTTTAATTGGCCTAAGATTAAGCACCTGATAAAATAATTTTCTTCATGCTAGAAAAATGCTTTACTCTTTTAATAACTGATTGATAAGCCTGTCTATTAACAAAACTAGTAATATTATTATTCAGATGTTCATTTCTGAAAGCATTTTCCTAGGCCCAAACTAAACAAATAGAACTCCATTAGTATAACGGCAGTTGTGCATGCATTTTTGAAGTGTGAATGGACATCATGCTCATATTTGCCCATAAATCTCTCTACAGAACTGTTTGCGCAGTACAGTGAGGCTCCGCTGAGTAATTTAAAATTACTTTTCATACTTATCAGTCATTTTAATCTGATAGTGCTTTAATAGACCATGGTGCATTTTCATTTCTCTCTTATAAATACATATTCCTCTAACCTGTTTAAGACGTTTAGAGTGTAACATATGTTTAAGATATTCCTTAGGCAGTTTTCCTCCATCTAACTGGAGCCATTAGAGTTCTTCTCACCACAATTCAGATTTCATAAAATACTTTAAACTGTTTATAGTCCCATTTCATGAAATCCACATGACACATTCTGCGTCTCTAGCATGCATCCACAAATAGGCACCCTTCTTAGAATTACTCAGATTTTACAAGCTTTAAACTGTAATAAGCGAAGCTGGACAATGATATAACAATTTTACATTTTGCGTGTTCTCTCTCTCCTGAATATCAAAAGCTATTTATAATGACAAAATGAAATTACTTCAGAAGCCATTAAGATGAGAACAGGGCATTAGAAAAATCCATACTACTTCACATGCAAGAACTGATTACCACAAGCTAACAATTTAAGAATATTTAGACTTATACATTGAACATGGTCTTCATGCACCCCTTATTAGCATTTAAATAATTCTGGGCAGTGGAATGTTTAAAATGGCTAAATTTAGCTGAAGCTTAACGCAAAATTTTGGGGTATTCTATCCACTAAGGTTGTACATGATTTTGTTAAACACTGAAAGTCAGTTTCAGTTAAATAAAGAGGTATGCACATCATCACTTCCACACTTATTTCATTGTCCCACAGTTAGGCCTGGGCAGATTGAGATCAGAATGCTATTGTAAAACATGGTCATACTGACAGCTGTTGCTTACATGATTCGATGAACAAGTGGTTCATCAAATCATGTACGAAAAATAGGGTTTGTGTGGTTCAAAATGTCACTCAAAAGCCCTTTATAAAACGGCTAGAAACTTCTTCATGTTTCTATAGAAGCGTAGTTAACTATGTTGCTTAGAGAATGCTTCCCAACCTGTTCAGGTCCCAGCACAAAACAAGGTCCCCCACATCAGCCTATATAGAGAACAACTAAGGTACATTTCACCTCTTTTTCTAAGTGCTGAACAAAATGACAACAATATATCCAAAGCAAATATTACTTCCTCCCTCCTCCCTATTTCTCTGTGTACCTGAGTGTATGAATTTGAGAAAGAAAAGTAAGGGGGTGGGAAATATATGTGAATAAAATAAATTTAGAGAGAAAGGACTGCGAAGTTCTGCATGCTGTTAGGAAAGGAACTTTTTGATGGACCAGTAAAATCACACTAATGTTTTTTTTTCCATCGTTATAGGGAAAAATAGGCAAATTGTGCATCTCCACTAGCAAATCTGTGTGACAGTTTTATAAGCTTGAGTAAATATAGCTACTTTTTATAATAATAGTGCAAGTAATTTTAATCATGTTAATTTCTTAAGACGACAAGTCTCAAACCTCAGCTTTATGAGTCAGCATTCCTGATGTCAAAAAAATCACAATAATAAAAGCAAAATATTTCAAGACATGGGCAACCTCAAAGCTAACTTGGTTCTGAAATGTGGAATATACCCAGAGTAAAAATATATCTAATGTTTCCTTTAAATTTGTGTTGTAAATTCAAGCATACTAAATTTATCCTGAAATATACACTAACATTAAATTACTGGTGTCTAAGACCACCACACACTAACTTAACAGCCTCCTTCTTTCGTTATTTACAATCATAATTTAATATGTAAACATGCATTAAAGTGGAGGATTAAACTTCTCAGAATGAGCATTACTTTTATAAAAAAAAAGGTATGATCAAGACAAAAAGAAAAATAAAAAAACACGATTTTGATTCAGAACAAAATAATCCATCCTGTATATTTCTCACTGAAAGTAGTCAAATAAGCAATAGCTGCTGGTAATTGCAGAAACAGACTGATTGACCTAAAAACAGGTTTCGGTGTCATAAGTTACCATAATACTGAATATTTAGGACAAAAGCTCAGGTTGAAAAAGTGGGAGGGGTTAAGTAGTGGCATGAAGGCAACACACTTTTGAAGAAAGCTTAAGGCAGGCCTTCTTGACTCAAGCCTTTGCAATAATAACTAGATTAATATATTTATTTGGGTTAAAACAGTTTTATGCCTCCACTCTGCAGCTTTATATTCAGATACTGCCTTAGAAAGCAAACCCTAGATTACGCTATTGTACTGAAGCCATCACAACTAAAGTCTCAATCAATACTGTTCAAAAGCCAATGGAAAGACACCCTTGACTTCAGAGATAGATGCGATTTCAGCACGGGTGTGGGCTTTTTTATTGCAAACTGCAATAAATGAAAAACTGTAATGAACATTTCCCTAGCATTATAAATTAGTGATGAATTCTCTCTTGTTTTCTGCCTTTGTAAATAAACTGATGAGTTCACAGACTCCTCTCATGCACCATATGGGTTAAAATTATTTTCATTAGAAACTGGTGAAAATAATCACCACATCTTTCAGCTGGTCAAGTACATGCAATTTGTTTCATAAAATAAGATATAGATGTCATTCCAAATAAATGCCCATAAGTAGCATCTTTTTTATAGTTGGAAATATATTTTTATTTTATATAAGCAATAGATTCCCTAGTGCATAAGAAGCTTACTAACTAACCTAGTGTTTTATTGCGAGTCGGGGTACAACACTTTCTGGATGATGTGGAGAGCAAAAAAAAGATGGGGCGCGGCGGGGGGGGAAACCACTCTGTTTTATAAAGAAAAACCAACTGCTGCCAGAGAGGAGAAAGTGAAAGGATTTTTGCCAAATATTTACTAGTGTTCAGCATTGAAGCCATGACTCTCTCCAACTTGTAAACACAGAGCCCGGTTTTGCAAAGTTAGGTAGTCTACAACTTGGTTTGTCTGCTCCTGACTTTCCAATAGGGGAAACACTTTCCTGTCTCACTAGACACAGAGAGTGTCTGCACACACTGCCCTATCCCATTACCTCCTGCATGTCTCACACGTGTGTGTGTGTGTGTGTGTGTGTGTGTGTGTACTGCCCTATCCCACTACCTCCTGCATGTCTCACCAGATTGTGACGCGTCTGTCCCACTAGAGTGTGAATGCATCTGTCCTACTACAGTGCCTGTCCCACTAGTGTGTGTGTGTGCGTGCACATCTCAGGAGAGAGAGGGTGGATGTGCGCGTGTTCACACACCTTCTTTCCGCCCCGTGTACTAGAAATGCCATCCCTTCCCAGAGAAGCCCTGCTACCGTGGCGGAGCTTTTCACAAGAATGGCACTTGTGCACGGGGGAAACTTGTCGCCGAGCCCCAGGATCAAGCACCACCTCCCTGCGCGGCTCACCAATACCAAGATACCATGGGAGAAACTTTTCGATTTTACTTTTTGACGGCGGAGGGGGGCAAGGGGCTCCCCCCAGATAAGCCAAGTGAACTGTTCGACCCCTCAGCGCTTCTCCCCCCCGGAGCCGCGCCAGCCCCCCGGCCCCGGCCCCGGCCCCTGTCCCCGGGGTGAGCTGGGCGCGGGGCTCCCGCGGGGGGCGGCGGAGCGCGCCAGGAGGAAGCTGCCCCCGCCCGGCAGCCGCAGCCGGGCCCGGGCCCTGCGGGAGCCTCC
>NW_005841917.1:69742-70429 GCF_000455745.1 Alligator sinensis
CGCCCCGCTCCGAAGCCGGGTGTCGCCGGGGCCCTCAGGCAGGAGGCAACCCCCCTCTCCCCCCGGCCCCCAATGCAAGGGGAAGCCTTTACCTGAGCTGTCGCTTTTCCTCTTGCCGCCTCTCTTCTCCGTCTCCACCGGGGACAGAGCCTGCCTGCCGTAGTCCCCTGGCGCGCAGGCCGCCCCCGTGGGCGTGCTGGTGCCTAGGCTGGAGGCGCCGGAGCAGAGCCCCGGGGGGCTGGTGCCCAGCTCCGGCGGGCCTCCCGAGTCGGGCTGCAGGCACAGGCTGTGCCTGGCCGCGGCCGGGGGGGAGGACATCTGGGGGATGTGCCAGTTCGTCTGCAGCGCCTGGTGCTGCTGCTGCTGGTGGTGGTGGTGGTGGTGGTGATGGTGGTGGTGGTGGCCGCGGTGGTGCTGGCTGGCGAACATGCCCTCCTCGCCGGGGTATCCCGCTATGATGCACGAGGAGGACGAGGTGGAGAGCTCGGGGTAGGACATGTGGTCGGAGCGTCCGTGCAGGGCCAGCGAGGACTGGGAGAAGGGGTGCAGGCTCTGCGCCGCGGCGTGCGGGCTGCGCAGGCAGCCGAAGAGGGTGTGATCCATGGCATGCGGGGCGCGGGTAATCCAGGGCCAGGTCCCGGCGCCGCGCGGCTGTCGCGGAGCGGGAGCGGCGGGGAAGGTGGTCCC
>NW_005841917.1:70617-89255 GCF_000455745.1 Alligator sinensis
CCTGCTCGCCCCCCCGCCCCCCGGGAGGAGGGGCCGGCTCCGCTCCCGCTGCACGCAGCCGCCCCTGAACTTGGGTGCGCGCTGGAGGCGGCGCCCGCTTCGCACCCGCGCCTCTGCCGGCCTCACCTGCTGGCCCCACACCTGCCCCGTTGGCCCCGGCCCGGGCTCTCTGCCGCACCCGGGGGTGACCAGCAACAAACAGCGCGAATAACCCTCCGCTGGGCCGATCGCGCGTGGCCCCCGCTGCACAGGGCTCCCCGCACCCTGCTGGCCCCGGGGCTCGGGCGGGAAACGGGCGCCGAGAGGCCAGGGAGTGAGTTTGCGGGAGGTTGCACCAGCGCCTCATGGTCAGTGGAAGACACTTGCTGCCATCAACACCACAAAACAACCCCCCCAACACATACCAAAAGGACCAAGTTCTCTCACATCTTCCAGTTCTCTGACTGCAGCTGATACCTCCCCACGCTGCTTTTCGCCGTCTCAGGTGAGACACGGCGGAGAGAGTTTGAGACGCCGCTGCACGCAGGGGATGCGGTCAGTGGAGCCGCGCGCCAGCGCAGCCCACCTGTACAACCCCCCACCAACGTGTGCGTGAGCAAGGGGGAGCACCCACAAGCAACGTTTTCTGTCTTAACCCCCCCGCCCCCAAATAAATAAATCAGCAGGGGTCCTGCCATTTGTGTCTTAATTCTGGAGTCCGTGTGTCAAAAATTAAAAAAAAAAATAAATTTCAGTCGTTATCGGAAAAAAATCAGGAATTGCATGAGATTTGCAAGAGCTAGTTACTTAAACGGAAATTGAGCCCTATTTTGTGGGAAATTAGTTTTGCAGACTTTCTGCACGAAAAAAAAAAATCTAAAAACTTTTGTTCAGCAGCTGCTGCATTTGCCCTGGCAGTTTCAGGCTGAGCCGCAACCTGCAGCAGTCTTTAGACGGTAAGAGTCGCCCTCCCCCCTTTTTTTTTAATTTTTTAGATCTAATGCTTTTTTTCGGAAAAAAAACCCCAAAACAAAATAGTGTGTTAACTTAGTTTTAGCTGTAACAATCCCATCTAATGCGATGTCCAAAACAGCAGTAAGTCTTGCTGCTTTGCACTGGTCACCCCTTGATATTGCTTCAGAATAAAGGAAATATTCAGTTACAACACTGATGAAATATTTTGTGCGTTTCATTGTGTTTATCGTTTCAATATGTGCTCTAATATTAAAAGGAAGCGTACAAAGCAAAGGCGATGCCTGCGCTGTGACTTGTTTTCTTAGCTCCCAGCGCTGCGAGATGAGCGATGCTGCTTGGTCCAGAAGACGTAGTGCTCAGGGCCCCAGGAAGGAGGAACCGTGAGAGGTTCACTAACGGGAGTGCTTTGTTAGCACTGCTTTGCAGGAGGAGCCAAAACAAAATTTACCCCTAACTTATTCATGCAATGGATGCAGTATATCCAAGTCCTTTTTTTTTCCCTTTCTTTTTGGGAGGGGGGGTTATTCCAGCACAAACCCTCTGACTGTAAACAGCTGATAGGGGACAGGGAGGGAATGAATTTTGTTTCAGGTGCCTTGTAAATAGTCATCAGGCACAGAGCTCTTTCATCTCTAATAGGTGTAACTTCCCTTAACGTGCCCAGGCTGAGCACTCTTCCAGTGTCAGATGTTAACAGCATGTCCCGAAGTTTCTTACCAACCTGCTGCTGTCAGTCAATCAGGCTCTGGAAATGTTGAACAAGGAGGGAGAAAATAGAAGGCAAAGAGCGAGACTGACACCGTTTGAGGCATAAAATATCTAAACAGCTGAAGAACGGGTTAAAAAAATATAATGTTCCAGATCAAACTCAGTTGAGTTGTTTAACTCTAGAGGTTAGGGGGGCACTGGCACATGTTTTCTATGATAAAAAGCAGAATAAGTGAAGCAAAAGAGGAGATGGTGGGAAAAGTAAAGATTAACTTTCCAAGAGAAGCAAGAGTCAGAGCCATGTTGCACTCTTTTTTTTTTTGTACAAGAAGAGCATCCAAAAGGTAAAAGGGGAATGATGGAGGGGAAAATCAGAGAGCTAAATACTTTTTTCAATATAATCTAAAATTAATCTTCCTCTGTTTCCCATAATACCTGCCTCTGTTCAATAACCTGTGTTCTCATCATGTCTCAAAAGTTCTCATTGTAAGCAAAACAAGAATTTGAAGGGTTTTTCATTTGAAGCAACATAAGCAAACAGCCATGCAATGGATGTTAAAGCAAATTAGTAGCTAACAGTTTATTGCAACATCCTAGTTAATACACTTATGGATTTATCAGTCTATAACTAATCTGTAGATTTATGACACAGTGGCTTGTATAATTTTAAAGCAGCTTTCAGCAAACAGGCTGTAAAGAAACATTAAAAAAAAAAAATCAAGAAAATTCTAATGTAAAACTTGTAAATAAAAGCAATTCTATGAAGCAAAATATGAAGGTTTACTAGAGCTCCATATTATTGATTGATTTCATGTTTATATTATTATATCTTTCTATATTGCACTTTTGATCTACATGTGGGAGTAGTCAGTGTCAACAAACTTGCCCTAAACTTCTAATGCCAAGTGAAAATAAAAGAATGGTTTTAGATGTTTGAGAACTGTAAACCATTTAGCTCATAAAACAGCTGGAACCAACCTAGCTTTGGACATGGTTTATCCTCTCCTAAAATGAGCTAATGGTTGCATCTGTTTTTTAATTTTAAAATGTATTGCAAGATATAGAAATCATATGAAGGAAGGCGGAATGCCTTCTGCTTCAGAATTCCTGTACTATACTCCTGTTCAGGCTCTTAGAACAGGTTTTAATACCCTGAACATTTGACCCTGCTGATATTTTTAGTGTTAATAGCTCTGCTGATAATTAGGGGTGTTGCCCATTTCTTTTGAGGTCTGTGCCCTGTTAGTATATGCATGCTACAGTACAATGAGACAAATGGAAATATTTTAGGGTTAGATCCTTCACTTACATGAATTGTCATGGTTTCACTGAAATCAGTGTTATTAATTTTTTTGCCAGCTCAAGAAATGCCCCTTACCATCAAAATATAAAGCTTAAAAATATTATTTTAGCTCCTTTTATCCACAGATTTTATTATACCCAAGGGTTTATCAAACAAAGATGGAATTTTATTGTGCTGTAATTATGACGTGTGTGCATTTTTTCAGGGCAGCTTGGTCAAGGCAGGCATCCTTACTTTAACATTAGAGCCAATACAGATTCACAACAGATGTATGTTTATTTTCAGACTTTTTGTTGATTGAGGGTATTTTTGCTACTTAATTCCCTTGGAAGTAATGCAGTTTGCTCTGTCTAGCAATGAAGTTTTACAGATCTCAGTAAAAACAAAATCAGAGGTTAATACCTAATATTGAGGATGCTATCCTACCTTTAACTGAAAATGAGTAATTTGTTGATTACCTGTCAGAAATAAAGAATATCTACAGACAGTTAAAAGGTGATGAAAATTACTTTTACTGTTTGTAGATCTAGAACAGAACAAATGCCCACTGTACTTTGTAAAGACCTTTTGTAAGAAAACGCCATTAATATGCATAACTTTTAACATGGTATTTTGGTGGTGTATTTCCATTGCCTTCTGATGCAGTTACAAATGTAACATGTATCAGACATAATTTTGGGGGGAAAAAAATCGTACAGCTTGTCTATAAAAAAAAAATCTCAGGTTTATATTTATTGTTACTTCTCTCATATAAACTTGGACTTTATTCTAATTTTCATGATCTCAAAGCATTACAAATTTTAAAGCTACACCAGCAATTTAATATATTACATAAAAAGTGTGCTGAACTGGAAGGCCCTCACTAAAAATAATTTTTACAAGGTTCTATTATACCATTAAAATAGACTGCCAATACAGTCCAGTGAGAACAATTTCTTGCATTTCCTTTTTTTAACTAACATAAATCTGTAAAGTATTAAAATTAATGTTAAACCTCAGCTTAAGGATAGTTGAGATACTTGAGATAGCACGCATCTCAACCTTGGACATTCAGTAATTTCTTTGGAGATTAAATTATGCTAAATAAGTCCTACAAAAGAATACCAAAAAGCTACTAAGACTTAGGAGTTCAAGAGAACAATTTATTTGTGCAAAGTAGCATTGTCAAGATCTGTACGTTAAATTGTGAGTTACTGAGTAGTCGTCTCTCTAGTATTGTCTCCATCTAAAAAAATGCTGATCTGTGAAATGTTATTGGATATTTTAAGTTTACATCTCCTGGTCCTGTTTAGATGTGTAATCAACATGTATTATGCATGAAAAGCATTATTTTTTTTATTTTGATGATTGCATATCTTGATATGTAGCAACACAATTCTTTTGTTGAAATGTATACATCACTGTGGAGTAAAAAAAGCATGTAGACTTTTATTACTATGCAGTTTATTACTCGATAGCTTCTTGGCTTTTGGATTTTATTTTGTACAAATATTTGAAAAAACATACCACTAGGCCCCACTTAAAAAGCAAGAAAGAAAAAGACAGAAATCATTCTTAATGGGGCATATTTCATAAGCCTTGTAGGTAACAATCTTTAGTCCTTTTTAGACTGTACAGTTAATGTTATAGTGATACATACTTGGTGAATTAACTAACAGTACTAAAAAATATAGGTGACTTAAAATTAAAATACTTGATGTGAAAGTATTTAAGCTAAGATTCATCTATGTTAACTGAGCAGATACTCAGTGCATTCATATCAAAAAGAAAAACAACTGAAGAGGAAGACAAGCAGTAGCTAAAAACCTGTGGTGCTGTTACTTGGTGCTGTAACTTTTCACCCCAAGCGAGACAAGCAACAGGCGGCATATTTCATAACATTGTCTACCAAAAGTTAATGATAGCTAGCAGGGTAATGTGCGAATGACCCAGCATAATGCATCTTGCCTCTTTCTCTACTGTTAGCTGCAACAGTGAGGAAAGAAGAAACATGAACTCAAAATAAATATTGTAAAGTCTTGGGACAATTGTGATTTGCTCAGCAAGATTTTTGTTATTAGTTTCATTTATTATTTATATTCAGGCTAGGACCCTATTCATGGACTTAAGCGCCCCTAGATACTATGAAGCACAAAGGACAATCTGTGTCCAAAGAACTTAGGTCCTGACCCCGCTATTGGCCATGTATAAGAGGACACCTGTGCCCTCATGGATCTCTATCAGTGACTACAGCTACTTGCTGAACTGAGTCAGAGTCAATCACAGGACAAGAGCCTGAGTTAATAATCATAGCAGAGAACAAAGATCTAACAAGTGTATATCTGTTTTTGCATGTACTCACAGTCGGTTCCAATGCCCAGTGTCTTATATAATGTTAACAACAGATACTGGATTGGAAAAGCAGCATGAAGGGAATTTACACACACACACACACACACACACACACACACACACTCTCTCTCTCTCTATATAAAAATATATATATATATATTATACACACACCATACATGCACATATTAACCTTGGAAGAAATTGTGGCCTGTTCTCAAATACCTACAAGATTCTTACTTCCCTGATCACAAATTGCTCATCTCTTATCAAACTCTGAGCCAGTAACTAAGCCTAATTATATTAAATTGCTGTTTTGAATGTTATTTTAAAATGCTCTTGTGGTGGTTTCTCAAAGAATAAAAGGTAGAGTTGGCTGACTTCCCTAAGAAATGCATGCCAGAGCTTTCTTCTTTGTATGGAGCTGTGCAAGAAGAAGAGTTCAGTCTGCATATGCATCTCCAAACTATTAAATCAATCCTGTGATTCAGGGGTATAGGTCATAGCTGTGTTGATCTAAGGAGATAGGCAGGCAAGGTTCTTTGGGCAAATCCAATATCTTTTATTAAACCAACTAAAATAGTTGGAAAAATTCTTTTTTTTTGCAAGCTTTTGGGTGCAAACACCCTTCTTTAGGCTGAGGAAGCACCTGTAGTTGGATTCAGACATTCTGATTCAGCAAAGATCTTGAAGTGCACTAGAGCCTATGAACCTATTAATGTGCTTAAAATTAGGCAGGCCCTGAAGAACTGTGGTTTAAGCTGAAGCTCCAAAACAGAAATCCTCCAAAAAGAGGTTACACTCAATATGCTTACCTCTGGTATTATTTTCACAAGATCCCCAAAACAGAACATAGTATCAGCAAGAGTGTTTGGTTTTAGGCTCTGAACTAGGAACCAGTTAAGTATAAACTGTACAATCATGTGAAACGGGTACATCCTAAACATTTGCCACTCACTTTCTTTTAATGTACTTTGATCATCTCTTGATGCAACATCACTATGTCTGACTTTGCTTCACATACGCTATACCAATCAGGGACTGCCTGTTCCTTTGTGTATATACAGGATAGTTAGTTTATGTGCCAGAATGCAATGTCAGAGAGAACCCAGCCAGCTCTGAAGGAGCCTAGCACTGTAATGTTGGTAGGCTCAATTAATGTACAAATCTTGATGCCCATTTCAGCTTTTTCTGCAACCCAAGTACAAAATCTTACACTTGAAGAGAAAGTATTTGGATTTAGACAGTTACCTCAAGAGCTTTGTGTCATAAGGATTTACTCATTCATACTGTTTAGCTACAGAACATATCATTAATATACTTTCTATTTAATACTCAAAGTATGCTTCAATACAAACTATAAAAATATGGCAAACTGAAAATATTTTCCATTTAACTGTTTCAGAATACCATGTGCAAGAGAACACAACAAAATGAAATTAACTAATAACATATGCAACTCTCAGTTGTGCAAGAGTAGTTTATGCCCCTAAATCCAGATTGCAGCATCTGGTGGCATGTAGCATGTCTTTAATGAAAGAAAAAGGCATGAGATATGCCAGCATTTTGGCTCTGTAGTATTGAAAGCCATACCTTTTGCTTCAGTTCAAGAGATACATCAACTCCCACTAAAACTAGTAAGCCTACCTCAACTAAGTAAATTGCTTGTGGGGGCATTATAGATTTTTCCTCTTATTAAAGGTAATAGCAGCCTAGGATACAGTTGTAAATAAGGTTTTACCATAAAATTATTTATCAGAAAATTTTGAAAAGATAATACCTCACAGTATGAATCACTTAATGTACCCAATTAAACAAACTCCCATTTGATTTTTACCATCTCTCCCCAAATTGGGCTGTAGATTTCCTAAAACTAGTTTGAATCTAGTGTTGTCATACGACTACTTTTCTTTGTATCCTGCTTGTTCACTATTGGTAGCCCAGTATGGAAAAAAAAGGAAGAAAGAATAGAAAACAATTAATCCCTTAGATGTCCTCATGTATTTGGGCTATAATGTTCTGAGCCCTTTATATCCTACCTTCTTCAACCCTTCATGTGATCAGTCCCATGGTCAGAATGCAGTGAAATGTGGTTGGCCTGCTGCAAGGGGTGGGGGAGGAATTAGCCAAGCAAGAACATTTATTTTTTTAAAATAATTAAATAAAGTATCTTAAAACTAGTGTTACTAGGGCATTTAGGAACTGACCCAGCATTTATTACATACCCCACCAGTGAAGCATGGCAATTTATAGCAGATTGAAGGTGAAATGTATATTGGGACAGGCCTCTAATTTTGAATTTACTTTAACTTGCCTTTATAAATTAATTCAATCCAACAGTTTATACAGCAGAACACTATAAAAAGGGAGTATCTGCCAATGCTATTTATTTCTATTTAAAAGAAAAGGCAAGTAAAAATTGAGTGAATGTACTGCTCCAAAGGATTTTTTAATAATCTTTCAAAATCATAGCTTAAAATTGTTTGTAATGTGTATATGCCCCATAAAATGGTTCACACATACGCACACACACACTATATATGTATATATATGAAGTCATCTTAATATCCTCAAACCATTTTGCTCAATTACAATAAACTACATTTGGCCTCTACCCTTCTTACTAGTAAGGAAATTCTTATAAAGGACATGTTGCACAGGAATAAAAGCCATCTAATTAGAGTGCTGGTTTCAGATGTATGAAGGATCAGGGTGTTGTCAGAGTAAGCACTTCACACAATTTACCCAGAAAAAGTGATCGTAGTAAATGCTTAGCATGCTTGTCTTATCTAATGTACTCAGTAAAACTGAATACTAGTCCCTAGCACGACTCTGAATTGCTCAAGACAAAAGGTCACAGACAGAAGGTATAGCAGACTTCCCAGATTCTAGAGTATAATCCAATTTCAGATTCCACAGTATACTAAAAAAGTCAAGTTTTGCCCCTTTTGGGGTTGGGAGTATGGTTAGTTTCCCCTTATGCACGTACAGTTCTTTCATGACGTATGACATGCTGCAGCTGTGGTAACAAGATTTTTTTTTTTTTTTTTAAATTATTAAATATACCTTGACTTGATGATGAGAGTGCTTGGCTCTAAAAATAAGTCATACATCTCATTTCTGATATGTCAGACATGGCATAGCTCCAGAGGTACATGCAGTAAATTTAACCTTTATAATTTGTAGTCAACCAAACATTTCCAAACTAGGTCCCATAAATATGAACATGCATTGCTTGTTTGTTTTATGTTTTTAAAGTTTCCTTTATTGATATTATAATACTTTGACCCAAAAATGTAAGGAAATAACTGTATCACATTAAACACGGGGATATGCTTTCACAGTCATTTATTGTGTATAGCTAGTAAACATTTCCTGGCAAACAATTCAGAGAGTCCATAAATTCCATCCTAACGCTACTTCCGTAGCTATATGCAATGTACCATACACCAGGGTATTTAGCTCAGTCTCTCTCATCCGGAATGGGTGGATTGGAATTGAAAAATCCCACCCCCCCATTATAGCACCACATGCCTGGAAAGTCTATCCTCTCTCAGGGCAAGCTGCTCCTCTCAGATCCGTTTGGTGGATCATGACACTAAAATTCTGCTGTCCCAAGCTATTTGATCTAGCAGCATTTCTGAAGTGCCTGTCAAGACAGTACAATATGCCAACATCCCTTTGGCATTACTGGCAGTTCTACACCTACAGACAGGAGAATGGAAAAAAAATCAGGGATAATGTTTACTACACCATTCAGATTTCTGGGGAAAAACTATACAGTTAGGCTTAAAGGTAGGGAAACAAATAAAAGTCTAACTTCGGTGGAGTTAATATATATGGAGCCCGAGGGCCATAAACATATAACTAGTTAATCTCTGCAATTAGATTAGCCCAGCAACATCTTCATAAGTATTTAGTACATTTGAATTCAAAGTAATTTTCTCTAGTTTCCTTATTTGGGTGTTTATAGAATAAGGGCTTATTAAAGGAACAGCTGACCTATAAAGATATTTGGCAATCAGAATTTTCCCTCTCAACCTCTTCTTATTTTCCTAGTTTTCCCTGTGCATACGTTGCTTTTTATTGGCTTAAAAAACCTGGTATAAAGATCGAATAATATGAATTTTTTTGTTAATCTTGCTAAGCTAAAACAAAACTATCTAGAATGAAAGAGTGAGCTGACTACTTATAGGGACAGCTAATACCCCTACTACAGATGCTGTACCCGTTGTTAGTTCCATTACAGCTACATTTTTCAGACTATTTCTGATTGAAAACAAAGGGTTAGTAAAAGTCTGGACAGTTTCCAAGGTCCCAAAGAATGAATTTGGAAAGGGTTCAGTTGCCATTAGCTTTACTTCTTTATTTATTTTATTATTTTAAAAAAGGATTTGGGGGTTTCAGCTGTTTGTTTTTAACTCCCAAAATTTCCTATCCCAGGAACTACCTTCTGGTGAAAGATCTTTAACCTTGTTATGCAGAGTAATGAGCTTAAGTGCTAACTGCAAAAATATTTTTTTGCAGAATCTCCAGATATTTTCTCTTGGTTACTGTGATGAGAGAGAGGCTTGAGTACAGAAGTATTTAATTTTTCTGATATTAAAAAAGCTTGCTTTTTCCTTACTCCATTTAGTGTCTCAAATTTATCTGTGTCAGACAGCACTGCTATAAAAATACATTAGCTTTGTTCTTTTGCCCTACTCTTGCAATCACAATCACAGAAAGCAATCACAATCATAGTAAGCCAAATATGCTATGAGAAGCAGAGTAATTGAACCCGGGCAGAGTAAAAAAACTGGCTCCCAGGACCCAAGCTAGCTCATTTAGCGCTAACTTTGATAAGTCCACTGCCACTACATTTTGCCAAGGTATTATACACAGTGAGGTCCAACCTTTTTTTTTGAAGGTGGCACACATCAGCTCTGCATCCTCCCTGAGTGCAACTCTAATTGCCTTCCCCTGCCCAATCTGCTATTCTGCTTTCTGCCCTATGCTCCCTGCCACATCTGCTGCTCTGCTTTCCACTTCATGCCCTATCTGCTGCAGGGGCTGCCCATGCCACTTGTGGCACACATGCCACAGGCCAGCCACCCTTTTATTAATACATCTTCAAAAATAAACCTCTATTTTATCCCCTGAAATTCCTCACTGCACTCTCATTCAGCACCCTCCTTGTGCCTGTCACCCATTAAACCTGGCTAAGAGTCATAGACTCATAGAAAACCAGGGTTGGGAGGGGCCTCAGGACGTAATGTAGTCCAACCCCTTGCTCAAAGCAGGAGCATCCCCAGGTAGATCATCTCAGCCAAGGCTTTTTCTAGCCAGGTCTTAAAAGACTCCAAGGATGGAGATTCTACAACTTCTCTGCTAACCTGTTCCAGGGCTTTACTACCCTCCTTGTGAGAGAGTTTTTCCTAATATCTAACCTAAACTTTCCTTGCTGCAAGTTAAGACCATTGCTTCTTATTCTGTCATCTGCCACCACTGAGAACAGTTGAGCTCCATCCTCTTTGGAACCACCCTTCAGGTAGCTGAAGGCTGCTATTAAGTTCCCTGTCAGCCTTCTTTTCTCTAGACTAAATAAGCCCAGTTTCCTCAGCCTCTCCTGATAAATCATGTGCCCCAGCCCCCAAACCATTTTCATTGCCCTCTGCTGGACTCTCTCCAATTTGTCTGCACCCTTTTTGTAGTGGGAGGCCCAAAACTGGACACAGGACTCCAGATGTGTCCTCACCAGTGCTGAACAGAGGGGAAGAATAACTTCCTTCAATCTGCTGGCAGCACTCCTACTAATGCAGGCCAGTATGTTGTTAGCTTTCTTCAGAACAACGACACACTGTTGGCTCATATTCAGCTTATTGTCCGCTGTAACCCCCAGGCCCTTTTCTGTAGAGCTGCTGTTAGCCAGTTAGTCCCCAGTCTATACTGGTGTATGGAATTGTTCTGTCCTAAGTGTAGAACTTTGCACTTGTCCTTGTTGAAGCTCAAGTGATTTCTTTTGGTTGAATCCTCCAATTTGCCAAGGTCTCTCTGAATCCTATCCCTACCCTCCAGAGTATCTATTATTTGTGGTGTCATCCACAAATTTGCTAAAAGCACACTCCATCCCATCTTCTTGATCGTTGATGAAGGTATTGAACAAAACCAACCCCATAACCTGGGGCACTCCACTTGATACTGGCTGCCAACTAGATATCAGCCACTGAGTATTACCCTTTCAACCTGATGACCCATCCAGTTTTCCATCCACCTTACACTTAATTCATCCAACCCATACTTCCTTAGCTTGCTTGTGAGAATGTTGTGGGAGACGGCATCAAAAGCCTTGCTAAAATCAAGGTATATCATGTGCACTACTCTTCCTGTATCCACAGAGCCAGTCATCTCATCATAGAAAGTTGGTCAGGCATGACTTGCCCTTGGTGAATCCATGCTGACTGTTCCTAATCACCTTTTTATCCTCCAAGTGCTTAGAAATCCTTGAGGACCTGCTCCATGATTTTTGCAGGGACTGAGGTGAGGCTGACTGGTCTGCTGTTCCATGCATCCTCTTTCACTTTCTTAAGAATGGGCAGCATATTTGCCCTTTTCCAGTTGTCTGAGGCCTCTCCCAATCTCCATGATTTCACATAAATAATGGCCAACAGCTCTGCAGTCACATCAGCCAACTCCCTCAGCACCCTCGCATGCATTGCGTCTGGCACCTCGGACTTGTACACATCCAGCTTTTCTAAATAGTCCCTAACCTGTTCTTTCACCACTGTTGACTGCTCACCTCCACAAACTGTGCTACCAGGCACAGTAGTTTGGGAGCTGATCTTGCCTGTGAAGATTGAGGTAAGAGAGGCATGGAGTACTTCACAGCTTTTTCCACATCATCTGTCACTAGGTTGCCTCCCCCATTCACTAAGTGACCCACACTTTCCCTGACCTTCCTCTTGTTGCTAACATATTTGTAGAAACCCTTCTTCTTACCCTTCACTTTGCTTGCTAGCTTTAACTGCAATTGCACTTTGACTTCCCCAATTTCATCCCTGGATCCTGGAGCAATACTCTTATACTCCTTATGTTGTTTTCAAGAGACAGAATTCTCTTGACCTTTACCCTTTACTTAATGTCTAGTGACACAAAATTGATGGAAGCCAATTTTAATTTACATACTTCAATCTTTTGCTGGGTCAGGACCTCAGTCAGCCTGACAGGGGACCAAGATTATACCCTGACTGTTCATCCTGGCTGCAACAATATTTTTTCTTTTGTTTGTAGTGAATGTGATGTTTAGCAGAAGCTGACAAACAGACAACCCTGATCAAAACAAACATGGAAAACAGGTGTGAAGTTTTCCAGACTATGAGACACAAGGACTCATATCTTTACTATGAAAAGATGCATTAATCCCTGTCCATTCAACTCTTGGCCTTTTACAAGTCAGTCGAGAATTTTCTCTCCAAGGGGTTTATTTCTGTTGCGTTTTGCTTTCATTCTCCTGTGGATACCTTTCCAATGACAAACTAGTTCCTGTCCACTCAGGTTTTTTCTTACTTCATCATCTCAAAATCAGACCTAATGCAGATCTAATGGCTAATCCAGTGCCTCCTTACTCCCTTTCAGAAGTTCATGTATGCCTCTAATTTCATAGCATAGCTAAATGACTCAGTAAATGAAATAAGGTAAATTAGCTAATTGAAATTGATGCCATGTTGTGCTAGGTGTTTTATGTACACCTAGAACTTTTGGGTCCAACAGAGAAGACAAAGGGTAAAACAAAAACATTCTCCCGCTCTATTAAAAAAAAATGGGCATACACAGAGGCAGGTGAGATTTGTTGTCCTAACTCTCAGAGTTTTCTATAAAGCAGGTAAATAGAACTTATGGCCCAGGGACTTAGATTTTGTCATAAACGCAAAGTGGAGTCATTTTAGCTGGGTCTATACTAACAGTATAGTCAGGAGCCAATTTTAAATTTTGCTCTAAAGCCTTTATTTGCCAACTATGGTTGTGTCCAGATGAGTGCAGACATTTGGTTCCCTAGAGACAACAAGCAGCAGCAGCCCAGGCATCCCGGGGTGCAAGGTAGCAGTGTGAATGCCTGAGATGGGCCTGCTCCACCACATACCACACAACAGCACTCATCTGGATACGGCCTATTTGCCAAGAACTGCTATTGCTTAACTCCCTAGCCTAAACGTGCAAGTTCTCCTGAACTTCTGGGTATGATGTTAACCCTGACACCACCTGCCTCTTAGCCTGTCCCTTCCTACAATGTGTTTCAGATTTACCTAAAAGTACTAGGTCAGAGCACAAGTACTATTGCAGGAGCAACTTTGCAGCTCCTTGTTCTTATTGTTGGTCATTATGTACCACTTGTATTATACTAACCAAAAGGATCAAGCCCAGAAAGAGAGACAAGTAGCAGCTGTAATGGTGCAGGAAATGTACAAGAGATGTTTTTGTTCGTGACATATTTTACTGGACCATTAAAAATATAGTTGGAAGAGATGTTGGATGAGCTTTCAGGGAAGGACACTTTTGTGTCTAAAAGCTTGTCCAACATCCCTCTCAATTATACATTTGGTCCAATTAAAGATATCACAAAAGACCCCTGACATTAATTACATTACACACTTACATTCAATTGATATGTTATCCTACTTTTCTACTTCAGTACTTTTATTTAAAACAGAATGCCAGAGATAGCTAAAATATAAAATGAAAACATTTTTGTATATTTGAAGTGCATTTCTGTATTAGATTGTTTTACTATTTATATATTTAATAGTCTTGTGCTATGCAGATAGATACAATACAGATCTCATACTTTATATACTAAAATTCAAATAAGTTACTTGAAACAGGCATACCCAATGCATTTCTTTCCTGTTCTGATACAAAAGCCAAATGATGTAGTCATGTGAGATAGGACCCAATCCAGATCCTGTTGCAATCCTTAGCTGATGGGAGTTATCATTGTTCCCAGTCTTAAAACTAGCAAAAGAAAGAGGAAAAAATGAGCGCTCATATAGTGTGCAACCATAAGCTCAGAACAAAATGTAAAGCACTTATGTTCATAAAGAAAAGAAACAGAGTGCATAAACACCACCATTAGGATGGGTGGTGTTAAACAAGGTGTTGGATATTAAAGAAGGGCAATCAGAATTGATCTTTTACATCCATAAATTAAACAGGATGTAGTTCTATAAGAGAACACATGTGTGACTGGGGGTGGGGGACTCTAAGGCCAGGTCTCATGTCAGCCTACCTACCTGTTGCTACTGGGCAATCTGCTCAGTCTCACCTGCCATGATTTTCCTGTGCCTACAAACAAATGGTAAATACAGAAGACTGCCCATTACAAGCCCCGATGCCAGGGAGCACTATCTGTGGCTCCAAACCTCCCCTACACCACAGCCCATGCCTCACAGATGGCATCCAAGTCTGAGATCGGAGCAAAATGAGTCCAAAGTTGGGCTCCACCCACACGCACATTCACACCACCTCCCCTCTCACAGGTGGCCTCTTCCACTCCAACCCTCTCTCCCCAGGGCCACTGGCTTACTGCCCATTACTGGGCCACACTCCACTGCCCTGCTCCTCTTTGAGTGGCCCCTCTTGGGCCATCAGGCTTTGCTACTCCCATAGTGGCCTTGCCACGCAGGACCTTCAGTTCCCATGAGTTCCCCTACCCTACATGGTCCAGCCTTGAGCCAAACCCTGGGCTAAGTCTGCCCCAAGCCCCTCACTGGGCACAACTCCTCATGGGGCTGGCCCTTGCGCCGTCCTTTAAGCTTACACCCATTTGGCCCTACTCAGCATGCCCCATGGGCTGTCCTTCAGGCCTACTCCGACTTCAACCCTGTCACATACACAGTCTTTCAGGCCTACTCGCACTTCAGCCCTACTCTGTGTGGGGCCTCCCAGTGCTCTCCATACTACCCCCTCTGGGGTCTTCAGGACTTTGCATCCCTGCTGGGCTCAGGTGGCACTCTACTTGCCATGCCTGGCCCCACTACTCCTACTCCTCAGGGTCTTACACCCCCCTCATGGGCTCAGGTGGCCGCAGCCATGCCTGGCCCCATTACTGCCTCCAAAGCCCACCTGAAGATGGGGGCTGGGGTTAAGGTGCCCCTCCTCACCTTTCACTGGGGAGGTAACTAGCTTGGCATTTCCTGGGGACTCCTGCACCACCAGGAGACCCACCAGGCCACCCTTCCTCAGCAGGGTGCAGTTTTAGGTCATTCCCAGGACTAGGAGCCTCCAAACCATCCCCATAAGCTCCTGCCCTTACCTCCAAGATGTATCATACAGCCTTTCAGCCAGGCGATGTTTCTGCCAGGCTGCTAGCAACAAACTGCTCTGTTTATGTAGGCAGCCAGTATTTCAAAATGACTGCTGCAATCAAGCACCTGCTGGCTGTTTGGCTCAGTTCTTAATGTGGCAGGCACCAACAGTGCCCTGCCACAACATGCATGACTGGAATCTTAAGTGTAGTTATTATAACCTATTTGGGAAGGATTGAATGGACAGGGAAGTGGTACTTTATGAAGAATGGCATTACCACTTTCGAAGTCAGTTACAGGTCTTAAGCAAGCAAATTTTGATCTTTAGGCATTTGTGTTGTATCATATTAACCACAATGCTACCCATGCTATAACATCTTCACATTATAATAATCAGAAAACTATAAAATATTATTTTTTAATTCAAACAAGTATTTTCTTCAATAGAAATAAATTCTATTCTACACCTCTAGTCCTGACAAACAACTGCTCACAAAGGACAGGTATAGTGATTAAACTCTTACAAGTGTAAGTGATCAGAAACCAGTGTATACCCATAACAGAATAGAAGTTCAGCACACAACACCAATCTATATCTGTAACAACAGAAGTTCAGCATACATAGATTGGTTTAAAAATAGTGGAACCCAGTCTAAGATTTGACCCCGGCCCCCCCTCCCCCCAAACAAAGAGTGAATGTGTGTTCTGTTTACTACCAATCTAAACTATGTCGCTTACAGAAAACCGTGTAATTTAGATAGATTCTGCCTTGGTCTTTTTGAATGTCTGTACCTAGCCACAACAAATAATTTATTACTTAAATATAAGAAATAAAAAAAAATTAATTACATTTGTTATGAGCAAACAGAATAAAGCCCTATAAATGTGTTTCTTGCTCTAAAAGTGCCAGTTTCACAACAACAACAATTATGGTCCAGTCCCACTAGGAGAAATTATACAGAAAAACATGTATGAGAAATAGGAACTACTTAAAGGCATTTTTACATGTCCAAAAAGCCACAATCAAGAAAGAAGGCTGTGCTGTTTAAAAAAAAAAACTAACATGGCTAAAATATACTTCTAAGCATTCTTTCTCTTACTATGTATGAGAGAGAGAAAGATAGCTTTTCAGAGGAGAAATTGACAGCGATTATTATGAATTAGAAGCAAGAGATTACCCAATATTGTAAGGGAAACTGAAGAAGAGAGACAAATATGGCCAATAAAAATAAGGAAAATATGGAGATGGGCATATATGTACAACACATCTAAGAAAAAAAAATAATTCCAGCAAAATAGTAGTTGGTAGAATGGTCAGAAATAACACAGAAGTTAAATTCAACAAATATTGTTTTCTGTATTTGGGAAAAAGCCAGATGATGCATTCATATCACATGATGACGATAAAGAAACATTTTCTAACAGCAACTCAGGAGAATGTTAAAGTTAAACATTTTTTTTAAAAACAGCGTGTGTGGATAACTTGCATCCAGCAATTTAAATAAAGCTAGCTGAGGCACTCTCTGACTTTTAATATCAATTTTCAGTAAGTCTTGGAACACTGGGGAAATTCCAGAGAACTGCAAGAAAGCTAATGTTATGCTGATACTTAAAAAGAGTAAAAAGAAACAGCTAGAATCACTATAAGACTTTGAACCTGACATTGAATCTGGACAAAATAGTGGAATAGTCAATAAAGAACTTTAAAAAAAATAAAAGGAGAATAGCATAACTAATGCCAATTACCATAGGTTTATGAAAAAATGATCTTGTCACAGTAAGTTTGTATCTAGTTGATAAAGGTAAAAACATTGACTTGACAAAAGGTAAGGCATTTGACTTGATACCACGTGACATTTTGAATGAAAAAGGAATAATTTAAAATCAATACAGCATATATTAAACTGACTAAGACTAGCTAATATTGATAGATCTCTGAATGCAAATAGTGATTCATTATTGAATGAATGTATTTCTGGAGAGATCCCATAAGTCTTGGTTCTTGACCTTTTGCTATCTAACATCTGGATAGAAAAATCTTATCAAGTCTGAAAGTGGCACATACATTTGGAAGGGCAGTGAATAATGAAGAGGATAGCTCAATGATATAAAAATACTCTAGATTTCTTTGTAAACTAGGGACAAGCAAAGAATATGCATTTCAATATGCCCACACTTAAAGGGTGGGATTCTCCATTTTGGAAAGTGATGCTGAAAAAGACTCAGGAGTCTTTAACAAAGTAGGAGTAGAATGCTTCTACTATCCACTGGCACTATTAGTACTGAAGTACTGAGACTACTTTGGGTGGCCACAGTTCAGTTCAGTTCAAACTGGTGAGAGATCAAAAAGATTGGAAAACATATCCCAGACTGATCTTGAGCTGACCATTATTTAGCTTATTAAAAGGGAAGATTAAAAGATGCTTTGATCATAGTTTACAAGTATCTTCCATGGGACATAGACATTTGATTAAGAGGGCTTTTCAGTCAGCAAGATGAAATTGCTATGAAAGTGGAAGCATGAACAAGAAGACTAGAAGTAAAGACAACTTTTTTGTGGTTAAGGAACAGTTTACCAAAGGCTGTTATGGATCACTGGGGGTAGCACCTTTTTCTAAAAAAATGCTGTAGTCTTCTCAAAACTTTTTAATCCCCAAGGGCACATCCAGATGAGCATGCACGTGCCTCATGCAGTGTCTCAAAGCCCTTTGACACGTTGCAAGAGGCATGTGCGGGAACCAAAAACGTTCCCCAGGGGATATCCAGAAGTCAAAAAATAACCCAAGGGAAAAAAGTAGGGTACAGCACAGTCCCAAACCATGCCCCGAGGCAACCAGAGGCTCAGGTTCTCCACAGAGATGCTCTGGTAGCCAGCCAGAGCATCTCTATGGCTGGCCCTTGCCCCGGGGCTCAAGCAGCATGCCAGCCACAGGGAGCTGCACCTAGGGGATCTGGGGGTGCAAGCAGGGGATGGAGCTGGGCGAGGCAGCAATCTGGGGGGCTGGGGGAGCAAGGGGGTTGTGGGGCATGTGGGCCCTGTAGGGGGAATGGTAGCCCCTGCAGGG
>NW_005841917.1:89286-89655 GCF_000455745.1 Alligator sinensis
CACCCATCCTGAGCAGTCCCTCCCCACAGTCCCCCTATGATCCATTCACATTCCCCCCACCCCTCTTCCCACCCCATTTCTGCAAACCCTACATCCCCCGCAGCACACACCCTGCATGCACAGCTTCCAGACAGGGTGAAACCTGCTGACAGGAGCTGTGGGTGCAGGGATAGCTGTCCCCACATCCTGGTTAGTGAAGGGGTCAGAAGGAGTTCTAACTGCTCTATGGTAAGAAAACCAAAGGCAAACAACAAAACATATAGGTATTTAGAATTAATTTTATTATGATGATAGAGACACTGGTTGGCTTCCAAATTGCTTTAACACTGTAGATATATCAATAAAACATTGCCCAACTGATTGCTGTCT
>NW_005841917.1:90113-92205 GCF_000455745.1 Alligator sinensis
GCCCCTCTCCTGGCTGTGTAGTCCCCATCTGCATCTGGCAGGTGCGCAGCAGGTCACAGCCAGGCAGCATCCCCCACTGCCAGACTGCTGCAGTAGATAGAGGGTTCAGGGAACTCTCAGGGCTGCTTCAGCAGTCCAGCTGGCACAAGGGGTAGTGTCCCCAAGTACCAATTGGTCAGGCCTCAGAAGCTCCTACCTATTTGTATCTTCCATTTGACATGGGCCTTAAGGCCCACCCAGATAACTAATAGTCCCCACAGTGTGGGGACAAAGAGTGTAAGATACAACTTTATTATTTTTGGTGGGGGGGGGGGGGGGGGGGGAATGGGACAACTAAAGGAAAAAAAACTAGGATAGGAGTGATGTGGGGGTCAAAGTTTCAAAATGTGAAAAGAAGTTCTCCAGAGGGGAACACTGAGCAGAGCCCCCTGGGCCACACCCACTGTTCCTTAAAGGCATCCAAAGAGCTGGTGGATGCCACCCACTGGTGCTCTGCCTGGAAACATGCACAGACAAGTGAGAGGAAAGCAGCCCTGCAGTCTTCAGGTACCTTCCTGGCCAGCGCCTCCTTCCTAGTCAAGTACAGGGCCCACTTGGCCAGGGCCAGGAGGAGGTTGACCAGGAGGTCCCAGGACTTGGTGGGGCTGTGGATGGGCTGACCAAAAACAAAAAGGTAGAGGGTGAAATTCAACCAGAACCTCCGGAGGAAGTTGTGGAGGTGGAGGGGCTGCAGCCTGGTGCACTCGAGGGTCATGTGCGCCAGGGTCTCCCTCTGCCTGCAGAAGGGGCAGGAGACCAGGGTGTCTGTGAAGCTCACCACATATACACTCATGGCAATGGCTCCATGGAGGAGGCACCAGCTGAGGTCCCCGGTGGCTTGTGGGATGAGGGTGGAATACAGATTCAACCACTGGGGTGCCCCAGCCATGCCCTAGCCAAGCAGGTCCCGCCACTTGGTGTCTGGGTGGGACACGAGGGTGGCATGATAGATCATGCAGCACACAAAAGTGTGTAGAGGTGGTGGCAGTGGACGGTGGAAAAGTGGACCAGTCTGGTGTCCTCCAGCCAGCTCAGGCGGTGGAGCAGGGAGCGCTGTGAGGCCGGGCAAGGCGCTGGCCCCACAACAAACTTCAGTGGGCTGGAGGACACGGGAGGGAACCGTCACCATGCAGGACCTGGTCGACAAGGTCAAGGTCATCAGGAGGTAGGGCAGAATTCACCTCCTGGACCAGATGGCAGGTCACACATGTTGTGGGTAGACCCATGTGCCGGGCTAGCGCAGTGGGGTTCACCCACTCTTGCCTACCGCAGAAGCTCCTGAGAGCGAGTAGCCCTGAGTTACTTGTCAGGGCAGCTTTTCATACTGATGGGGCCCAGCCAGGGCAGCTTTTTACACTGCTCCCTCTGCCTGCAGATCTGGGAGAAGCCATTCAGAGTTATTTTGCCACAAGTGGCACAATTTGCACCACACCAAAGTGCATGTCTGGGCACGCGTGCCGAGGCAAAAAGCCCTGGCTCAAATTTGCACTGCTTCTATTTGAGCTGCTGCAAGCGCACATGCCTGCATATGTGGATAGGCCCAAAGAGCCCTTTGGCCTAGTTTATGCAGGAGATTAGACTAGCTGATAACAACAGTCCTTTCTGGTTCTATAATCCATGAATCTATTACTTGAATTACACACCTCCATCTCTTCCATACACCTTTTTTGGAGCAGGCCCAACCAGTTCAGAATTAATCAGCTCCAGGCGAATCCAGTTTTTTTGTTGCATGAAAAAACTCTCCCCCTTCTCCTATGCTGCAGAAGATCATGATTTGTCCCTGACTATAAGAATTAGCAAGAGATGGAAACTATATGTCTATCAAATTGTCACCCATTATTAGTAAATTACTTAAACAGACCAGTGATATTTAAAGGAATTTAAAAGGCTGTCTTGAAGGGTGAAATATTGTACATTTTATGGATAAGTGAATTAAAAAAAAAAGCCCCCCCCCCGCAAACCCCCCCCCCTTGTTGACTCCAGAGTGTCATGACCCAAAAGGCATGATTGTGGGTGTGCGCTTTGGCATCAGAATTATCCACGTTAAGTTGCA
>NW_005841917.1:92278-117637 GCF_000455745.1 Alligator sinensis
TAGTGCCAAATTATTCACACGTGGCGGCTAGCAATTGGCCTGTTAGCCGTATAAGATGCTTGAGCAGTTTCCGCCCAAGTCGAAGAGGACTCCACATCCATCTCGTGGGGACTCTGGGTACACGGCAGGGTAATAAAAACCCTGTGTGAGATCCAGAGGAGCGTGGCGGCCTGATCCACCGCCCACCTCTTCCCGTCTTCGAGTGCGACTAATATAAGACGTACTTACGATTTCTACATTGGTGGCCTGTTCACCCAGAGCATCCAGAGCTCTGCACCGTGGAGCCTAGCAACCTCCACAAGACCGTCTGTGTTGTGTCTGTCTGTAACTGCAACTTAATCAAGTTTTCCAGCCTACACCATTGCCATCTCGGTGTAAGTAAACAATCTTTTAAACTACCGATACGCGTCCGTGCCTAATTCCAGAGCGAAGGCCTTCCCTCTCCGCCCCCGCGTGCCCGGGCTGCTGGCCACAGCCCGCGTGCAGCGCGAAAAAGGGCTCGGGGCGCTCCCGGCCCGCACACAGAGAAATAGGAGGAAATAAAAAATTATGCACAAACACACTGCACTGTTTAACTGAGAGGAAGAGTACAGTAGGAATAGCCAACTCATTTTGCCTGATTTTTTGGGCCTTTGAGAATATCATGAGTTTGAAAGCTTTATTTCAACCATGGACATTTCTAAATTACATTCTGGTTAGGAAAGACTGAAAAAAGGTGGACCCACAAGGAAGTAAATCCTAAAGAAAAACTATATCTAATATAAACAACAGTGAATACCCTACATATGTACATATGCTACGTCAACTAGTGAAGTAAAACAGGTATTATTTAAAAGCAGACTTGCCAATTTGAAATGGGTGTTTAAATTTCGAGGGAGAAAGGGAAGGTTCACAAAGCCAAGTTTGACCCTTCATTGGTATAGATCAGCATGGTTCCACTGAAGTAAATGAAGTTCCATCCATTCATCCCATTGAGAATCTGGTCCTCAAACTAGTTTTGAGGACCCTATAATTCACCGTAACCTCCTTTGTACAGAAACTATATTTTCATAAAATTAATTGTGAATTTACCTACCTCTGAAGTTAAAAAAAAGAGACTCATAGGAGAATGAGAGAGCAACAAAACCAAAAGACAGGGGAAGGACAGAAAATTAAAGTGTGTTTAGACTTGATTCTACTCTCGGTAACACTATACATTAAATTCCTAAAAATAAACCCAACCCAGTGGAATTAAACTAGGAAAAATTGGTGAGAGATGAGAATCAGGCCCCAAAACAATGGAAAATAGTTGGCCTTCTGAGGAAGTCCCTCCTGTATTCTTACAGGGAATAAAATTAATTGTCAGTTCATTACAACATTTCTACATGTTTTGACCACTACCTCGGCTGGTAATGTCAACAGAAAGACGTTTATTTTGTAGGACTGCAATACTCTGGGCTAAGAAAAGACCTGGCACTACATACAGTATTAGCTAGACAGTTTCATTACAACACTAAGGCACCTTTGCATAAATATTGTTGAAAGACAGTGGAGAGAGAGGAGGAAACTCTGCGTCTTTAATGTAAGGTCTTTAATGCTAACATACGTCAAAATGCTCTGTGTACTTCTGGAACCCTTCTGTTAAAATGTCTCTAACTCTAGGGACTCATTGTATAAAGCAGTTATGCACCATTTAAATGTGAAAAATGCGCACTTTACTTGGAAAAAGATGTGTGATGTGAAGTGTTTTTAAGAATAATTGAATGATTTTGTGATTCATTAAATGCTTTTCCTCAGTACACAGGTAATAGCTTTTCCACTAAGCACCCAAAGGGTGAAAAGTCAAAGAGCTGAGAGGGGGGAAAAGAATCCATTTTCATAGCTTTGTGTTTTATTCCTTATCATTTTCTGTTCTAAGTGTAACAGAACAATGAAGGGAAAACTGAAAAGCAGCACTTAGGAAATTTTAAAAATACTGAGTACCACAGAAGGCAATATATGTGCTAAGTTGTCCATTTCTGTTTTAAGGGGAAGTAAAGAAAAATTGTGGCACCTCAAGTTTTTGAATATGGCTCCAGATGCATATCCCTCCTGTGACCATGGGAACAGCCCCTTTAAAGTAAAAAAAGACCTGTTTTCATATACCCAATATATCTTTAAGCCAAAGTGTAAATCTTCAATTTCTTTCTCTTGGTTGCTTGCTCTCTCTCTCTTTTTTAAACTAGGGAAACAATACACACCTTGACTCCTGCAAAAAAGATCTCTGGCAAAATCACAAAACGCCTGCTTAAGTAATACCCAAAAGGTAACTTCATGCATTCCACAAGCCAGAAATAACTCACAGCACGATGAATCCACAAGAAAGTCAATAGGATATTATAACACTCTTAGGGGAGCTGTAGCTATAAGAGCAATGTGAGGCAATGTCTTAGCATGAGCTATCACTTTATATATGTGCTATATACATGTGCATGAATTATATTACAAATATGGCACACCATGGCTTTTGATCTATTGTGACTTATGACCTATGTCCTATTGTGACCTTCATGGATGAATCTAAAGAGAATAGTTTAAAAAAAAAAATAGAACATACATGATAGATCACATTTAGATAGGATAAAATGTATAAGGGATATAAACATATGATCAGGGCATTACCTAGCAAAAACTTGCCAGAGATGAGGAAGAAACTTCCCTTGGGGCAGCATATTACTTTTTTTTTTTGTACCTTCCTCCAAGATATCTGAAGTTAGGATACCACCTTAGAGGAACCATTGGTCTGACTGGGTATGGCGGTTCTAATATTGTTGTGAACATATGCTAGTACAGAAAAATATAGCTTGTACTATTAATAACATTTTTTATATGAGATGGGAAGGGGGTTTCTAGCAATGTTAAAATTCACTGAAAGCATTCCAGGTAAAAAGTTGGATGAAGCAGGCTTTGATTCTGTTTCCATTCAGATCAACTGTGATCTTCTATGGACTTCAGTAAAACAGGAGAAATCTGAAATCAGGACTCCCGTATCAGAAATCAGGATTCCCACACAATATGGCCAAATTCCATGGCAAAGCTCATTCTGTTGTTTTCATCAATAATCTGCACTCCCATCCTTTTTTATAACTACATAACTGTAGAACATAGCTGAAAATACTAACTGATGGACAATTTGACTTCCTTCTAAGCCTTCTTCATGAAGTTCTCCAAGACTTTGTCATTAAGTTACTCAGGTTGACAAGTTTTGTATAGTCTTCCTTCCTTGCATGAAGCTCATAACCAACTTTCATGGCTCACATTCTGGGGTCTCTTGTTGCTGCTCTGTCCTTTAATGTAGCCCAACTGGCCAACCTAAACTTCTGGCTCCCAACCACAAACTAGTCTCGAGTTCTGTCACCGTAACTGCCAAATCCGATCGGTTGCATAGCTATCTCACTTTCATTGATGAACTCTATTAGTCTCAAGAAGTCTATAGGCCAACAAGAGGTAAGGCACTCCAGGATCTAGTGCTGGCCAAATGGCACAATCTAGTGAGTGACCCGAGAACCAAAGGGAAGCTGGGAGATGGTGATCATGAGTTGATCATTTTCTCTATCCATTGCAAAGCTGGCAAATCAGTCAGCAATGCAGAAATCCTTGATTTTAGGAAAGCCAGCTTTCATAAGCTCAGGAGGCTGGTTACCCAGGCCCTGAGAGGCCATGCTCTGATAGAGAGGGGAGTCCACAATGAGTGGTTGCTCCTTAGGGGCCCAATCCTTGAAGCACAAGGAAAGCCCTTTCCAGCCCGTAGAAAAGGTAGCAAAAGGGCTGAGTAACCCCTGTGGCTAAATAGGGGACTCATGAACCTCCTGTATCTGAAGAGAGAAGCCTATAAGGGATGGAAATCAGGTAACATCACCAAGGAGGAGCATTCAGCACTGGCCTGTACCTGCAGGGAACAAATTAGGAAAGCCAAGGCCGAGACCGAACTCAAACTGGCTATGGGACTCAAGGGAAACAAAAAGTCCTTCTTCAGATACATGGGTAGTTAGAACAAAAACAAGGACAACATTGGACCCTTGCTAAACCAAATGGGGCAACTGACAACCGACACCCAGGAAAAAGCCAATCTCCTTAATGATTACTTTTCATCAGTCTTGCACCAGCCTAAGGGGATCACCCTGCCTAACAAAATGCAGGATTGAAAGGGTACGGGTGAACATATGCCCGTCATTGGTGAAGATCTCATGAGGGAACACCTTGAGAAGCTGGACACCCACAAATCAGCTGGCCTGGATGGAATGCACCCAAGAGTGCTAAAGGAACTGGCTGACATCATAGCGTGGACAATGGCAAGGATATCTGAGAACTCATGGCACTCGGGAGAGGTTCCTGGGAAGAGAGCCAATGTGGTGCCTATCTTCAAGAAAGGGAGGAAGGAAGATCCATGGAATTACAGGCCAATCAGTTTGACCTCAATCCCTGGTAAAATATTGGGAAAAAAAAAAAAAAATCACCGAGGAACCATTAACAGACTAACGCAAGGCAACATTCTGAGAGATAGCCAACATGGTGTCATGGTGGTAGGCCTCCATTACCTGACCAACCTCATTTCCTTCTATGACCAGGTGACACATCACCTGGACAAAGGAAAAAAGAGGGTGATATCATATATTTTGGACTTCAAAAAATCCTTTGACTTGCTCTCCCATGATGTCCTCATGGTAAAACTGAGGAACTGCGGCCTCAACAAACTTACAGTCTGATGGCTGGGGAACTGGCTCAGTGATCAGACCCAAAGAGTGACAATTGATGGAACCAAGTCAACATGGTGCATGATGACCACTGGTGTCCCCCAGAGTTCCATATTTGAACTAGTACTCTTTAATATATTTATAAATGATCTGGATTCTGGTATCAGAAACAGACTGGCTAAATTCACTGATAACACCAAATTATGGGGAAGTATGGTCACACTAGAGGACAGACTGGTAATGCAGGCTGACCTGGACAAGCTTGCAAGGTGGACAGATCAAAACCTGATGGCATTCAACATGGAGAAATGCAAGGAGCTCCACCCCGGGGGGAAAAATCCACATCATACTTACAGGCTAGGCAGTGCTACACTCACTAGCACCACAAATGAAAGAGATTTGGGGGTCATGACTGACCACAAGATGAACATGAGCCCTCAGTGCGATACCACAGCTGTCAAACCAAATAAAACCCTGGCTTGCATCTACTAATGCATCTCAAGCAAGACCCAGGAATTATCCTCCCGCTTTACTTGGCTTTGGTGAGGCCATAGCTGGAATACTGTATCTGGTTCTGGGCTCTGCATTTTAGAAGGGATGTGGAGAAAAGTGCCACACACATAATTGGAAGACAAGACGGCAGGCCTTATGAGGAGAGGCTGAGATGCAAAGGCTCTGGGAGGACTTGGTGGCAGCCTATAAGTATATAAGGGGTGTGCATCAGGAACTGGGAGAATGTCTGTTCAACAGGCACCCCAAGGGAAGACAGGGTCTAACATTCACAAGCTCCTAGAAGACCGTTTTAGGCTGGACATAAGGAAAAACTTCTTTACCACCTGAGTTCTCAGAGCCTGGAACAGACTCCCCCAGAAGTGGTGCAAGCACCTACTCTAGACACTTAAGATGCACTTGGATGCCTCTCTTGCTGGAATCATTTGACCCCAGCTGACTTCCTGCCCCTTGGGCAGGGGGCTGGACCCGATGATCTTGTGAGGTCCCTTCTAGCCCTAATGTCCATGAAATTTATGAAACTACATTTGGCTTCACAGAACAGTACAGGGAGCCCACAGCATAGTCCAGCTAAATGACCCTCCTGCAGAAAGCTGGAGAGCTTTATGCAGAACTCATAGCTGGAAGACAAAAAAAAAAAAAAAAAAAAAAAATCAATATATTTAGGACAACAGCAAAGCCCAAGACAAAAATGTTGAATTCTGTCTCACCTTAGAAAAATGCAAAATCAGTGACCATGACATTGGAAACTCCATTGGACCTTGATCAGGGTAGTTCTTAGTCTCATGGCTATTGCCTCTTCACAACCACCAGGGCTGGAACCCCCAGGTGTCTCTGGTTAAAAGATGAAACTAAGGCTAATCAAAACAATTCAGCTGTGCCAGGTGCAATTTTAAACCTTTTAAATTAAGCTGGTACAAATGAACACACTAATTTTGACTCAAGCTATGGTTTATCTTTGTATAGATTAAATAAAATACCAGCACATTTAAGCTGAACCAAAATAAGCCACTGAAACTGAAATAAGGGGTCTATACAATGTTTTTATGCCAATTTAACAGACAAAACCTAAGATTATAGAGCAGAGTTGCAGTGAAAGAGGTGAATTCTGTAGCCACAAAATTACAGAGTACACAGAGTCTCACCACACAGCTAGTAATTAACATGACAAATCAGGCACGATGATTCTCTCATTTACATTGCTGTAAATCATGAAGTGACCCACAGAAGTCCATGAAGTTGCACTGACTAAAAATGAATGTGGGAGAGAGGGAGATGTTAAAATTCACTGCAAGCCATTGCAGGTGAAAAGTTGGCTGAAGTAGGCTTTGATTCTGTTTTCATTCAGATCTACTGTGATCTTCTACCGACTTAAGTAAAGCAGAAGAAATTTGAAATCAGGACCCCCGTATTATTCAATTAGGTGTCACCCTCAGCTTTCAGATTTGATAAAAAATTTGCATTTGGGGAGTCCTTTTTTCGTGGCAAGAACCTGACCCCAGCCCAATCCAATTTTGGTTAACATCTGCAGTACCTGGACATTTTTTTATTATCAGAGAGAACAGTTCGAAACAAACTTTTATAAACCATGCCATTTCAAGTAGATCCAACCTGATTAGAGGCCTTTTTGCAACACTGTGTGTACACTAGCTCCTCTCTGTGAGTAGACCAATGCAAATGGTGTTGAACTTGCTCTACATTATCACTATTCCAACATGTAGAGTTTCTGCAAGATATCTAACTGCAAATAATGGTTCCCAGGGATCATGTGTTTCTGATTATATATTTCTCTTCTAAAGAGCAATCAGGAGTCAAAATGTTCTTGATGGCTCCACAGTACTGACATTAAAACCAGTTTAACTATCAGGAGGTTTAGGAGATTTTCTTCCTAACTCAGTTATTAACCATTATAGATTACCTTCTTTGTAAGTCTTTAGAATCATTTCCACATCCTCAAATGATTGTTGACCCTTTACCCTCTGCCCCACCCCACAATGGGTCCTCCTTCTAAATCATGTCATTTCTTGCTTTTTAGTTTAATCAAGATGCATGTTTTCTTGCCATCGTTGCATCAAACAAACTATTGTTGATGCATGTACACATATTCCTGTGATAGTAATCGCTGCTAGATGTTACAACATACACTATGGATTTTTCCACTTAGTCATTTGTTAGCTTTACTACTTTTTTTTTTTTTTTTTTTTTTTTTTTTTTAAATAAAGACCCCAGAGTCCCTTCACTGGTTTCCCATCTCTTGCTGCATCATTTTCAAAATTCTGTCTCTTCATCTTTCAAAGCCTCTACATACCTTCAGTTACCTCCTGCTCTTCTCATTTCTTCCAACTCACTCTGGTCTTTCTATGGTCCTGACTTTGCATGTACATGGGGGACAGGGAAACACAGCTTTAGGATTTTATACAAAGCAAAAAAGGTGAATTCTGCAGTAGAGCAAGCCTCCAGATCCACTGCCAGACCAAGTGAAGTGAGAGTTAGCTTCATTTGCAACTGACAGACTGATCAGGCCCAGGTAGTGCCGAATTAAATTCAGTTCACTACTTAATAGCAAGCCAGTATTAAGAGTTGCATGATGGGCATAAAGTTGGATCACGATGAAGGTAATGAGCACTGTGTTTGTATATTCTGGCCAGATTGCAAGCAAGAGAATCTACTGAAAGCTTTTAGAGGGGATTGCAGGGAAATTGTAATTTCAATTGCATTGTAAAACATGTGACAGTTTATTTCAGCAGTGCTTGACCTCTGGCCCGTGGGATCAGATCCAGCCCCTGGAGCCATGTCATCCAGCCCATGGGGCTCCCCACAGGTCAGGAAGTTGATGACAGGGGAGCAGTGGCAGTTAATGTTGTCACCACTCCCCTGCCACCAAATTTCCAAGCTGTGCATGCCAGATGACATGGTTTCATGTGTAGGGCTACAGCCAATCTGGCACAGGTGACCAGGGCCACAGGACCCAATCCAGCATGTGAGACTAGGGCCAATCTGGTGGATGGGTCCAGAGCCCCATTCTGGTGCACACGGCTGGGATCACTAGATCAACCCCATGTGTCGGGATGGGCCCATGGACCGAATTCAGGCCCAAACCAGCCCCACATCAGTCATCCATCTTGTGGGGCCAAAAGGTTAGGCACCACTGATTTATATTAATGAAAAATTAGCCTTGCCTTGGGTACATCCAACATGGCACAATATAGCAGCACAAAGAGAAAATGAAGCTAACTCAATTACCAGGAGCAGTATATTTATATTAACACAGTGCTTTTCCAGGCTAATTATTAACCGAGGTGTAGTTCCACATTAATGTGATTACACTGCTTCCAGTACCCAAGCTAGGGGATGTCTCCTCATCTGCTACATTGTACCAGATAAAATAGAGGGATTCTAGTAGCTGAAGTTCCCATCCATCCACGTACTACAAAAACAAATACCCTTTTCTCTGTCTGCAACAACCATACAGTCCACAAGTTAAATATGGAAATGGCTCTTATCCTTTTCTGTGCTTTTTCTAGGAAAGAGGAATGTACCACCTCACTGCTGTATAACCATATGAAAACAGCTGTTCACCAATGGAAGGTCATCTGCAGTTCATGCCAGTCTATTTAGGACAGACTGGGAAACAATTCCATTGGCTAGAGAAAGTTAATACAAGTACTATTTGTGCTCCCCTATGCATGGTCAAGTCTAGCCCCACGCCCTATTTTTTTTTCTTTGACTTAATTTCATCTTTGTCTGTGTTTCAAATAGGCCACTTTGAATACCTCCTCAAAACTCAAGACTTTTAGAAGGTTTTTTGTCTGCTTCATGCTCTAGCACAATCTGTTCCTGATCTCAAAAGCATGCAAACAAATGTCCAGAAAATTCAGAAGTCAAAACTAGAATAACTTAACTAGCCTACTTCCTCAGGGTATAACTAAGACCATACAATGGTGCTAAAAGCAAGCAAGAGAAGATTAGTTCAGATCAATCCAAAATAAACACTTTTGTTTTTCCTTTGCCAAAACCAGAAACTCCCAACATTGCTGTCTTGTGTTTAACATCCACATAATTTTGATGACTGTTCAACCCAATGTTTTATTTTAAGGCATTTATTATACAAGTCAATGATGCCATTTAGCTAACTAATATGGAAGAGGAGCACAATGGAGTTCCATCTCTATCTTTTACCCAGTAGGCAAGTAGGAAAGGCTATCGCCAAGGATATAGGAGATCCAGGTTCATAACCTCTCCTCTGACAATGGAGATTCAAACACATCTCCCACCTTCCAGTAGAGTGCCTTAACCAGGCCACTCTAGGGTGGGTTCTTCTCAACTTTTCTGTTGACATCATTACCCTTTTCAGGGAAACTGTAAAGAGACTACCTAGCTGGTTAGGCCACATCACCTGGAAGGGGGATGGAGACCAAAGCCATGAGGTAAATGGGAAAGCGGAAGGCCTAGAGGAAGCACAGGCAGGAGGGGGCAACATTGCATCTTTGTCTGTGTGTAATTGGCCGTGCTGTTCACCAGTGCGCCTGGTTTGTACAGGTTTTTCGGATGTCACCATTGCTCAAGGAAAAGACGGCCTACTGCAGAGTCAGATTCTAGTGGGTCCTCAGGGGCTTTCACCTACCACATCTTTGCTGTAATAGATGTATTTAGTAGGGAGGAAGACGTATGTTCCATCCCTCCTGGTCCCCTCCTTAGATCTTCCTGTCCGTCTTCCCATTTTGGGGCTCTGCCTCCTCTACACTCCACCTAATGCCAACCAATGATGTTGAGTCCCGGTCTTCTGGGTTTAGTTACGGTACTGTTACATGTGTCTTGGCCTTTTGAATCAGTATAAACGTATATGGACATCAGTTCATCCTGCTCTGCTTAGGCCATATTGGGACTAGCCTAGCCTCTTCCTGACCCCAGCTTACCTTGTCTCCCAGCATCAGCTCCATTTTCCTTGTCCTGTAGTTGCTGTGGTGTGGACAGCTGTCTCTCCTTCTCTCTGCAGGTTCCTGGTGGGCCAAATCCAGTTGGGAGATGTCAGGAGTCCACAGCTGCGCTTCAGGTGAGTAATATAGCTCTTCTGGGCTTGAATCATCTCCAAAAGCCCCTTCCTGGGGCTGCCATTACTTTCCCTCAGTGGGGCTTTGCTCTGCTCTGGGCTGCTCATTGCTCACTGGGGAACCCACATCCAATTCCCCCGCCTCTTGTCCAGCAGGGTTTATTCCCTTTTCAATGGGCTGGCCGGCCAATCGGCACATGGCCATAAAATGCACCCATGCTTGTGTGGGAGCTGGTTTCAGCTCCTCCCAGGTTGGCTGCTTTGCCTTTTTTTTTTTTTTTTCCTTTCGGTGCAGCCTTCTCTCCGGCTGCAGCTCCACACTCGTCGCTCCTCCAGCTCAGTGTGGCTTCGCGCTGGCTCTGCTCGTCTTTCCCCCCAAGGTAGGTTCTCTTCTGGGGTTCTATTTCTGTCACACTGTGTTTCAAATAGCTTCCTCATTCTTCCTGAGAAAACAGTGCAATCAGCTAGTTGCCTCAGGTGTCTGTACATAAATGCATGGAGCCTGGGAAACAAGCAGGAAGAATTGGAAGTCCTCACACAGTCATGGAACTATGGTGTGATTGGAATAACAAACTTGCTGGAGTTGCATGACTGCAGTACTGTCATGGATTGGGTATAAACTGTTCAAGAAAAACAGGAAAGAAGAGGAGAATTTGCACGGTTTGTAAAAGAGCTTTATGGATTCCTCAGATCTTCAGTATGAAACTGGAGATAGGACTGTTGAAAGTCTCTAGGTTAAGGTTAGAGGGGAGACCAACAAGGACGATGTCACGGTGGGTGTCTGTTGTAGACTGCCAGAAGAAGAGGATAATGTAGATAAGGCATTCTTCAGAAAAGTACTGGAAGTTTCCAGATCACAGGCCCTGGTTCTCATGGGAGAATTCAGTCACCCTGAAATTTGCTGGGAGGGCAATACAGCAGTGTACAGTCAATCCAGGAAGTTTTTGGAGACAACTTCCTGGTGCAAGTGTTGGAGAAACCAACTAGAGTCTATGATTTTCTTGACTTACTATTCACAAACAGGGAAGAATTGGTGGTGGGGGGGATGTAATTGTGGATGGCAACTTGGGCAGCAGTGACCATGGCATAATTGAGTTCAGGATCCTGACAAAAGGTAGGAGAACAGCAGAGTATGGACCTTGGACTTCAGAAAAACAGACTTTGACTCCCTCAGGGAACTAATGGGCCAGATCCCCCAGAAGGCCAGTCTGAGAGGGAAAGGAATCCAGGACAGCTGGCTGTATTTTAAAGAAACCTTACTTAGGGTGCAGGAACAAGCCATCCTAATATTCAGGAAGAATGGCAAATACAGCAAGTGACTAGCTTGGCTTAACAGAGAACTCTTAGGTGAGCTTAAACACAAACAGGAAGAAGTAGTGAAAGCTTGGACAGATGACTATGGAGGAGTATGATAAGACGACTGGCTCTTTGGATGTGGGGAAAGCAGCGGACGTGATATACATTGACTTAAGCAAGGCTTTTGACGCAATCTCCCACAGCATTCTTGCAAGCAAGCTAAGGAAGTATGGGTTGGATGAATGAACTGTAAGGTGAATAGAAAGCTGACTGGATCGTTGGGCTCAAAAGGTATTACTCAATGCCTCAAGGTCTGGTTGGCAGCTGGCATCAAGTGGGTCGGTCCTGGGGCCAAGGTCTGGTCCTGGGGCCAGTTTTGCTCAGTACCTTCATTAACAAGCTGGAAGACAGAATGGACTGCACTCTAAGCAAGTCTGTGGATGACACCAAGCTAGAGGGAGTAGTAGATATACTGGACGGTAGGGCTAGGATTCAGAGTGACCTACATATACTCGAGGATTGAGGCCAAAAAACTACATGAGGTTCAACAAGGACAAGTGCAAAGTCCTGCTTGTGGGACAGAAGAATCCCATGCACTGCTACAGGCTTGGGACCTTCTGCTTAAGCAGCAGCTCTGCAGAAGAGGCCCTGAGGCTTACAGTAGACAATAAGCTGGATATAAATCAACAGCGTTCACTTGTTGCAAAGAAGGCTAACAGCATACTGGGCTGCATTAGTAGGAGCCAGCAGATCAAAGAAAGTGATTCTTTCCCTCTATTCAGCCCTGGTGAGGTCACATCTGGAGTCCTGTGTCCAGTTTCAGGGCCCCCACTACAGAAAGGCTGTAGACAAATAGATGATATTCTAGCAGAGGGCAACAAAAATGGCTAGAGAACTGGGGCACATGCTTTATGAAGAGAGGCTGAGGGAACTGGATTTATTTTAGTCTGCAGAAGAGAAGACTGGATTTTATAGCAGTCTTCAAGTACCTGAAGGGTGGTTCCAAAGAGGATGGAGCTAGACTGTTCTCAGTGGTGGCAGATGACAGAACAAGGAACAGTGGTTTCAAGTTGCAGCAAGGGAAGTGTAGGTTGTATATTTAAAAAAGCTTTCACACTAGGAGGGTGGTGAAGCACTGGAATGGGTTACCTAGATAGGGGGTGGAATCTGCATCCTTGGATGTTTTTAAGGCCTGGCTAGACAAAGCCCTGGCTGGAATGATCTAGTTGGGGATGGCTCTGCTTTGAGGATGGGGTTGGACTAGATGACTTCCTGAGGTCCCTGCCAACCTGAATTTTCTATAATTCTATGATTCTATGTGGGATGAGGGTGGGCAGCAGTAAAAAAAAAAAAAAAAAAAAAGTGTGTCCAGCTCTGAAATTAATTTTTCCAGCTACTTATTTCCTTTTATTGTTTGTCTCGTTTTCTATGCAAGAATGTAGGTAGTAAATTTTTGGCTGAAAGTTTTCTGGACCTGAATTATTCTCTCTCATAATGATACACATTTCTTCTTTTGCATGATCACTACTCTCCTTCTGTCTTAGAGTGCTGCATTACTCTAAGGTGTTGCAGCAAGTATTGGTTTCACAGGTCATTTCATGCATCAAAGAGACCATCTTTTTGGGGACCACGTTTTTGGGTCTGAATCAGGAGTTGAATTACGATTTCTGAACTATGAATGTGACAAACAATTGGATATGCTCTTTTCTTAAGTTGTACCACTCTACCCATTGTGGGTATAGTTGTATCATAATTGCATGATAAATTTACATGTTATGTTTTGTAATTGCTTACAAAACTAACGTACCACAGCAAAAGTGATAAATAGAGAGAGAAGCTTTAGCAATGAATTTTCTAGGGTTGGGAGTTAAAATTTGGCTAAATTACACCTGTATCTTGAGACGGTCTATTGGTGGGTTTTTAAAAGTTGTAACTTGCCATCCTAATCTTAGGTCTTGTCTAGTTCTTTGTTACTGTTTTCCTCTTCCCCCTCTTGGGTCAATCCCCTTTGGCACCCATGGCCCAAATATGGGTGCATGCATGACAAAAGGATTACTGTGCCCTCCTTTTCAGGCAGTATATCTGCACTAGAGTGGACATAATTATGCTCTTAAATTACTTTTAATGTACTCTGAAGGGATTGTGTTTGACATGCTTGGCCCTAGCATTTTAGTGTACTAAGCTAGCCAGCACACTGTTGTTTTTTGCATTCCTGTGATCCATTATAAAGGACCATGCACATAGCCAAACTGCTCCCTTTTCTGGAAATTCAACAACCTAGTGTTTGCTGAAAACAGCCTCCAAATGATTTACTTTTTTTACAAAGAGAGGTGAGGGGTAGGATGGAGGAGGGAAACAACAGATTTTTTAAATTATATTAACACTCACTACCTGCAAAAGCAGTTGTAGAAAGTTACACAAATCTCTTGTGGGCATTTCAGCAAAAGTCCAATCCAGAAATACACCGGAAAGGAATGACTAGCTGATTGGGCTACAAGCCAATTTTAGCTGCAACTGTATGGTATCATAAAACACCTTGGCCCCTTCTACAAGAAGAAATAGTCAAGTCTCTATGATACTATATTCCTGAGGAATGCGGTTATTTTTCTAGATAATTCCCATTTTCTGAGGAATGTGGTTTTTTTTCCAGATAATTTCCATTTTCTGAGTCACTCAATTTGTTTTTAAGTCCTATGCGACTACAATGCTGCTTTTACTTGCAACAGACAATGCCTTGGAAACAAGGTGGAGATGGGCAGGAAAAGCTGGTCAAGAAGGAATGGTAGGGAATTTTAAAAACAACAATTTCCTCAAGAAGGCCACCTTAAGAGTTATAGTTTCTCAATTCTTCTTAAACATAAGAAGTGATATTCTCTGGTTCAGAGAGATACATTGTTTATATTACTGCCATCTCCTGGTGTTCTTCTGCACCAGTAAGATTCCCAGAACAGCCAAGTGGTAAGCACCACAGCACAGATGTGTAGAAACCATGCATCATCTGACTGTAACACTTTGCCACTGCTCCCCTTTTGGGGAGCAGTGCTAGTTGCCTACAGGCTCCTCATTCTGAAAGGGATATTGTGGGGAAACTTGTACCACTGTCTCATTCAAGAAGAGTTGACCCTCCCCCATAGCTGGAGGGAATGGTGGCATATCACTAAAGTTATTGCCTTACAAGTTACAACCAGTTATAAATTTTCCTTCCTAATGACCTGTCTGAACATACAAAGCTATCATAAAAAAGATGGTCTATACAAATTGCTTTTACAGGAAAGGATTTTATCAGTGTAAGATATAAATAAAATAACATTTTTAATTAAATATTTTTTTTATAAATAGCCCCAGTATTATCTCACCTAGGTTATTACAAGAGTAAGCCAATGTTTGGTAACATTTACACTTGTGTTGGAATAATATTCATGATTTGGGAATCAAAAACCACAATCAAACGTGTCTCGATACAGTGGGCCAAATAAAGCAGAGCCGCTCAACAAGAGACTTCTTTGTTTTAGACCTTGAAAATAATGACCTAACAGTATGCTAACTTGTTGAAAAGAATCTCATCAGAGGTTTGTCCAGCTATGACATGTTATGGATTTACTTTGGACAGAGCCAAGAGGCTGAGGCATGCCACTAAGATGAAGGAATACAACTTGAAAGATATATATCCCTGTTTCAAGTCGGAATATTCGTTCATTAGCTCACTTTTTCATTCACTAAGCTATACATGAACAGGCCACACAAATGAATTATTCAGTATAGATGGCCCTCGTAGGACTGGGTAGAACAAGATACCTGCCTTCCTGGCTCTTCTGGTGAGTCAAAGGCACAGGTTCCTCATGACTGACATCCCTGAAGGGGGCCACAACCCTTTATCTGCACTGCTGGGTGATAGCTTTCACACAGAACAAACAGACAGGGGAGAGTATATGCTGTGCTGTGCAAAAGAATCCTCCAACCTAAAGCAATTACAGGAGAAAAACATTCCACAATCCCATTCTAGATGCCCAAAACGTACTGAATTTGCTTTGGGGTAAAGAGAGAAGTCAGTACAAAGTCCAGATTTAACAAACTCTCCCTTGTGACAACTCCAAAGCCAGCTGCAATAATATTCAGTCTTCACACTGGAAAGAGAAGAACATTACCTCCAAAGAACTATTTGGATCGTTTATTTCCAACAGCTTCCCACCTTTAAAGGTTCCCTACATCTTCCAGTAGCATAGAGGGCCTGCAGGGCTTCTGCAGTAGGCATAACTTATTCAGAAACGGTAAAGACTATAGTGAATTAGTAAGTCCTATGCTTCTAGCTAACTGAGGACTAAGCTGATTGAATTGTTTCACTGTTAATACATTTGTCAGAACAAACCAGTTCAACTCACAGAAATTTTCCTGGAAAGGTTCCAGGCATTAGAAACACGCAAATATATAGGAGAAAATTTGATAAATACTAAGGCTTTGGCAGTGAGGACTCAGGGAAGCAGGGAACAGACAATGAGATACAAATAAGCAAGGCTTATAAGAAAAGAACTGGGAGATCGGATGCGTCTTCAAGTATACAGTCAAACTTAATTACTACAAAAAAAAAAAAAAAAAAAAAAAAAAAGATGGTAGCAAGTGCTCATAACTGGGGAACTGAAAGGTTCAGTTTCTTGGTAACAACCACTGGGAGGATGTGTGTGTTTTAAAAGGAAGGCCTGACACAAACAGAGGCATACTCTTAAAATATGGATAAGTATAAAAACAACTTCATTTTGTAACTGAAAAGGCAAAAGTCTATGCATAGCTACAGAAATAAGAGAGCAGCACATTAAATTATATTATGCATGGACTTGAGTCCTGTACTAAACTAGAGACAACTTCAAAACTGTGGTTAAGAATTCATTTCTAGTTTTGCATTGATGTGTCTGGAATTGAGTCTGAATTCAAGTTTGCATTTTTTACTTAATTCCAGATAATTCTGTTAATTGCCAGAAAAGTTCAGGAGGTTGAGTACAAACCAGAGTTTTGTGCGTGTGTGTGTGTGCGCACGCATGCATGCACACACACTAGCTAATTGCCTGTCAAGAATGATAGATTTCAGAGAGTGTTTACATGACCCCTCCTCAAATCGCCACTCATCCTTTGGCTAGCCATGTAAAGACTCCCTCTGCTGCCACCACCTCCTCCTCCAGCCCCTGGTGCAGGGGCTACCTCCCCCTGCCTGCCTCCACCTCAGTGGGGCTTCCCCCTGCCTTCCCTCCCCACTACCCTCTCTGCCAGCTCTTGTTGGGGCTGGGTGCCCCCCCTTCCCTTCCCCATTGCCCTCCCCACTACCCAGCCCTGACAACAGCTGCCACCATGACCCCCCCCTTGCCTCCCCCCACTGTGCACCTGCCCAGGCAGCCTCTCTCCCTCCCTGCCACCTCCCCCTCCCTGCTGACTGTTGGTGGGGCCCACTTCCCACTCCCCTCCCTCCCCACTGCCCAGCCCCAACAACAGCCACCACCATGACCCCCCCCTTTGCTTCCCCCTGCCCTACTCCCTTGCCTCCCTCCCTGCCTGCTGCCTCTCCATCCTTGCCAGCTGTTCTGGGGGGCATTGGGGACAGGTGGTGGGGGGGTGCCATCACCATGACCCTCCCCCTTTGCCCTCAGGCAGTGAAGCATGGGGAAGCCCCACTGCTCAGGCAGCCGGGGTGTGTTCACTGCTGCTACAAACTTTCCCAGCAGCAGCCCAAACTTGGGCCCATGTAGCCCAGGCTGGGCAGTCAATCACTGCCTACCCTCTCAGCGGTGCATGAGTATTTGGCCAAAAGTGTTATGGACAAATAGATGTACAGAAAAACTAAGCCTTATATCAATATCGATGTAGATATATACTCTCAGAAAATTAGTAAGGGGTATTCAAGTGCCTTAGATAAAAAAAAAAAAAAAGTTGACTATCATGATGAGATGTGTAGAATTACCCAAAGTTGGGTACAATTGTGTGCATGTGTTGATATAGATACAGATATATTCTCTCATACTAACAATGTAAGCCAAGGGACTATATACTAAATACTATATTTATACTTTAGTATATTTAGTATTATACTTTAGTATATACTAAATAAGGATAGTAAAATCAGAATCATGATACAGAAGAGTCAGAAGTATTCAGTAAACATGTCTGTTTTGTATTGAAAGAGAAAAGCAGAATGATGTATTCATATCTTTAAATGATAAAGAAATACTCTCTCTTCTACCCATAGTACCAGAGGATGCTAAACAGAAACTCTTAAATATTTTCAAACTGGCCAGCCCTGATAACCTTCATCCAAGAGCAGTAAAAAAACCCCTATCTTGAGTTCTCTGAACTATTAACGTTGATTTTCAAATCTTGGATCAGTGAGGAAACAATTTAGGGTAAAAAAGAGCTAATGACTGAGATCAAACAGGGTAAATGGAATGGAAAGAGAAGTGTTAAGCTGGTTAGCCTGTTTTGGATCTCTCTGACAAAATTGGGGAAAGGGCAGAAGATGCAATTGGCAAAAAAAAAAAAAAAAAAAAAAAATGGGGAAAGGGAAAAAAAAAAAATTGAAAAAAAAAAAAAAAAAAAAAAAAAAAAAAAAAATATTACGAAGAAACGTTGGTAGCATAATTAATACTAATCAATACTATATTTTATGTAAAAAATGTGTTGTCAGACAAACTTACTGATGTAGTGACAATACATGTTTAGCAGATCAAGGAAAGTATATTGACACACAAAATAATAAATACACTTCTTAAAGGTATTATTCCTGCCTCACACACTAATAAAAAAATATGGCTGTACAAAATCAATGAAGTTCACACATGGAAAAAAATGACAAAAAGTATTATAGTCACCCAGTGAGAGTGTTTCTAGTACAGTCCTGCAGGAATCTGTTTTCTGCCCAGTGCTATTCAGTATCTGGAAGAAGTAATATAAAATCATTTGTAGTAAAATTTCCACCCGACAGAAATGAGGGCTGTGGTAAATAAAATTGAAGACCAGTCAGTTGTTCAGGCTGACAAGTATCATTGGTAGAGTAGGTTCATTTGAACAATTTATTTTCATGCAGTCCAATACATGGTTGCACATCTTGAACAAAGAGTACATGTCACACTGAAAAGAATTTGGGGTTTATATAAGGTAGTCATTTGAGCATGAGTTCCCAATGCAATGCTTTAGCTAAGAGGGCAAAAGCAATTCTTTTATGAATAATCAGGAGAGCACCAAAAAGAAGTTTGGAGGTGCTATTGCTTCTGTATATGTCATTAGTGAGACCATTATTGAAATACTCTGTCCAGTTCTGGCATCCATACTTTGAAAAGGGCGTTGACAAATTGGAAAAGGTTCAGAAAAGAACTACAAGAATGATTTGAAGTCTGGAAAATATGCCTTATAGTAAGAGATTAAAGAAGCTCAATTTATTTATTTAATCTAATTTATTAGATTAAAAGGTGATTTGATCACATCTTCAAGTACCTATATGGGAAAGGGATTTCTGAGCAAGCCCGTTAATCAAACAAAAAAGGCATTATGAGAGCTAGTGGCTGGGAGCTTAGGCTGTACAAATTCAGACTAGAAGTTAGGCACACATTCTAAGGAAGAGTACTTAACCACTGGAATAGTTTACTGTTTAGGCCTACAGTGCATTTTTTCCCCATCAGTTGCAGTTTTTAAATCAAAACTATGTGCTGCAACAGACTTGCTACAGCTCAGGCATTATGGGCTGACACACGAATTATTGGAGGACATTTTTTATGTCATAAAGGAAGTCAGATTAGATAAACAATAAAGGCATTTTCTGTGTTTAAAATATTGGAAAAATAATGCTTTACTTTATATTGAAAATGCCCCTATTTCAGTCAGAAGCACTGTATTTTTATCCAAGTGAAAGGAGGAAGGATAAACCTGTGGTTAAGAGACAGGACATGAGTTAGAAGATTGTTTCTTTATGATGAGAACTGCTACAGACTTCCTGTCTCCTCTTAGTCAAGTCACTTAAAACAGCATTTAAATCTGTGACATGAGTTCTGCACTTGTGCTAAAGTGAAATGTGTACGTGTGTGAAGGTCACATACAGTTGGCTTAACTGCATGTGCAAACTAGGTACACAAACTAGTATTTTTCAAAACGCCTAAAAAGTCCTAGTAATACTGTGGAAACAAACACTGAATGGTGAAAATAGTAGGTAAATTGTATGTGGACTCCTATTAAACTGTGGGAAACAGGCTGCAGATTGCAATGCCTGGTGGCACCAAATCAAAAAGGCAACAGCTCTCTTTGAAGGTCAGTGCAGAGCCAGCATCAAGGAGAAGAGGAGGAGGAGGAAAGATATGCCTTCATATAGCAGCAATCAACCATACACATCCAACTGTTGCAGCAGGATTCGCCTCTCTGCAATTGGACTGCTTAGTCACCAGCAGGACTGCAACCAGCATGGGCAGTCACCTTTCTAATATCTTTGCGAAGAATTGCTAAGAAGGATACTCACCCCAGCCCCTCCCCCAGGTTGTGTATATGTGTATTTTGATATGCGCAAGATGACCCCTGGTATTCTGGCCATGTGCTCAGCACATGGCAAGCTGGGGCCTGTGTGCATGCTGGAGGAAAAATGGCCTCTCCCACCTCATTGCCAGACTGCACACATACATGTGGCCAGCAAGCAGCCAGGCAGGGTCCTGGGAGCAGACTTTGCAGCTGGATGCAGGTATGTGTATGGCAAAGCAGGGGTTGGAGGACCAGGAGAGAGGGGCACCAGCGGTGCCAGTGGGCTTTAGGTCAGGAGTGAGGGGAACAGCCAATGCAAGGGGGCTGCGGGTCAGGAGTACCATTTTTACAGTGCAATTATTTGTAATAAAAAGTAATGATATGAAGTGAGTACTGTACAGTTTGTATTCTGTCTTGTATCTGAAATCAATTTATTTGAAAATCTATTTTAAAATGTCCAAAAATATCTAAAAGAATTTAAGATTCTATTATTACTTAAGTGCACAATTAAAATTTTGATTAATCACAACAATTTTTTAAAATCTCGTGATTCATTGTGATTATTTTTTAATTGTTCAACAGCTCTAATATACACACATACATATATTATACACACACACACACACACACACACACATGCACAGAGGGTGTGTCTACATGTGCATTTACACTGGCTTAAATTTACTGTGCAGTAAGCAGGAATAAACCAGAATCTACACATGCAGGCATTTAAGCACATTAATGCTGTGTAGCATTGGTACTGACTTGGTAGCATGCAGTGTTACTGCACAGTAAGGTGTTTACATGTGCGTTACTGCACAGTAACTAATTGGGCGTGAATTTGATACCTGCATGATGCAGGTATTAAATTTACACTCAAGTTGGCATAAGTTGTCATATTTACTGAGCAGTTTACGTGAACTCATACTGCTCAGGAATTTCAGTTACTATGCAGTAAATGCACACATGTAGCTACACCCACACACACACATGCACGCGCGCACATGCACACACACAGTATATACGTATTCCCTCATACCATCACTGAGAGCTAGGGGACTATTTATACAGGCAGAACTGAAGCATATATATAGGCCAAGTGATTTACCCAAAGTCACAAAGAAAGTTTGTAGTGGAACATGAAATCAATCCTGAATCTTCTCAGGTTAGTTGTATATATTATATTGTACTATATATATTTGATATGGTGTATATAGAATGGCTCCTGGATATGACCATAAACTACATCTGACTAGAGGGCCCACTGGCAATGTGGCAGGGCTTCTCATGGTGGGGTAGCTCCTATAAAATACCACAATGTTGCGGCCTCCAATGTAAGGTGAGTATTGGGCGCCTAAAAACCGTAGCCCTTACTGCCTTGTGAGTAATACTTGGTTGGAGAAAGGGTAAGGGACATCACCCTGACAGAAACATGCCCTCGCTGAGGCATTAGGCAGTCAGCTGCAACTCTAACATGTTGCTTTCTGGCAGCTGCTACAACCATTGAGGCACTGAACATCTGGACTTGGTCTGGCCTTTGGATTCTGTCTCAGTGGTCTAAAGGCAGAGATGGTAGGTCTAAGGCAACCTCTGCTCCTCCACACTCTTGCCTAGGTGTACACACTGAAGGTCTTGGTGTGATGGTCACATGGACCTCTTGTGCATACACCATGATCCAATAGATCGATGGTTGCCAAGGTATGTAGAATATATATATATAGAATAGATTTTATGTGAGAAAATTATAGTGAATGTGGGTATTCAGGTATATTAGATAAAAAGTTAACTATTGTGATGAGACGCTACGTAGAATTACCCAAAATTGGGTACAACAATTTGTGTGCAAGAGTTTTCAAAATGCCAATGTCTAGTGTTTTCAGTCAGCATAGAAAAAGGCCTAAACTGCTGAATTAGAACTGTAAGTATGACATACGTCTGCTTAAATGCAAATATTGTGAGCTTTTCTACTTTGTTCCCAACATATGAAGATCTCATACTGTTAATTAAAAAAAAAAATGACTTAATACTTACTACCAATTATTTAAAGATTATGCTTATTGATTAATAATGAATGAATTATTAAATGATTCTCAGGGAGCATCACAAATTTCAAGTTTTATAGCTGGCATTTAGATCTCTCATTTACTTGGAGTATTTGTATCCATAGACATGTGGCAACACAGTTGAATAGGCTTAAGAGCCAAAGCAAGTCTTTCCAAAATCAACAGTCAACTGGCTTCAGATCCATTTCTTTTTCATCAATGGTATAGGAAGAATTGACATGCTTTGAAAAGAAAAAGATTATTTAGGGCCAAATCCTTTCCTATTTTGGAAATCCATTAATAGGATTGCTGGGAAATAGATGTAATTTTTAGAAGGTGGCAGAATACTAGTAGATCAGAAATTGAAACACTGGCTGTTGTTATGCCTCAGACTCCTAATTTACAATACAGATCTGACAGCAGAATCTGGCCCTACACATTTAATTAAAAAGTGTACACATGCACCAGTTAGACACAGGCCACCAAAGTAGCTTCCTCTACCACAGCTAGCAGGAGATTTACTCAAACTTCGTCTTATATGTATAATCTGTAGTTTTTAGGAAGAGGGAGCATTTGATTTGCAGTTGTGGAGGTCTCTGAAATGTGAGCGTTTCATTTTTGAAAGGGAAGATTTTTTTATTTTTTTTTTTTGCTTAGTGATGGCAGTACTGAAAGCCACAGATCTGGACACAGATCAGAGTTCACAGCTCAAATCTCTGCCCCAAGGGTACACAGAATTCAAACACCAGATTCATACATCTAGGACTTTAAACTCAAATCCAGATTTTGAACCCCATAGTGCTTATTTTCAACACCATCATTTGGGTTCTGAACAACAGAGAAGTTCAGGAGCTTGTTGTGGACATATCTAACTTGTACAGGGCTAATAAAGAGTTTACATATCTCAGGATATGGGTCACATATAGAAGCTATTGTGAATTTGCAGGTTTGGTTATAAAAAAAAAACTAAATTCTGGCTCGCTCAAAATATTATCCAACTGTAATTTGACCTACTTTGAGTAGCTGTATTTAAACCGGTGTTATGTTTTCAGTACTAAAGACTGATAACTTGATAGCTCCCCAGGGTTTGTTGGTTATAGTTTAAGTACTGAGCTGACATTACATGCTATTTTTCTGAAAATCCCAGATGTAATACTACAGATGAGATACAGGTAAGTACAGATAGATACAATGATTAAGCTACAGTGTGGATCTCTTCGAATATATATTGTTGCTGCCACTATCCTGTGAGTTCATTCATTCTCACATCACTCTCATAGTGTGAAAAAGTAATATTAAAAATCTAATTCAGAATTCAGGAATTCAAGTTCCTCCTTTTCTGCTTGCCCGAAGTCATACCAGGTGCTAGCATTTGCCATCATTACTCACACTCAAGAGGAACTTACTCTGCAAAGGTAATGGAATATATTCCCTAGGAATTTTATATTAATTCTTTATCTATAGTTCTCAGAATGCCTTACAAGCAGTGGGTCAAACATCTACCTCCTCATTTTTTAACTGGAAAATTAAAGCAAATGTAAGTGAATTACCCCTATGTTATACAGGAAGGCAAATGCAGAGCCATGAACAGAATCCAGATTTCCTGTCCTGTGCTAACTTAACAAGAGGGAGAACGACACACAGTAAAAAATACTAAAATATTCTAATTTTTTTCCACAAAAACTACTCCTTGAAGAAAAAGTTCTTTTTTGTTTTTACTTTTTCTTAGGTTCATGTGCGATTTCTCTATCAACCAATCAGTAGTATGCATCAAATCATGTTCTAGTCACATGGCTAGCTGCTCCAGAATAACTGAACTCAGCATCAGTAGCAAGTCTATGAAACTTCATGATTTAGGGTCTTCATGCTGATTAATCAAGGGTTTTATTCTGTTTCCCAGAATTTATGCTTTTGTTTTTTTCTAATAAAGGAAGTTTCTAGCTTCTGGTTGTGAAGATAGCCTTGACAATGTAAACCAAGATACTTTCATCTTGTGGAGTCCTCATCCTTACAAGCGAAAACAATAGCATCAAGAGAAATTAACTTCCCCCATTTATCTTAAAGGACTGTCAGCTTTGAAGCATAATTGTTCATATTTAAGCACAAACATTCTTAACTAATTCATTACTGATTATCAAATTAGAAATTTCCAGTCTTGTTCCAGGTGTCTTGACATTCTAATGCAATTGAACAATACATAACATTAAGATGGCATGCTATAAACATGCAAATAAGAGCAAACCCATTTTTTTTAAAGAATTATCTTTCTATAATAGGTGACTACTTTGTACAGTGTGCTTAATACAAATCTTGAAGACTGTTCCAAATACCTGCTTCCTTCCCAGAGAGCATTATTTTCTTCTTTTCCTACCCAGGCAGCAACTCTGCAATCTTACACCTGTTCTCCACCTCTGAATTGTCTGGTGGACCCATTTTCCCCTCCCTCTTTATACTGCTAGACTCCTTTGCACTGACTCTCCTCCCATCACTCATTTCTGGCTCCTGCTGCTTCTAGCACAAGTGTGTTCTTATGCTTCCAAACTACCCCATAAACTTTAATCATAGGCCCTTCTGCTATCGTGCCATCTCCATATGCTAATTTTAGGGTACATAAAACTCTTTTTAGTGAATTTACTGAGGGAATCGCTTATGCTATACAGTACTTAGGCATACAGAAGTGTGCTCAGTGAGCCTAGGAGCATTTAAAAAGTTCTCAGTCTAATCTGGCATTAATTTATATTTATTGGCAGCAGAGGAAGTGAGTTTGAAGGCAAAAATCTCTTCTCTTCCAGAGCAGTGTCTCAAAACATAATAAACAACATCAGGCAGCATTATTTTTTTAAAGAATGGCAAGTATCAATATTACATTTTACAGGTGAAGAAACTGAGGCATATAGAGAAGTGACTTGCTCAAGGTCATTCAGAAATGGAACATAAATCTCCTGACCTCCATGCTAGTGCCTTATTTACCATACCATGCTGCCCTCCCCTAACCAAGCTTTTTTATGGATGCTATCAGGCAACTGTTAGGCCAACAACTGAAACAATCCTTTATCCCCATCATTCCCCAGTATTTGGAATGAGGGGTGCATGTTCCCCAATTCCCAAATTGCAACTTACCTCTTCCATTAACCACTTGTGAGCTGCCTGTGACTTCGCCCTGTACTGCCATCATCCATCTATGCTTTTAGACCCCTCCTTTATACAATAAATCCCAATCCTTGTATGATCACAGTCCCAAGCACTACCAATACAGAAAAGCAGTCTCTCA
>NW_005841917.1:117668-148653 GCF_000455745.1 Alligator sinensis
AAGTGATTCTTAACTTGCTCTTAAGAATACCAGCATGCCTGGGTATGATACTAATATAGGAAACCTTCAAGGAAAACAGCTGGTGCAAGACCAGTTAATAAAGGCCCAAAAAACAATAAGGAATAGATCTTAACAGGAACTAAAAATCACATTACTCACTCCCCTCTCTATATTAGTTAATCTATTTTTTTTGATCAGATGCCAGTTAATCTAATTAGTATGCACAGTGACTGCTCTGTTCCTGGAACCCTGACTGGGTTTACTTCCAAGGATTCTTCATTTTCTGCTCACCTGCAAAGTTTTTTTCAATCAGTCTTCCTTTGATGGTCTGTGGACTTGGGTTTTATTGGCAGCTCACCTTAATTCTTTTCTCTGCCAACACCTCCTCATTTCTGCTTCTTCTTCCAAGGATCCAAGTACTAAATCATCTATTCTTTAAGTAGTTACACATACAGTAATTTAGAAAACTGCTGCAACCTGGTGAGGTATATGCTTTGCATAGGACAAATGAGACCCTGTAAGTCAGGCTTTTATTTTGCCACCATCTGTGAAGAACTCCTGTGCTACTCTATTTATTGAGATACCATATATGCTCATTCAGTAGCCATCACTGTGGTATTTAATTACTTCCAATGTGGTTTTAAATCAAGAGAAATTTCAAAATGAGGCCAGCTTCTATTAAGTATAATTACTTTCCCTTGGCAGTAGAGTTGCTGTTGTACAAGGATGGCTTCTCCAAGAATATAATAATATTCAGAATTTAGATAGTACTTTTCACATTCAAATAAGTTTACAAGTGCTCAGTGACATATTACACAATACATACATTTTATGTATGGCTTCTTTGTTAGTGCATTTCTATAATTGTTAATGCATTTTAGCCTACCACAGAACAGTCCTCAGAAGCCATCTATCCTAAGAGAGAAGACTGCATACAAAGGGTTAGAAAATACGGCATTGGAAGCAGTCCTGGGAGTCTCCTCCACTGACAATAAGGACACTAAATGTGGATACCAAATGAGCTGGTGAAAGCATAATATGGAGGGGTAGTAGTATGCAACCATCAATCCTTCTGGATCATGATGTATGCAAGTGAAGTCACCAGGACCTTTGACACACACAACTATGGAGGAGTGGAGGCTACCCAGACCTTCCCTTTCCCTCTCCTTTAGACCTTTGAACCAGAATCCAAAGGCCAGACCAAGTCTGGACATTCAAGCTAGGGACAGAAGTTACACGTAAGTTCAGTGCACATAAACCAGTTTCAAAATGGCTGAAACTGGTTTAAGATAAACCTGGTTGAATGTAGTAACTGACTTAACTGATTTAGGTCAAAGCAGTTTATGAAACTTCTGTCCCAGACCCCTTCCTGGTTCAAGTTAAAGCATAGTCCCCCAGCATGCTTTCCAGCCCTGGACTGGGCTGTCTGCTACAGAGAGCAGGGCTGGCCCTGTCCCTCTGCTTCCTGGCTGGAGCAGTGAGGGCCTCACTGGCTGGCTCACTGCCCCCCAGGCAAAACTCAGCTGGGATCTGGGGCCGGGGAGCAGGGGTTAAACTCACCTTCCCCTGAGTACAGAGCTGCCCTGCTGGCTTACTGTGGACTACAAATCCCAGAGGAATCTAGAAGCAGGAAGAGGAAGTAATGAGTTACCCTGAAGGGTCCTACTGCAGTGATTATGGAGTGCAAACCCCAGAGACCTCAGGGACAGCAGGAAGAGGGAGCAAACACACAGCCCCTGCTGGCTATGTGCCAGAGAGCCATGCTGTACCACCCTATGGCTTCTGACTTGAGCCACTGCAAGCATGTGGTTGCATTTCCTGAATCATAAGTGAATGTCTATTCATTTTCTTATTGATTCAGTCTTTGCAGCTTAGACTAACCTGCAAAGACTAAATTTATTCAGCCTCAGGCTTTTTGACTGTTTGTACTTAGCCTCAGTGCCTTAATAGGTGCAGTTATATGAATACATAGGAATCAAACCCAGGTCTACCCTGTGGTAGACAAGGCGTCTACCACTGAAGCACAGCAGATATTGCATGGAGGGGTAGCTGATGACTAAACAATCAGCTATGACAGGGTAAGTATCACACTGGGACACTGCATCTCAGATGATTTGTTAGATTTAAAGTCCATGGCACAGCACTGCAGTAACTCAGGAAGAAGCCATTTTCAGTTGTAACTGCAGACGTTCTGGAACTGCATAACCACTGGAGTGCAGTGGTACCAGATCTTGTGCTGACACACTCCCTGGTAACAACAGGAGCATCACAGCTGAGGCAGGTACTGTTATGCTTTAGTTGTTAATGCTCTAAGACTAGCACTTGAAGCATTTTCCAGCATACATTCCCTGACTGCCTTCATATGCTTTGTTTCTTCCAGGGTCCCAGACGCAATCCCTGAGTCCCACAGAGGTACCCCTGGATAGTATATCTCACCACTCCCCCCAGAAAAATTAAAAGAACAGAAATGTGTCTGCTGCAAGGCTCATTGGGCACATCTACATGAGACATACATTGCACAGTTGACTAATTAACTGCACAGTAAACATCTCAGTGTCTACATGTGCACCCGTATAAAGGTGCACAAAACTAATAAACTCTGTAGCAGGGTAGTACTTGTATTTCTAAGTACTATACTGCTATGGAGATTTTTTGTGCACAGCAGTGCATGTGTGGACACTGCTCCAGCTGGCTGGGACATAGAGTGCTTTAGTGCAGAGCTAGCAGGCAAGAACCCTTGTGCCCCAGCCAGCTGCTCTGCAGCACATGGAGCCCGACTGGTCCAGCTCTGGCCTGACAGGCTGACCCCCAGGTGCCGTACCAGCCTGGGCTGCTCTGGTTGGGCTCCAGGTGCTGCACATGAATAAACTCCAGAGCAATATCCCAGGCACACATTCAAACATGATGCCTTAGAGAAAAAACTCTGAAGCATATTGGTCCAGAGTTTATTTGTGCTCATTAATTGCACACATAGATGTGCTCATTAACTGCACACATAGGTGTGCCCATTACACTGGCAGATTACCACTGAGGTGCAACTATGAAAAGCCTGTTGGTCAACACTGGGAGACAGAGACTAAAACAGAAGGATTTATTCATTTATTTTTTGTTTTCAATCCTGTTGCTGCTAAAACAGTTCTACCTGGAAGTGAAAATAACCCTTTTAAAAACATTCCTTGGCCCTCAGCCAGGGGCGACGTGTAGGGTGTAAACACGGGTGCACATGCACCCCCTGCACATGGCAGTGGCCGACGACACCACCGGTGGTGTCTGCGGGTGGTCCGCGATCACTGCTGGCGGTCACCAGCCCCTAGTCGGCACTTGCCATCCCCAACCCCCGCCACCAACAGCACCAGTGGCATCTGCAGAAGCTCTGGGCTTACTGCCACCATGCTCCTGCCACTGCCACCGCACTCCACCGCTGCCAGTGCAGCCGTGCCCCCCACAGCTGCCAGGGGCACATGTTGTTCATGCCCTCAGCAAAGCATAGCTTTCTCCATTCTAGCTTGTTCTTTGTCCCCCAGCATGGTTGTCCACTTCAGCTCCCATTCGTTCCAGAAAAGATTTTTAAAATGTAAATCTGATCTGATGGTTAAAAAAAGGTGAAAGATTCACCTGAGGCAAAGATTTATTGGCTAGAGAATGAGGGTTTAGGCCCTCAGCCATAACTGAGGTATAATTCTGAGCAGCATGAAAACAATGTATTAACAGGTCAGGCATTTACTCAGCTGGTTTTCGCCTACTTTTTACAACAATATTTTTAAAGAAGGATCAAGACAGAGGATCATAAATGGTACTTGCCGCTCTGCCACTAAGGCCCTGACCTGTGGCATCCCATGGCTCGGTCTTCTCTGCCAACTTATTCAACCACACATATGGAACTGCTGAATCATGACACATAGCTCTATATTTCTTTTAGACCCAAAACAAACAGATTATTACAGAATGAAGCCACCAGCCTTAGGTTAGTTCATAAGCAGCAAAGTGCCTATTGAACAAGCTAAATCCAGTGGACACTGCATGGATTTGGGTTCTGTTCCTGTCTCTGATTTGCTGTGTGACCTCAGACAAATCACTTTCCTCCTGTTTCTCTTTCCACTTTTTGTGACCTCTATTTAAATTGTAAACTCTTCCAAGCTAGGTCTATGTTCAGCTACCTGTTTGAACAGTGGAGCTGATCTTGGCAGGTGCCTCTAAAAACTTTAATACAAATGGTTAATTGTAATAAATATATGTCAACTTGCACGCCACAGCATAGTTTTCTGTTGAATACAAAGCCAGCTTCAAGGTCTTAAGCACAATGTCCAAAATTTCCAATGCAAGCTGTTTCATAGGCCACCTGTATTTTTTTTAACTGTTTTACTGAATTCTGTGCAGAAATTGTCCATTATATGATATATACTATTTTATAAAGTTATATTTTCTGTTTAATTCTGTATTCATAAGATGCACACATTAATTTAAGCAAAATGATCAAGAGAAAATTTGCTATCTGTCATTTGATTAAACTTTTAATTGTAATAGTACAGAAAACTCTAGTAGCATAATTCCATGCTGGCATTTCTCCAGCCTAGGACATTTTTTTCCACAGATTATTTTTAAAAGTCAAATTATTGCAAAACAGTTGCTTTCTGTAATATCACAGATTTATTCAGTGTTTACAGTGCAATCATTGCTGCTTGCTGTTGGGAAATGATTTATTTGGCCGGTTTTGGCCTTCATTCCAATAGGCTGGATGCCAGATCATTACAGTGTATCTGGTGTTCTGTTGTCAAAAAATATGATCTAGCATTAAGATCCTATTCAGAGACTCTAAGAGCCAGAACAAATAATTGTGGTAAATCAAAACCTCATAAATACTTTATAAAGTTGTTTTTAATGTCCATCCTTATGTGCAACAAAAAGTAGCAACTTATGCACCATGAGAATACATGGGTTTTGAGGCTCTCTCCCCATCCCATCTCTGTTTTAAAACAATATTGAAGTGTATCTTGAGTAGGGCCTGAAATCAAGTATTTGTTTTCATATTTTATTTTCTAGTACCACTGCATTTTAATGTCAGAAAAGCAGCTCATATGTGCTACAAGAAAACCCCTTTTCCTGTGTTGATTGATGATTTTTTTTCTTTAAAAACTAAATCAGGCAGAATAGGGATCTCAAACTAAGGCTACAAAGGCTAATGCATGGGCATAACTTGATGTATTTGCATATGTTGCATTTTGCAGCAGCTGGAACTTAAATTTGGCCTCAATACAGTATGTGAAGTTGAACATATGTGGGGAATTGGTTTGACTCCATTCAGATACTGACCGTATTTCATAAGGTAGAAAAGAAAGATATTTTGCCTTTCAGAATTACCTGTGACAATAAGCGGATTGTGTTACTTCTCAAACAAACAAACAAAAAACCCCTCTACGCTCCCAAGCATCACAACATTGTGAAGGATAACTGTAATTGTCAGAAGCTCATCGTTCTTTCCAATAAATAGTCTTTTTGATCTGGATGACAAGGCCATCAGTATGACAAGTTTTTATGTGAGAGAGAACAGTAGACTCAAATACGTCCAGGTCTTGTTCTGTAAATATTCACCACTGATTTATTTCTGAAACACCAGAAACTGTTCACCTTTTATAGGTTGTAAAACTAATTACCTACAAAAAATGGGGGGGTCAAAGAAGCTGATACTTCAAATATTGTCCACCAAAAAGCAAGTAAGCAAATCTACCTAGAATTAAGCCTATCCTAGCAGGAGTATGTACTAATGCCTCTGCAAAAAGGAAACCACCAGGGCCAGTAGGGAATGATCAGCTGAGCTCAGAAGCATGGTTCAGCTTGATGCAACTCAGTTGATATTGAACAGCTTAAACCATGGCCATGTTCCAGAGAAAGGGGTCAGGATTTTACATCACTAACATGAATTAAAGGGTTGGGAGGGAGGGGGGCAGGAGGAGAGAGGAAAATATAGCAATTTGCAAAAGCCCAAAGCTCCCTCAATTAAGCTATATGTTGAACAGCAATACTATCTAGCCTTTCTTTACTTACTACTGGGTGCTCAACTCATGCAAGAGGCTGATTTTCAGAGAATGGATTCTGAACACACTCTTGAAATTAGGCTTCTCTAAGGTGCAGGGCACCCCATACTCAATGTGCTCTATATCACTAATCGTTTTGAAAATCCTGAATAATATTTTAAGTTCCCGCTCAGAGGAATGAAGGTATCTCATCAAGAAATCCCAGCATCTGAAGAGAAGACTTGTTGAGGAGTTTGGGCAGTTGTATTAACTCAGACACTACTAGTAGAGCTTCTTGCTAAGTTCCCTTTTTTCACCTTTCCTGATTTTACAGACTCTCCTTGAAACAAAAGTAGGCCCAAAAAGTAACAAATATATCTGATGTCAAAAGCTAAGGGTCCAAAAGTGCTGGCTGTGAACCAAAGAAATCACAAGATAACTGGCCTGTATAATGTACTGCAATGTGGAAGACTATAAGTAAACAATATAAGGGATTAATCAAAACTTTATTAGGATTTGGACTCCAAGATTTCTGCATTGGGATATTGTCTTTAACAGTTCACAGGCACCCTCACTGTACATTTATATGGCTACAGTATAAAAGGAATCTTGCTTTTTATGAAAAGGGGGAGACTGCTACAGGGGAGAAACAAGTCATATTCCATCGCCAGATTTGGCTTTTATAAATAAATAAAAGCATTTTACCAAAATATCCTCTGATCTTATGATACAAATCATACACATACAGGAGCCTATATTAATGGAAAAAAAATCAAGACTTCAAAATCAAGCATTCAAAACACAGAAGATGCTAGAATAAAAACTACCTGTGCAACTTTAATTCAGCCCCCATGTACATTATGATGCCATCCTTGACTACATGTTTATTTTTTCCCCTAGTGCCCTGTCTTATTTCAAATGCATCACATTAACTTATTAGGCAACTATTTGGTTTTATCCTCAGTGCTCCATGTATAGCTTCATGCCTTGTGTTCTGTATGGCATTCAGATCTTCAAGACAGAATTACAATTATTGTCTCATGAACTTTTTTAAAGCAGTCACATTTATAGTATCTAAATGGTTCACAAATATTTATAGGTTTCCTGATACAACTTCTCTGTCAAATAATGGGAATTTTTTTTACAGACTGGAAACTGAGGCACAGAATGATTAAGTTCAAAAGTATCCTCTAAGTTCAGGTGCCCTGCTGGAGACCCCAAGGACAAGATGTTCCAGAATACCTATCATCCTATAGCATTTAATATTCAAAGCATAGCTGCTACTGACTTCAATAGTGGCTGCAAGTGCCCAGCACTTCTGGAAATCAAATTTCCCTCCATTATTGTCTGAAGTCTGGCACCCAGAAAATGAGGAATATACAACCAGCAATTGTCTATACAATGTTTTTATTTAAGTGATGTGCTTAGCATCACCGCAGAACTCAGTGGCAGAGACAGGGATAGAAGCCAGTTCTCCAAGACAAAGTTCAGCTGCCTTAACCATGAGATCATCCTTCTGCTTCCTGCAAACCTCCTGACTCATTCACAGTGCACCTTCTGACTTTCTGTAACAAATGAGGCATGCATCCAACTGACAAAAGTCTCCTTCACTACACAATATTGTTTCATCCCCCCCAAAAGTCCATCCTGTGTTTGGACTAAAGCATAGGATTCTGTGGAAAAAACAACCGCTCATGCTCATAGAATGATCCTCATTGTTGCTGATCAGGAATCAGACTTTTTGTTCTGCAGAAAATTCTTCAATTTCAGAATTTTGAAATGTCCTACAAAATTCTGCGTAAAAAGTTGTGTATTGAGATAAATGATATTTTGTTGCAATTTAAGTTTTAAATTAAAAGTTTTTATAATATAAAACAAATTTAAAAGTGAAAAAGATATTAAAAAGAAAAATCTAAACTTTCCATTTGGAGGATATAAAAAAAACAACATTGCCACTTCTTCAAAATACTGTTTTTCATTTCCCATTTCCCCAGTCTAAATGATACTTTAAAATTGGCAGATATTATGATGGAATAAGCTGCTTTTGATGAGAAAATGTTCCTGTCAGATTTTTTTGCTAGCAACTCAGTTCATAATGCGCAAACTAAAGGGAACAGATTAAAATTACCCAAGAAGCTTAATTCTGGCACCTTCTAACTCTTGCGTTTGCAATTATAATAATGTTCTTTTAATGTTGCTTCTGTGCCTGTAATTTCCTAAGCTTTTCAAAAGCAAGCCAAAAAGAGAAAATGTTTTCTACATGGTATCATATTGTCATTCACATGGTTCATTAGCACAGAGGTTCCCAGCCAGTAGGATGTGGCCCAGTACTAGGCCACAGCAGGTTGGCTGCTGGGTCATGGCACAATTTCCCAGCTTGGACCCCCATCTGTCCACCCAGGTGAGTGAGTTAAAGCTGAGCTGCCAGGATGAAAGGTGTATGGCAGGGCAGCCCTGGGATGGAGGCAGCCAGCTCCAAGCACCCAGTCCTGCTCCCTTTGGGCCACAATATAAAAAAGGTTGGGAACCACTGCATTAGCAGACTTAAAATACTGAAACTCACCACAAATACCATTGCCACTTGAACAATGGAATGGTGAGGGGCTGCCATATTTTCTGGGGGGATAGGTCAGCACTCGAGGAGGGACAGGACATTTTACCAAAGGGTTTCACAGAAATTTGCTGACAGCAGGGGAATAACACAACTCCAAAACCTTGAGTTTCAGTCAAGACCCTGGAGGGAAACATGATCTAGTGGGCACTGATTACTGTCATCACCTTCATCCTGGATGCCTTTAGTCCTTTGTCCTTCCCCACCTTTACATTAACATCCCAGGCCCTTCCCCTTTGTAGGCCATTTCAGTTTCTACTCCATAGGCTTTCATCCCAGGCTCAGTCTCCTTGCTCTACAACAGTGGTCTCCAACCTTTTTAAGGTGAAGATCAATTCTTGAAGGAAAGGACAACCGAGGATCTACCATGCCTCCCCCCCCAAGCTAGCAGGTCAGTCTGGGGGGGGGCTGATGGAGGGCATATCAAGGCCCCTGTGGTGAGGGAGGAAGGGAGTGGGGCAGGGACAGGGGCAGGGGTGAGTGGGGTAGGGGTGAGTGAGTGGGGCAGGCAGGCTCAGGCAGAGGGGAGGGAGTGGGGTTTAAACCCCTTCTCCCACCGGCATGGGACCCCAGTCAGGGTCTGCTTGGCAGCAGGCCGGCAAGAGATCAGCAGACTCTACCCATTCCCACCTCTGGCAGAGACTGAGGCAGGCAGTTGATAAGGGGAGGGGGAGGCTGTGGAACCAGGGCTGGAGGGACTGGTCCTGTTAGCACAGGGCCAAGTCCTGCAGAACCAGACAGAGAGGTGGGAGGTATTGGCAAAGACCAGGCACATGTATGTGCTGGAGATGGAGCTAAGGGAACAGGAGAGGGTCTCAGACTGTTTGGGCTGGTGTGACCAAAGAAAGAATTACATTTACATTATAAAGCAGAACCTGTAAGAGGTGGGGGACTGGAACAGCTAAGCAAAGACAAAAGACACTGAATGCAGGAGAGTCCTGCCAAAGGTGCTATAGGGACAAGCATACTGTGAAGGCACTCAAGGGAGAGAAGAGATTGCAAGTGCAACTGTAAAAACCCAAGTAGAGATGAGGCTTGTGGGAACTCCACTCTAGCACCTAAGATCACCTGCTGATTCCCTTAGAAGGGCTTTCTGAAACCTGGCTAAATGAGACATTCTCCCCCAGGATTAAATAAGGTTCTCTCTTGTCTTTTTGGTTTATTACATTCCATTTTAAGTTAGGCTAAGTTGTGCGCGATTTCACCGTGTTTTACTGGGCTGTATCTTAGCTTAAGTGAAAATTTTGGTTGTTCTTTGTGGTGTGCTTGAGGTTGCAAATTGCTGTATTCAATACATGCTTACTTCAGAGAAGGGACTATTCTTGTTTAAGCTTTCATGAATTCAGCACAGCTGCCTTTTTTCCCACCCACCCTCTCCTTGGCCTGGCAGGGGCTCCCCACCCTCCCACCTTGAGCAGGGAGGAGGGGCAGAAGCCTGGCAGGCACTGCTCCCCCATCCAGGCAGCCCTGGGCTGGAGTCCTGTGTGAACCAGGGAAGGGATTGAAACCCACACCCTCCCATGTGCCATCCCCGGGCTGGGCCTGGTCACGCCCCCTCCAGTGGTGCAGAGAGGGGGAAAAAGCCTTGGAGATTCAGTCCCTTCCCTTTGGCAGTGGCTAGCAGGCTGGGAGGCATGCTCTAGTGCCCCCCAGCTTCTGGCCTGAGCCACTGCAGGCATGTGGCTGCATTTCCCAACTCAAAAGTGAATGCGTGCTCATTTGTTTATCAGTTTAATCTCTGCCGTTTAGACTAACCCGCAAAGACTGAATCAATTCAGCCTTGGGCTTTTTCTATGTCTGTACTTCGCCATCTAAAATAACACCATGTACTCAGCCAACTAGAAATCAATGGAGTTATGGACTTATATGGATAGATATACTGTGATTTTGGCAGATAGAAGACAGAAACTGCACATCTGTTAAGTTTTTCCTTCCTGACAGGAATGGATTATGTTCTTGCCAATTGAAATGGGATCCTTGGGGATCTATAGCATAAGTACATATAGTCTTAGGTTTTGAAGGTAGCAAAGTGAAGAAATCTATATTTGGTCTATAAGACTATACTGACTTGCAGAATGTTATGAGTTCCAAAAAGAGAAGCTCTTACTATATTCCCAAAGATCTAAATAAGTCTTTCTTCTACCATACCTTTAGATCTGCTGAGAATATCTGTCTATGACATAACTTTTGCTGCTTACAGCTTGTATTTGGGACACTATGTTTTCTTTAAGCAACAAATTGGACTCCAGACATTTTTTCAAGGACAGATGGAACACACCACTGTGACAGCATATCAATAGCTATTGACTAAGAATACAAAAAGACAGATCCATATATCATACCTCTTTGGGAAAGATTCTAGTATCTATGAAAGTGGAAGATACTGGTTAATCCTGAGTGCTAAGTGTATTTTGTTCTCAGGATGTTAAGGTTTCTGGGAATCCATAATTCCTTTTGAGGCTAAGATGCAGAACTACAAACTTTATAAAGGAAGGTTCTATCTCTGTCAGTCTACATATGAAACTTATATTGATGCAATTCAGAGTTCATTGCACTCTTCACACACACACTCACAGACAGCATGCTTCACCCATCCTTAAATCACAACCATGTCTAGGAAAACAGCAATCAGCAGCTGCACTCTGTAAACCTTTCTTCACTGTCTGAACTGAATCTATCCAAGGGGGAATTTTAGGTGAGCAGAGAGATTACATTGACTAGCAAAAAAAATTCCTGTTGAAATTGTAGTCTAGTTGGAAATCACCATCTGTAGACTGGATATGAGAAAGTGAGAGGACATTTTGGTTAGAAAAATACAACAATAACCCTGTGTTTAAAGCACACTGATTATGTTTCAAACCCCTATTATCTGTGCCAGCCTACTGAGTAACATGAGGAAGAAACTGTGACTTCCATGACAATCTACAACTTCCATTTTCAGTCAAGTTTTCTAGTTTCAAGTTGTCACCAAAAAACTCATGGAAAATGTGAATGAAAATGACTTTCTGGATCTTTTTAACTGATTTTTAAATGGGGAAAACATATTTTGCACTAGCTATAATAATGAGCTGATTACAATTTAGCCAGACTACCTGAGCCACCTTCTCTGTTCCTATGCATTGTCGTAAAAGTTTCTTCTATCAATCATGAATGGTTAAAGTCTTTTTTTAAATCTCACAGTAACAGTAACACCCCATTAACAGAATGTATCTAAGCTCCAAAAAGAAATTAAAACTGACTCAGTAGGTGGTCTTCTTTCATCTGAATCACTATCAGTTCCCTAAGCATCTGGGTTTTCCATGGAGACCTTCTGTCCAAGAACTGACAAGACTTAACTGTACTTTATTTATGAGACAAGATCATAGCTAGTGGTGGTATAAATGTGTAGTAACATTTGTTACAATTATTGTATTCAGTGACTATATAAATATTTATTTAGAATTATTATAACTGGTTTTGGTATATTATATCCATAAACTCACAGGGATTTTTCAATTCACACACTATTTATCTGAAGAAAAGTATTCTGTCCAGGTCATAGAAAGTGAGATGGCATTTTTGTTTGGAAAAATAAAACAAAGTAAATAATAAAGTCATAAAAGTATTTTTACTGCACATCAACTATATTTTGAAACTACATTATATGTTCTATTTTATTTTCTTCAAAAAAGTCTGAAGAACTAATTCAAATGTTAGAATAGTTCTCTAATGAAATTCAGTTTAAAAACAGAAATGAGTTTGTGCAGGGAGATGTCCAAAATGTTTAATTTACCTAATGAATTAACTTTAAATTTAGTCTAATAGTCTGTCTTAAAAGGTTTTTGTACAGGATTTTGTATAGGGAAAATAGCTATGCTCTCTTAAACTGGGCTTAAATTAAGAGAAGAATATATTTAAAATTCTGAAATAAAAAATAAGCAAATAAATAAATAGTACTTTAGAAATGCCTTTGTTCCACAAACAGGTTAGCAAGCATCTGTATAGGCACAGAGAACTGCTAATGATAATTTGTGGGAGACAGATAAGCACTAAGCAGGCTTTTCCAATCAAGAAGCAAACTGTATAGCAGTCTGAATCAGCTATATACCATATATTCAGACTGAAACTGCTAAAATGCCTTTTCATCATGAGTAACTTATTCTTAATATTCCAAATAAGAATGAACATGACTTTCCACAGTATCTAAGTTAGGCTGTTACTTAGCTCAGTTTGTATTAAAATAGCTGAGGCTTTGACTTTTTCTTACTCATGATTTTTTCTCCACCACCAAAAATTTTCTTTCCCACCCTTTTACAGTTAGTAATTTGGATACTTTCCAAAGAGGTGTTTTTCTGCATACCATACACTATTATCCATCAGTTGTTCCTGTTGCTTACTTATTCATCTTATTCACTTTCTCTGGAAACAAGCAAATCTATTTATAATTACCTAAAATTTCCAGTAACAGATGGAGACAAGAGGTGAAGTTCTCAAGCATTATTCAACAGAAATGGGGACTCTATACAATACTCGGCCATATGTTCAGCTGGTATAAATCTGTGTAACTTCACTATAAAGAAGTTAAGTTTATGCCACCGTGGGATTTGACTCATTGGTTTTGATAATGGAGCAGTTAATCCCTACAGCAGTCTTGTAAATTGGTGGTGTCTGCCATTAGATAGGCAGTATCTAGCCAGGTCCTACCTATTCTGAAGGTATAGCTCTGCAGGCAGAACCAAAAAGTTTCATCTCCATTCACCTGGTTTTTAGAACCAGTCCCAGACGGAATCTACTCACATCACATCGTATGCTTAACACCAAACTTACATAATGAGGGCAAAAATCAGATCTGCTGTATACAGAAATACTCTCCTGACTTCAGTAGAACTACTTTCACCTATATCAAGTCTGAATTTTCCCCTTCTCTGAAAGGACCTTTGGCTGATCACATTATCTTTAGAAAAAAGTTGATCAAAGAAGGCAAGTGGACTACCTTAGTGGAAGAAGTTTCCCATTAAATGTTCCAGTCATAACTCCTATGGCTGTGTGTTAGACAGATGTGGAGGGAAAATAAATATGGAAAAGAAACAATGAAATAGTATTTTTGTTTGCTTGCTTTTCTTTTTTGGTGTCCTTTGTCATATTTGGTCCAGTTGATATAACTAAGCTATCTAACTTGAGAAATTGCCTTCACATTGCAAGATCAACAATGAGTCATGGTAGATGGGTCGGTTTCGACCTGGAAGGGTGTGGGCAGTGGGGTCCTGCAGGGCTCGGTCCTTGGACCAATACTCTTTAATGTCTTCATCAGTGACTTGGACGAGGGAGTGAAATGTACTCTGTCCAAGTTTGCAGATGACACAAAGCTATGGGGAGATGTGGACACGCCGGAGGGCAGGGAACAGCTGCAAGCAGACCTGGACAGGTTGGACAAGTGGGCAGAAAACAACAGAATGCAATTCAACAAGGAGAAATGCAAAGTGCTGCACCTAGGGAGGAAAAATGTCCAGCACACCTACAGCCTAGGGAATGACCTGCTGGGTGGCACGGAAGTGGAACATGAGTCGGCAGTGTGACGAAGCCATCAGAAAAGCCAATGGCACTTTATCGTGCATCAGCAGATGCATGACCAATAGGTCCAAGTAGGTGATACTTCCCCTCTATCGGGCACTGGTCAGACCTCAGTTGGAGTACTGCGTGCAATTCTGGGCGCCACACTTCAAGAAGGATGCGGATAATCTGGAGAGAGTCCAGAGAAGGGCCACTCGTATGGTTAAGGGCCTACAGACCAAGCCCTACGAGGAGAGACTAGAGAAACTGGACCTTTTCAGCCTCCGCAAGAGAAGGTTGAGAGGCGACCTTGTGGCTGCCTATAAGTTCATCACGGGGGCACAGAAGGGAATTGGTGAGTATTTATTCACCAAGGTGCCCCCAGGGGTTACAAGAAATAATGGCCACAAGCTAGCAGAGAGCAGATTTAGATTGGACATTAGGAAGAACTTCTTCACAGTTGGAGTGGCCAAGGTCTGGAACGGGCTCCTAAGGGAGCTGGTGCTCTCCCCTACCCTGGGGGTCTTCAAGAGGAGGAGGGGGTCGGACTCGATGATCTATTGAGGTCCCTTCCGACCCTAACATCTATGAATCTATGAATGTTCCTATAGGCAGAACCTGAAAAAATGTAGCTCTAATCTGATTATATATTTATGAATTCATTGTGACTTCATAGAATTTAAATTGTAAAAGATAGTACATAGCAAACTTGTATATTATATTAATATAAGTCACCAGACATTTGCAGTAGAGGCTTTCAAGGCTACCAATTAATATTATCTGCTATTTGCCATAGCATGAAAAATACAGAAGAATATAAAGACTCTTTCCTGAAGATGATTCATTAACTGAAAGTAAAATCTTGTAAGATGGATCATCCTCATCACCTTATTTTATCTGATGAAAGAAGTCATCACAAGACACAGAATCATTGTTCATGGGTATTCTGGGCCAAACAAAGCCACAAAAAATCTTGCAAGAACTATCAGTATCTCTCCCTGTTTCTGGTGATGCAATCCAATACCAAATACATGTCTGAATATTAATTTTCCATAGATCATGCTTTTACTCTTTGAAAAATAATATGGAGGTATTAGTTAAGGGCAATGCACCCAGTCTACAATCATGTAGCTTCCTTTAAGCCATGTGATGATGGACCAGGAGCAGCTATACAGGCATTTGCCAGTGGCTGGAGTTTCAAGGGGAACCCAGTGTAAGTAACTTGGGGTGGGGGAAGGGGCAGGTGGGATGGATGGGAGGGGTGTTAGTGGGTCTGTGGAGGGAGTTTGGTGGGTCCAAAGGGGTGGGGTCTGTCAATCTAGGGATGGAGGGAGTTGGTGGACTGAAAAATAGGGTCAGGGTCAGAAGATAGGAAGAGCATAGCTTCATGGTTGGTGTGAATGGTTGGGCTTTCACAGCCCCAAGTCTGTGCTTCAAACCTGTGCAGACATTTGTTGGATTGGGTTAAGCCATTCCCAGGCAGATTATTTAACCCACTCAGGTGAACTTAGATTTTTGGCCCAATTAAAGCCCCCCTTTTCCCCCATGCCTGCACAGATGGTATTTAGATTGACCTAACTCTGGTTAAGTTGATCTAAATGTAATGTCTGCATTTACCCTTTGTACCATCAAATCAAATAGTTAGATACCTACAAACAAATGTTCAGATATCCACTAATTTTGATTCCCTGATTTGAAATTGCTATGACCAGAGGCATAATTGAACACAACAAAAAATGAGTTATTAGTAAATATATTTAGAAGTTTTTGTTCTGACTGATACCCTTAGCACACACGAAACTTAAAAACAACTTCATGGCCCTTTGAAAATTGGGCAAAAAGAAAGCTGTTATTTAAAACAGCATTTGAAACACCTTTGGGCTAAGTACAGACAGTCAAAAATCTCACGACTGAATCAATTCAATCTTTGCATGTTAGTCTAAACTGTGTTGATTGAACTGATAAGCAAGTGAAACAGACATTCACTTTTGATTCCAGAAATGCAGGTCACATGCCTGTGGTGGCCCAGGCCAGAAGCCAGGGGAGTGGGGTCTAGAGCATGCCCCCCTGCTCTGCTGGATCAGACAGCTTGGGCCATAGCTAGCCCATCCACTCTGCGAGGTGGGGTTTGCAGGGGACATGGAAAACATCCTGGGATACTGGGGGACTGTGAGTTAACTTGAATCTAGAGGGGATCTGGGACAGAAGTTCAATAAACTGATTTAAACTAAATCAGTTAGATCTGATACTATGTCTATCCAGGTTTATCTTAAACCAGTTTTGGTCATTTTGAAAGCAGTTTATGTGCACTGAACTTCTGTTGGGTTACAGATTTGAACCAGTTTCTGATCACTTATATCAGTTTATGTGTAATCTCTGTCCCTAGCCTTAATGCTATAACACTGTACTGTAGATGGCTCCTCTAAGTTTAACATGCAGAAACAAAAATCAGTTTTTAAATTCTGGTTTGTCTGCCAAAAAGAAAGCAGATAAAAATTCAAATGGAAGTTACATTTTCTTACGTTATCATCATATACCCTATTTCTTAATACTCCCTGAGACAGAAAACAGAACTCTTTTCTCACAGATATGTATTTTTCTCTATGAAGTAAAGACCAAATTCTGTCAGACACTGCCCAGTTCTTTGTAAAATCTATGAGAATTGCATAATGAAACTAGGAACAGAAATTTCTGTTAATGAATCTAAGCAGGGAGGCAATTCTCTCACTTATGGGGGCAAATGACCCATTTCATGGCATTTACTTTTTTATGTTTTTACTTAGTTTCATGACATGGTATGAAAGAAATCATAGTGTTCTGACAAAACCATAGATTTGATGCCAAAAATCAAATGCAGTTGCTATCACTGAAACTCCAACACTGCATTATATACATCATATCTGTCAATGGGATAGACAGAGTTAGAGTGTGCAAATATATTTTCCTTCCTCTGCCTCAGCTCCCAACTGTTACTAACATATGGTTTGCAGAGTGCTTGCAACTATGCAATTTTGGCATTTCAAATGCAGGAAGCAATAAGTTCTTTGTGTGCTATATTAGGGTCTAATGCAAAGCTCACTTACATCAACTGGTTTTGGATTAGGCCTTAAAACTCTCCCCTGACTAATCTACTATGTCTCCAGATCTGCAATACTACTACAGCCTGAACACTTAGCACTTAGACTTTTACAAAGGGCTTTTTAAAATTATTTTATTTTAACATTGCTACACTATTGATTGCCTGTGTTAATGATGCTCCTAGATCTTTATGTTTTTACCCTGCCTTTTTGTCAGGACTTTTTTTTGCTAAGCCTTAGGCCTTCTCTCACTGAAGTTAACAACAGTCTTTGCCTTAGTTTTAAGAGAATAATGCAACCCCTAAAGTATATTCAAATAACGTTCCCTTTGACCAAACCCCTCCCCAAAAAAACTTTAGGTTGTGTCTTAGAAACTAACCTCTCTCAGGGATGGGAAGTAAATTGTGTGATTGGAAGCTTTGGAGGTTCCACTCTGTGTCACTGTGTTTCACCACTCTACTAGATCATATTTTTGGAGAGTTTGGAAAGAATACTTACAAATGTGCTGTGTCAGCATGTCAAAAGGTTATAAAAAGATATAACATGTATGCATGCAACTGAATTGTATATTCTCTTCTTCAAAGTGTCAACAATATTACCTGTCATACAGTCATGCTTGAATTTTAATTGTTCAAATTACTGTGTTCCCCAAATAGTTTCTACTAAGAATATCAGAAAAAGCAGCCTTTTGTAAGCAAATTAATCACAAAAGAAGTTTGAAGTATTACACTTTTTAGTCTTCGTAAATGGTGAGAAGTTGGCCATAACTTTTTTGTAACAAAAGCATTTTTTTCATTTCTGTCTTCCAAGATCTACAGTAAGGTCTTTTTCTAGGAAGAAAACAGGTTAATAAATAATACTAGGTCTGAGGTTTATTGGTCTTTTTTGTCATTCACCTCCAGTGGGAATAACAGCAAGGAACAGTTGCCCTTGTTAACCTGCAAACATTTTTCACTCAGTTAGGTCATTGACTCTGGCTCAAGGGTCCAATTTTCCTTTCATTCATTAAGCACATTGGGAAGCGGAGTTCCTAACCCTTTCCAGTCTAAATGTGGAACAATCACATCCCCTCACAATCAAACACCAATGTGCTGGGACCTCTACGTTTAACTGTGATCTCTCAGTGACGCAAGTTTTTAACAATTGAAGGATATTAAGTCAAAAAGTTGTTTTCTAATTGGAGGAGCTCAGGGGATTTCAAATAAATGAACTCGTATAAACTGGAAGCTGGTACATGTGCCTTTCCAATTATTTTTGTTTAAATCAGGGGAGAGGGCACTGCTAATCTCAGAAAGCAGATTCCAGAAGCTCTACTTGGGAATTAGGGAGAGGTATAACAGATCTGAGCATACACCAACATTACTCCTTTGGAGAGATGGAATGACATAGCTGAATATGTCATTTTACCGGATGCTACCACATTTACAAAACAATGTTATTCTAATTAAAAAACACCCTCAGCATTGTAGTTAATATATAACCTTCAGAATGAAAGGGGGGGTGTTATTGTTTCCTATTTGGTAAGGGCTTTTGTTTTAAGTTTTTCAATTGCATTTATTTGATAGACATAATGTGATGATTGAACATTTTATTACTATTTGTTTAAAGAGTCCGCTGCATACAACAGGGCACAGATAGGATTGTCTCTGGCAAAAGATAATTTTAATCCTGCACCAAGGAAAGCTAACAGCCTTAATGCACAAGTTAGACCAGCACTATATCTGCCTTGAGCAGGTGGTTGGCCTAGATGTGTGTTGATGTCCCTACCAGCCTTTCTTTCTATGGTTCTATGCTATGGAATAAGACCAGAAAGACAAATGATCATTGTAGATGGGATACTTAGGTGCATCTTTAGAAGATGTTATAAGGTCAAGGAGGAGAAAGCTGGAAATGATGGCAAAGTATAAAATAGGGTACTCATAAGGAGCTTAACATGGAGGAACTAGGATATGGTATAAGAAGAGATATGGGCAAAAAGTAGGAAAAGAGATGTCTTGAGGGCGAAGAGGAGAAATCTGAACTTTGCTCAAACAAGATAGAAGCTGGCGTGGAAATGCAGTCAGGAAAGAGGACGTAGGATGATTTTTGCAGCAAGTTTTTGAATGGACAGAGAGCTGAGAGAGGGGGAAGCTGGAAGTGAGTTTATAAATAGGGCAAGAGATAAGCATAGTATGACCCAGAATCTTGGCAGAGGAGGAAAAAGGGGAAAGGGTATGTTTTGGAGATAGAGCAGGGAGAGAATGGCAGTATTCTGTTGGAGCCTGGATGCGTGGGAAGAACATATTATAAATAGCTGAGTTGCAAGCTGGGATGATGGAATATGATGGAAAGGATTATTGCCAGAACAGAAAATAGGAAAAAGAGAAGGGGAGGGAGTGGGTACAAGGATATGAGGGGTCTTATTTTAGAAATGTTGAATGTGGTGGTGGTGGCAGCTGTAAGGCATCTAAGAGGAGACAGCAGAAAGAGACTAGTAAGCCTAGAATGCTGTAGAGGCAGAAAATAGTGAAAAGGAGAAGGAAAGCTGGGAATTTTGTGAAAGGTGATTATTGAAATCAAATTTCCCAGAGATGTCAGAACTGTGGGAGATTCTGAGAGAGAAGAAAAAAAGTGGAATAGGAACCATTAAAAATCCCAAACATTAAAAAATGTTAGGTCCATTTGCTGCTACCATGATCCATATGTTTTCTATGTCAGCATTTTTATTATTTTTAAATCCAGAGAGAGAAAGGAGGAGTGTGCCAGAGATAGGGCTTTGTTTGAATTATGAGTCTTTCCATATGTGCAGAGAGCAGAGCAGGAGAACTCAGCCAGAAAGACCCAGGGACATTCAGCAGAGGGGTGGGGAAGTTAATAGACACACTCAGGAGCTTTTTGATTCTCCACACAGAAAGCTACCATTATGAGTAGGCCATTTTGCAAATCTTAAATATTCTTAGCTTCAGAGATGAGCCCAGGGGTAGATCCAGGGGAGGTGTAGTATTGCACTTGCATACCACTTTGATTCCTGCTCCACCCAAAGTTTAAAAGCAACTGCCTGGTAGTCTGGCAGTGCTGAGTTAGTGACTTGACTTTATGGCTCATAATAAGGTACCCGATCCCTTCTAAAGCTTTCATTCCACAGGTGTTAACAACCCTCTCTTCTGTTTAATGGTCTTGATGTTCCACCAATCAAGCCATCCATTGTTCTGCAATTCTGCTGTCTGTTAGCTGCTCCTGAATGAACTTCCTATTTCACAGCCCTGCAGATTGTTTTTAACTCATTCCAACTCATCCTTGTTTTTTGCTTTAATCTTAACCTGAATAATATAGCCCTAGGCCTAGCATAGTAGTAAAGCTTCAAGTTCATTTTTAAGTAGAGAAAAATATGTGCTGTTTTTATATGTGATGAGACACCTCACCTTCTGCACTCCCCCTTTTCAAAATTCTACTTACACACGTGGGTGAGCCAATCACAGTGCAGGTAAATAGCTGTTCAGAAAATATTTATAAAATCAGTTTTCCTCAGAAATTGCCAATTCTCTAAAAATCAAAATATTTTATTTTGTGGGGTCTTGTCATTTTCAATGAAATTCTGCTGCGAACCAGAGAGATTCAAGTAGATTTCCTGACTGTAATCCCACTTGGCTTCTGAGTAGTCCACCTGAGAGGCCAAAGGGAGCTAAAAGCCCTGGAATTCCTGCTTCCAAACTCCCAAGTTGGCAGGTCCACAGCTGTATGAACTTCTCTTTACTCCCTGAGAACTTCCCTGAGAGTGGGTTCCCCAGGATCACGGCAGGTTCCCCAGGCTTCCATACTAGAGTTCCCTGGAGATCATCAATTTTATTTCATAGAAACTTTCTAGATTTTTAAAATTGTTATGTGAAATAAAAACAAAGCATTCAAATGTTTGCATGAAAACAGAACCATGTCAGGGGAGCATGTAGGTGTGTGCCTGTCTCTCTTTCCTGATAATTCAGATACTATACCTGCATGTCAAAGACCCACATTCAAAAGTCCTTTGCTCAGATCATAGGTTTTCATACCAGATCACCCCAGGTTAGGAAAAACAAACCGTGAGCCTGTGTTTTCTGTACCCCAGTCCAGTGCTCCAACCCACTAGCAATGGCAACTGCTTTCTGCCCTTGGGGAAAAATAATCACTCACAGTGAAAGTTTGGTGCATTTTGGCATATTTTTTTTTTGACAGCCTCTATTTCAGCATTCCTGGTAGGCTATAAGAGAACGGGGAGCCCAAACTCCTACTTCATGGCAGCTTGCCAGGCAGGCCACCTCTGAGTCCAAGATCCCATTAGAGCTGGGTAGAGAACCATGATTTATTACATGGAGAATTTCTGTATTTGAATATTTGCTCAAATCAGAGTGAAACCCAATTTGCAACTCTCAGCAAAATGGAATTACCAGTTTCTGCTCAGCTATAGCTATGCACAAAAGAGTTCAAATTCAGTGAATTTGGCAGAAGAATAAGGCATATCAGAAAAGGTGGCTCTGGATGGATGCCAGGGGGTGGTGAAGTACACCCCCCTGCTCTGCTGTAGCAGGCAGCTTGGGCCACAGCTAACCTGCCCAACCTGTGAGAGGGTAGGGGAGGTGCAAAACATCCTGGGATGCTAGGGGAATAGGAGTTAACCTGAATCTGGAGGGAATCCGGGACAGAATTTCAATACACTGATTTAACCAAATTCAGTTAAGTCTGGTACTAGATTCATCCAGGTTTATCTTAAACTGGTTCTGGCCATTTTGAAAGCAGTTTATGTGCACTGAACTTCTATTGTATTACAGATTTGAACCGGTTTCTGATAATTTATGCCAGTTCATGTGTAACTTCTGTCCCTAGCCTAAGGAAGCAAAGAAAAGAATCCCAGGTTTATTGTCATTTAAAAATCTCTTTATTTGCAAGGCAATTTCTTAATTTTTGTGGGTCTGACTCATGATTTTTTAATGTTCGGGGTTGGCAGTGCTGGATTCCCTATCTGACCACACATGCACTTATGAAAGCATGTCAGCTATATCTGAAGGGCTGAACACTGCTGGCTGTAAGAAACCACCTGACATTTATTTGCTTACAAGACAAGCTACTGGATAACCACCAAAGGAGGCTACAAATTTATTTTCTAGTTCTGAAACAATTTGAATGACACCCAATATACTCTGGACCACACAGACTGAAATGATTTTTTAATGGAGATCATAGAGTAAAAATTGGGTAAAGCATAAAAACGCAAAGACAATACATTACAAAACATATTGTAATGCCAGTTTTAAGAGACAAGTTTTCATTCCATGAATGTTTGGTAATTGCAGCAAGGTTGTACCAATCTCTATAGAAAATAAAATGGTAAATACATGAATTTAAAAATCAAATGTTATTATTTACAGAAATAGAAATATTGCATGCATTGTTCACATAGTGTATTATGTGTAAATTTTTGTTTATTAAGCAACTATGTTACACTTCATCAGCAACTGGAAACTGTTCTTAACACTTGTATTCAGGATGCTGAATTAAGTAAGCTTGTTTGACTCCATGTAATACTTTCCAAAATGTCCTGAAAAGACAAAACTCTGGCTTGTGTTCCAGTAAGAAATTAAGCTGAGACGCAGAAAAAGGCTGTATGGTAACAATTAAACCCTGTTGGTCACCCTTCCTTCTTTACTCCAGGTCCCTACCTCTAAGACAATAAAGGGAGATATACCAAATGGAGGCACTAAGCATAATTCATCCTCCCTGGCTGCAGCAGGAACCAAAGGCAAAGAAAGATGTTGGAGTATTTTTTGCAGTTTTAAGCTGGCATTGTCTTCTGAAAGCTGATTTTCTGTTTAGTTCACTCCCTTCCTTCACAGTTCTCACCTCAGTCTTGTCCAACTCTTAACCACTCTCCCTTCTACTCTTATCCTCTCCTCACCCAAACCCGTCCCTTCAGTGTTCCCCGTTTCGCTTCATTTGTCTGTTCATTTAGTTAGTACCAACTCAACATTCCTCCTGCCCCTTTTCAAAAAAGTTATGCAATTAACTTGACATTTGCCATCTTCTCATTAATTGTTTTGATTTTTTGTTATACCTGTATCCCCTACACTTTGTCTATCCTGTCTTATTAGATCATAAACTCTTCAGGGTAGGGACTGTCTACTACTGTTGGTGGAGCACAGTTGGGTCACTAGGCATTTATAAACATGATATTAAATGCCACATTTATAGTGTGTAGAACACTTGCCCACATCGCTAGTTGTCTTAGCTGTGAATCCCTAGGACCTAATTTGCTATGGGCAATACTAATATCATATGAAAATGATTGCCACAAAAGCAAAAAAATCCCTTCAATTCAAGTTAGTAAAAAAGTTATGCTCGGTCCTTAAATATTTAGTAAGGCAAATATCCCATAGCAGTCCAGGATAAGACTTCAGGATTTAGCCCAACATGTTTGACTACTAGTTCTATCAATTTTTCATTAAAAATAAAAGGCACAAAATTGCATTACTGTTGCCACTACCATGTGGGAGACTGAGTGTTCCTGGAACTTTACATGGCTATGTCTGATCAGAGAGGTGAGCTGGAAATTTCCCTCCGCAGTAATGGCACCTCCAGAGTTAAACAGATTCAAAAGGATTTTGTGTTACTGTATAATTTATGTGGCCTCATGACTCATTTAAGAGTATAACTCTAAAATGAGAATCTAATGCTATTACTTACAACTGTAATTAGAATTTTTTTAAATCCTTATTCAGTTCTTAAACAAAATTCCCATTGGCTTCAATAAGAAATTCTGTTCAAGTAATATATTGTGCTTAACTGTAGCTAATATAGAAAAAATAAGCAGTGGATTATGTGGGTTCAATTTTCTACAATCAATTTTTGTCTAGATTTTCAAAAACAAACAAGAAAAAGACAGTCAGTCACAGGAAAGCAAGTCAGGCAGAAAACATACCCATACTCACATTAGTTATGTAAAAAAGTAAACATTTGTGTGTGTGGGGGGGGGGGAAGAAACATGGAATGACAGAACTGAAGTAATTAGCTTGATTTTAATTACTATGTACAGACAACCCTGAGAGAATGAAGAAGAATGAAAGCCATGGAATGCACTTGGTTCCATGAGATTCTGACTATCATCAAACTCCCATTGACCGAAGTGAGAGATGAACAATAGAAATGAAGAGTTCTCAGAAATGTTCTCTGCTCTACCTAGAACCATAATCTAGGATACATTTTGACTATCACAGTTCAAAGCATTGGCAAATTGTACAAACTCCCCAGAAGGAGCCATAGCCCGGGACTCTCTTATGGTCTGGTAACTTTCATTCACTTGAACAGCTCCTTGGAGCTAGGGGCAATCCAAAGCCACCCCTACCCCCACATTCTCACTACCACCACTTTGCACCAAAAGACAGCCACCCTTTGTACTAGCTCAACCTTTCAGGCAGTCACCAAATAGAGCATGATATTCTGGTTGCACCTGGAAAGTGTAAAGTGAGGTCTTCATTAGCAAGGAAGGACCACAAATGCTTCACAAACTACAGATGGAGAGAAGGTGTTTCCATTGCAAATCTATGCTTAGTCAGAGCCAAAGGCAGTCCTACTTCTAATTCTATGCATAGGATTCATTTCATGGTACTGTCAAACCCCATGAGATCCATTAATTCCTTCCTCTGCCAGCCAGAACAAACTCCATTCTGCCAGGAATAAGCTTCTGTTAAGTTGTACCCATCCAGGTTCTCATCTGGTTATTTATTGGCAGATAGGGCCAATCTAAGCACACTGTAGAATCCCAACATGTCAATTTTACTATATTTTCCAGTGTATAACATATGCTACCATATAAGACATTCACCCAAAAGGATAAAACTGTGCTCTTATGCTATTCCTAGAGGCTCCTAAGGGGCTATCCCCTGAAGGTCTGTCTGGGGCTCACACAGTAAAAGATAGCCGTAAACTGGTACAACTTCTCTGTACCCGTCTGCTTTCTCCTGTACCTTAAAAAACAAACCTGGAGATGCCAGTGAGAGTCTGCAGGTCTGGGTAGGTAGCTTGTATCTGAGACATTTTTTATACACCAGAAAGTACAGTATTAGGTCCCAACTCGAGGAAGGTACATCCAGATAAGAGTCTTGACTGGGGATCATTACTCACAGGAGACAGAAAGCCCCCAAAATCCCATCCATTGGTCATCCTCACTCAAGAAGGATTCCAGAAAGTCTCTTTGGGAACTCTTATTATCAATAAAAGAAAACCCCTAGGAAAAGTCCCTTTAGGGAGCACCTTGGAATGGGAGGGCTTCTAGAGTCCTGCCTCAGACCATCACCCATATGGTTTTCAGGAAGCACTCTTCAAAATCCTTTTCTCCTTACATTGCATTGGATGGCAGAATGGGAGATATTGAATTCACAACACTAACTCTGCTATGGAGGACCAATGCCTGATGAAGCCTTTGAGGCTTTTGATCCAGCTTAAGACTAATCACTTCACCTTGGAATATGAAGTGAGGTGCTGATCATGTTTATGAGTTTTTCTTCTTCCTTGATTTCATAGTTCACTTGACAGGGAGAAAATTGCACCCTTAACACCCCATGAAAAGAAGATACAATGCAGAGTTGACTATCATTAATATACTGGAGATCCAAAAATGTCAGGCTTCTCTTGTAGCTCACAGCACAGTATACACCAATGTATACACAGCATACTCTAAAAGAACCCACACCCACACATCAATACAACGTATGTGCCCCCATCAACTTTCCCATTCTTTGTGCATCAGTTAAGCATTTGCAAGAAATGCTGGCCCCACTGAGATCAGTGAAAATTCTTCCAATGACACAACGAAGCCAAGATTTCACTCTAGCTTATTGTTTTTCATCTCAGTAGGTGCATCTACACATTCATTAATACACAGTAGTTACTGTGCATGTAGTTTAGTACTTGCTTAATGAAATACTAACTAAATGTGCAGTAACTTGCCGTGACGCACATTTTTCGTAACCTTTACTGCGCAGTAGCCTAATAACACTGAGCAGTAGCATATTAGCACAGTTTTTGACCAGCATGCTACTGCACAGTGTTATTAGGCTACTGCATAGTGTCTCATGTAGATGCATCCAGTTGTGTGTTAGAAGTATATGTTAACAAAGGCTTGGACAATACACAGAAAAGAAAAAAGTCAAACTAACTTCGCAAATGCAATTTTGAACCCACATTTAACTGGAAGTGCCCATTTACAGGTGAAAAAGAATATTTGCACATGCAGCTTTGGAGAGATGTAGTTGCCCATGTTAGTCTGAAGTCAGGCAGAAGGCAGGACAATGCAGTAACTATGGATGACAAAAAACAGATGTTATCATTGTGCCTGTTAATTCCACCTACAAATTTGGAGACTCTTAAAAAGGTGGTACTATGGTTATTCTTTTGAAGCTTCCATCTACTGAATTGAAAAGACTTGTATCATTCTTGTGCATTTGTCTCTTTTATGGCATATTTTTTTCTTTTGTCTTTCATGTTTGCATAAAAATCTTGTAGCACTCAAGTGTGCATACTGAGAAATAAAAAGACTTATAATGTAAACTGAAAACTCAAAAGGAAAAAAAAACAACTGAGCTGTAAACTTTTAAAGTACTGCAAGGGTTTAAAAGGTTACAAACTAAAAGGACAAGGGTTTCTGGAAGCAGACTTATGAGTAAACAACCTCATCATGACCTCATGCTCATATAAGGAATGAAGAGGAGGAGATGGACCAGTTAGGCAGGAAGTTACAAGAACTGTGCTGAGTTAAAAAACAGCAGAGAAAGTCAATATTTGAGTGTCTGCAGTTGAATCCGAAGAGGAGGAATCTCCAAGGACTAACTGGGGGAAGAAATACATTACAACAGTTTCCTGGCCTAGAAGACTTAGAGGGGAAGTAAGCAGAACCCCGACCCAGTGCCAGATCACCGGGACTCACTGAAACTGAATGTCTGCCAGAACATCCTCCAAATTGAACAAGAGGGACCAGAGGCAACAATAACCCCTTTTTCATAACTGGAGATTGCAAAGCAGAAAGACCTGCAGACTGACCTACAGATGATCCACATGAAAATACTGAGCTCTCCACAGGAAGAAAACTCCCTGAACTCAGAAGACTGAGCTGTAAAGGGTTTGGACTCCCAGCTCCCACTTAAACAGAGGAAGGCATGCAAGTCTCTCATCCAACAGGATAATTAGCAATATTTAAGAAGAACTTCTGACTATCTGACCTCAGGGGGAGCCACATTATTATTTTTCAAGCACCCAGAGATGGGAACCTTACAGATAAACAGGCATGATTTCTGATCCAAAGACTGAAAAAACTAAATATAAAATGACAGAGTTAGCTGTAAACTGTCAAGAGGGGAAAGAAAATCTGCATCTATAGCATGTTCAACCTAAAGGTAAAAGAATCCAAAACGCTACTGAGGATAGACTATCAAGTGGGAATGCATTATGCCAAAGGCAAAAGGAAATATCAGAGTGAGATAAAAAAAAAATAGGAGCAATGAGTCAGTAACAAGCCTTCAGGGAAAAAACGTTATTGTAAGAAGCCAAAAGGTGTTTATTCTGGAGAACAAGCTAAGAGCCAGGGACTGGAGGCCTAGCAACAAATCTAGTGACTGTTTCAGGATGCTAAAAGTCCCATGGTATATGACCTTATACATAATTAAAATAATTGAATAAACTCTCTTTCCTCAGAGCAATGGATTGCTTTCGCATGTGACCCAGACATTTAAAAGGTAGTTGTACTATAGGCACCATAAAGAAAGTGAGACATGTTTCACTGCTCTGCTAGTGGCAGTGCCTTGGGAATTAACTGATATTCTCTTCTTCCCTCATCCCAAAGGCTCAGCAGTAGAACAGGTTCTCAGGAGATAACCATGAATGCTCTTCTGTTAACTCAACTCCACTGGAAGTCCCATCTTTCAATACAATTTGCAGGAGTTTGAACATAAGAAATACACAAGGCTACATGAGAACAGCCATTGGATCTGCAGAGGACCCCAATAAGAGGATCTTTTGTTCTTGTATCAGCACATAAAAATGTTTGTTCCCATATTTGCCTCAAAGTTTTCCCAGCTTGTTTCATAGACTTGTTCAAAGATTTGATTTCTCAATTTGTAGCAATTAATAAAATACATTTCCTTTAATAGAATATATAAACATAAAAGGCCCAAAGGCATCCATATGCATATCCCATCATATATCATTGCTTTCCCATTCTTGAATTGTCAGATCCAACTCTTCCTCCCCTCTTCTTCCTCCACCACTCTACATCATCCATCTGTCAAGGATATCAGGAAAGAAAGCACCTTCCATGAACATTACAAATGCCATTAGATCCAGCCAGCAAGTGGGAATGGGCAGGAGGAGTTAGTGGTATTAATATTTTTCCTCCAAAAAGTCAGGTATGTTACATGCCCGAGCTTATTATGGCTCAAGAAACAGAGTGGATTCCAAACTCCATAAACCAAAATAAAAACAGTTGTATGCATAACATGTATCTGGCTGGCAGTCTTTGCTTCCATGTCACATCAACAATGATCTGGCCTCCAGATGGCTGAACTAATGAAAGCCCAAAAGCCTGTCCTGGACCAGGTTCCCAAGCCTCTTCTCATACAATTCATCCCAGAGAGCTGCTACTCCTATGCCAGTAAGCACAGGAAAGCATGGTAAACACATCTGCATGTTTATAACAAGACCAACCTCAGCATAATCATTTCTCTAGGGCAGATATGAATGCAACACCAATGCCATTGAGAAGACCCCGTCTTAAAAAAAAAAAAAGGACACAATATAAAGGGGCCTTTATTCACTCCTGTTGCTTTCTAGGTCTTATTGATAGGTGACTGTCCAGCAATCAAACCTACTGGGAGCAGCCAGAGAGAATGAAATTTTTCATCACTACTATGGGTGCTTTATCCCATTAATTTTTTTAAAAGAAAAAGTGTTGTCAGGCAGTTGACTTTACTACAAAAATAGTATGAGCTATGGAAAGACATGTGAATCCAAGCCTGAAGCAACATTTAAAGAGAAACAGGCTATATAAAGTACTAAGGCTTGTGGTGGTGATGGACACATGAATTCTGGGACTACTGGCTAGCACAGAGAGGAGACCTTTCTGCAGGCAAAATAATTAATATTATTAATTAATTGTGGTGCATCTTTTGTGTCAATGGCACCTATCCTTCACACTTTGTGGGTAGGTCAATTAAAAAGACTAATAATTGCCAGTTCTATAATTTTAAAGAAAAAAGTTGTTATTAAAAAATAGAAAATAGCAACTCATATCATCAGACCACCATAACATTACATAGCTTGGCACAACACTAGAGTCTTTGCTCTACTGAGGCCCAGTTCAGACCTCACACAGAGTCTGAATTACAGTATAAATCATTTAAAGAGCAAAAACAATAAAGAGAAGATGGTATGTCTTAATCAGGGTCATCAGGACTTTCCACGTAGTTGCCTATTCTTCCAATCTACAAAATAGTGGTGCTGAACAAAACAGAACATGTATCCCATGAAAAATTCTCATATATTAATACTTGTTTTTCCCTTGAATTTAGATGCGTGATTTTTTCCCCTTCTGAGCAAACATTTTAATAGTCCTGAATTACAGTGCTTTGTCTGATTGGTCATCTCAAAATTAAATTAAAGAATCTATTATTCTGTATAGAGCCTGCTCCCTAGCTGGATACATCTCCCAGGAAGACTGCAGTGTGGGAAGTCCACCCATGGAATATTTATGGTTCATTTAGGGCCTATAGGGAAAAATATGGCATGAGGATGCAGAACTAAAAGTCCTATAAGGCACCAGGGAAGCTTAAAGTAGAAGCAGAGATTAAATATCAACCTGACCTGAAATCAAACAGTTTGTTTCCATTTTCCCAAAAGCAAACTTCACCAAAATAGATCTCTAAAGAAACAATCTAAGCTGATGAAACTGCATTTTCTGACAGGAAAAATATTTTGTTTTAAATGTTTTAATTGGCCCAATTGCCCCCCCCCCCCACTTAAAAATGTGGGTACCATGCAAGTAATAAGCATCTCATATCTATTCATGCATAATATGCAAAAAACAGGAACAGGTTAGTCTTTAAGATCAAGCAAAAGTTAAGCATGCTTCATATGGATATGTCTTATACAGTCTTATTTTGGTTCTTATTTGTATGCATGCCCTAATGAAGTCTTTATTATGTGAGATCACTTTAGTCTTCCTCAGGACCCCAGTTTCATTTGTGTACTGGGTGGAAAGTGATTTTGGAATGAATCAGTGTTTGTATTGAATGAGTCCATTGTCTTCAAACTACACTCATTGCAGAAACTTAGAAGATGTTCCATGAATGTGGCAAGAGACTGCAGGGAGAGAATGGCCCATCCTGCACTAGAGAAAAAGATAGTATTGTAATGCATATACACTGGGAACTGAATTTATGTTGCAGAGGTGCTTTTAATTCTGTCATTCCCTAACTTTTGAGTGCTTGACTTTGCCACCTTGGTGTTCTTTTCATGCACTGTCCACATGATATGAATTAGAGAAACTCTGGAATTGATAACTCAACTTGAACTGACATATATTCTCTATAGAGCAGGAGACCATACAGTGACATATAATTAAGTCTGACTCTCAAAAAAAAAGAGAGTTGAAATTTTGAACTAAATCCAACTTTTATTCCAGATCTCAGATATGTGGTACAAGTCAAGTGTCCCATTGCTGTTTTGAAGGTCATTGTTTATGTCTTTATGTTGGTTTCAGCAGG